>NC_057719.1:78903007-78932542 GCF_004010195.1 Chiloscyllium plagiosum
CACGGACTCAACCTGCATGTTTACCTTTAGAGAATCCTCGACTAGCACTCTCAGATCCCTTTGTACTTTGGCTTTATGAAAAACACCAAACAACACCCACCCCACCAGTGGAACCCTTCCAATGCCACTTGCTCATTTTCAGTTTCCCTCAACCTAACAGTGTCTGGAGTTCTGGAAATCCCTCCTTAAAGTTCTCCACCTCCCCTTAAAGCCTATTGCACTGGTGAAGTACTTGCTCACTGATCCCAACACCTCCTTGGGTGCCATGATATCAAATGATTGCTGAATTATTGAGTAACTTGCTTGTTTTGTTTTATCACATTGAAGGTTAAATCAATTCAAGCGATCAAGCGGCTCGAGGGTGATCAAGGATGATTGTAGTCAGTTTCGGATTTGAAGAAGGATATTGTGGAAATGGGCTGCATGCAGAGATTCACCTTCACAGTGAAGCCCAACTTACCTCGACACTGTCTAACATCCTTCCCACTGAGGCGGAAACCTGACTCGCAGCTGCAATGTTGTGAGCCCTGGACATCTGTGCAACGTGGCTGGTGACTGAAGGACGAGTCACTCTGTGATGTAGTCCACTCTGCCATGTGCAAGAAACAAGTGGCGATAAAGTAAACAAAAGCATGGAACTGATGCCAAACCTTTACAAATTACTGACTAGGCCTTAGCTGGAGGATTATGTCCTCAAGTGATACAGCATGAAAACAGGCCCTTCGGTCCAACTCATCCATGCTGACCAGATATCCCAAACTGAGCTAGTCCCATTTGCTTGCATTTGGTCCATATCCCTCTGAACTTCTCCTATTTATGTACCTGTCAAAATTTCTTTTAAATGTTGTAATTGTACCAGCCCCCACCACTTCCTTGGGCAGTTCGTTCTAGACACACACCACCCTCTGCATGAAAAAGTTGTCCCTTTGCTCCCTTTTAAATCTTTCCCCTCGTGCCTTAAACCTATGCCCTCTGGTTTTCGATTCTCCTACCCTTGGAGAAAGACCTGGGCTTTTCACTTTATTTACGCCCCTCGTGATTTTATAAACCTCTACAAGGTCACCACTCAGCCTCGATACTCCAGGGGAAAAAGCCCCAGCCTTTTCAGCTTCTCTCTAAAATGCAAACCCTCCAAACCTGGCAACATCTTTCCTGAATCCTTTCAAGAGGTTTAGCAGCATCTTTCCTATAGCAGGGAGACCAATTATTTTACACTGAACTGAACTCTGTTCCTTGACAATGTAGCATCACAATCAGTAATGACTTTTCTCCTGTAGCATGGAGACCAGAATTGTAAAAGTGGCAACAACAGTGCCTCATAAAGCTTCAACATGACATCCCAACTGCTTTAGTCAATGTTCTGACTAATGAAGGTGAGCATGCCAAACACCTTCTTCACCACTCTGTGTACTTGTGCTGCCACTTTCAAGAAGCTATGTACCTGAACCCCTAAGTCCTTCTGTTCAACAGCACTCCCAGCAGCCTACCATTAACTGTGTAAATTCTGTGTCCTATTCCAGGCATCGTTCTTTGGAAAGGATGGCAAAGCAAGGAGAGTTACCAAAATGGAAAACATTTCTCAGTTATTTGGAGAGACTAAAATAAGTACATTTTTTTCTCTGTGGAAAAGAGAAGGTTAAAGACAGATTGCAAAATAAGTTTTCAAAATAATGAGGAACCGTGCTAAAGTACATAGGGAGCAATTGTTTCAATTATTTGGAGAGACTAAAATTGTTCTCTGCAGAAAGGAAAAGGTCAAAGACAGATTGAAAAATAAATTTTCAAAAGGATGAGGGACCTTGCTAGAGGACATTGTGAGCAATTATTTCCAATGTCAGGGGCATTAGTAACCAGGCAACTAGATTGGATTAGATTCCCTACAGTGTGGAAACAGGCCCTTCAGCCCAACCAGCCCACACTGACCCTCCGAAGAATAACCTACCCAGACCGATTTCCCTCTGACTAATGCACCGAATACTATGGGCAATTTACCTGACCTACACATCTTGGTGACTGTGGGAGGAAACCAAAGCACCCAGAGGAAACCCACACAGACACGGGGAGAATGTGCAAACTCCACATAGACAGTCGCCCAAGGCTGGAATCGAACCTGGGACCCTGGTGTTGTGAGGCAGCAGTGCTAACCACTGAGCCGCCATGCCGCCCCAAATTTAAACTAATTTAAAATATCTGGGAAAATACGAGTATACAAGAAATTAGAGCATAGTCAAGCTTAGACCATGCAGACACCATTTAATGTTGGGCTTCACTTTCCTGCCTGTGCCCTATATCTCTTGATTCCCTTAGAAACAAAATTTCAATCTAACCCAGCCTTTAAAGTGTATTCAAAGTACAGACTCCATAACCCTAAAGAATTCCAAAGATTCACAATCCTTTGATTGAAGTAATTTCTCATCTCAGTCCTGAATAATCAGCCTCTTATTCTGACACTGTGCCCCCATGTTTTTCATTTCTAAAGCACTAGCGCTCTCTCAGCATCTGCCCTCTTAAGCCCTCTTCAGAATCATCTTCGTGAGGTCGCCTCGCACTCTTCCAAAAGCCAAAGAATATGGACCCAATGTACTCAGCCTCTCATTATTGGACCATGCCTTTTCCTAGAGATCAATTCAGTGAGTGCTTCTTGCACTAGATCCACATTCTCCCTTAAATACGGAGACCAAAACTGCACATATAGGGCAAAATCCTTCATTGGCAGTAAGGATTTTTAGAATCCAGTGGACGTCACTCAGTGAGCCAGCATTTATTGCCCGTCTCTAGTTTCCCTTGAGATGGTGGTGATGGGCTGCCTTCTTGAACCACTGCAGTCCACATGTTGTAGTTAGACCAACAATGCAATTGGGGAGAATATTCCAGGATTTTCACTCAGTGACCGTGAAGGAACAGCAATATTATTTTATTCATTTGTGGGATGTGGGCATCAATGGCTGGCCAGCATTTATTGTCTGGTTGCTCTTGAGAAAGGGTGGTGAGCTGCCTTCTTGAACCGCCACAATGCCCTTAGGGAGAGAATTTCAGGATTTTGACCCAGCGACAATGAAGGAACGGCGATATATTTCCAAGTCAGGATGGTGAATGGTTTGGAGAGGGTCTTGAAGGCGATGGTGTTCTCATCTATCTGCTGCCCTTGTCCTTCTAGGTGGAAGTGGTTGTTGGTTTGGAAGGTGCAGTCTTTGGATCTTTGGTGAACTTCCTCAGTGCATCTTGTAGATGGTACACACTGCTGCTACTCAGCGTTGATGGCAGAGGGAGTGAACATGGGTGTCTATCAAGCAAGTTGCATTGTAGATTAGGCTCAGGGATCACAATCTGACAGCACGTTATAGGTAGCTGCTTTTGGAGAAAATGACAGCTGGGGTCTCTAACACACTAAGGACAGCTGGACACCAGGCCTATGATGGGCACCATGTTGGTGATGTGCTGCTGGAATCAGCCAGGACAGATTTGGAGAGGCCATGCACAGACTGGAGTGAAAGGCAGGGAAGGTTTTGACTGCTATCATGGCTCTGGCATATGGAGACTTAGCTCCCTCTCTGCCAAAATGTTTACCAACATCTGCGAAAATGTGGCCCACTCATTAAGCCTGTCTATATCCATCTGCAGACTTTCCCATTTACACAGTTTAGGTGAATACCTTTCCTCAGAGAGCTATGGGTGGTTCAGGAATGCAATTTGCTGCCATCACAAGGCTAGTCAAGGTAATAGATGCCCATATGCCACAAGCAAATATATAAATAAATGCCCCCGCGCACACAAAACAGCAGTGTCCTGGCTGATAATTATCCTTTAAGCAACAGTTGACCTAGATCATAGAATCCCTACAGTGTGGAAGCAGGCCATTTGGCCCATCAAGTTCACAATACCTCTCTGAAGAGCATCAGATCCAGACTCAACCCCCTACCTACCCTGTAACTCTGCATTATCCATGGCTAATCCACTCCAACTGCAAATCCATCCCACCTGCAAATCCACCTAGCTTGCACATCCCTGGACACCATGGGCAATTTAGCATGGCCAATTCACCTAAACTACACATTTTCAGACTGTGGCAGCAAACTTGAGCACCCAGAGGAAACCCACACAGACACGGTGGGAATGTACAAACTCCAAACAGACAGTCGCTCGAGGGTGGAATTAAACCCAAGTCCCTGGCACTGTGAGACAGCAGTGCTAATCACTGAGCCACTGTGCCAACCTGATCACTGTCTTATTGCTCGTTATGGGAACCCGCTATGCTCAGATTGGCTGCCAACTTTCTGGCTGGTTTATAGAATATGCTCAATAAACCAGCTGTAAAGCGCTTTGGGGTATGAGGAAACGAAAGATGCGATATGTATGCAAGCTGCTGACTGACTGTCTTTCATTTTGTAACCTGCTTTTGGTTTTGCACACAGCCACCTCCAAAAAAAGCCAAACATCTTCAGAAAGGGGCGGGGCCCAGACTCATAATGTACCCAACACTGAGTACCTCTTCTATGTGGACGACTGACCAATAAGAGAATGAGACAGGGAGACAAGAAGCCACAGCTATTCATCTGTCCGCTGTGCTATTCACTTATTGCATTCCCTCTTTTATAGCTGTTAGTCGATCTTTGCCCCTTGAGCAGCGAGCTTGTTCTGTGTTTTTGAAGAAAACAGGGGTCCCATTGTCACTGGAGATACCTCGGGATCAGTCCAAGTGATTAGGAGAGTGAGAATTAGACGGGACTTGCATTCCTGAGGTGAAATAAGCCTGGCAACATTCCCAGATCCCCACAGTGCATGCTGCTAATAGCAGTGAGAGCCAGCAGTTCCTACCCAAACTTAACACCATGTGGTAGATTTAGCCTGGTTTAAGCTCACTGTTTCACATCAATTCCCTAGTGAGTATTGCATGCCAGTAGGCATGAGAGCTGTCTTCTATCACCTCAGAGCATAGTACAAGTCACTTCTCTTTCAGCGCTGCCCCACATCAAATTACAGTTCCCATCGTTTACACCATCCACATTTATATAGGGCAACCACCTGCATAAGGCAAACTGTGCCAACTATATGTCATCACCATGCATGTCAAACACAAAGATACCACTGAAATGTATTAGATCACATCAGCTATTTGACGGGCAGCTGAGTACCTAGCCCATTTAAAATGCTCCACTGATTTCAAACCAAGTTGAAGCTTTTGTGCACCTTCATCAGCTCAAATCGTTAATGACAGCAGACAGGTCATAAAGTGCAAACTTCACTCGCCTCTCCTGGGAAATTATATCACTGCAAGGTTGGGAGAAAAGGAAGATATTTCAAGTGAGAAGACAGGAAGGTTGAGAAAGAGATTTGCATTTGAATAGCACCTTTCACAATCTCAAGGTGGCCCAAAGCATCTTTCTGCGTACAAAATACCTTTTTGCAAGATTGCCACCCTGAAGTGTAAGAAACACGACAGCTATTTTGCACACAGCAAGATCCCACAAACATCAATGTGATGATAGCCAAACAATCTGCTTTCAGTGATTTTAGTTGAAACATGCATAAATTTGGCCAAGACAATTCAGGGGCAAACAGCTTCAAATGGTATGATGGAACCTGAAATGGTAAATTGTGTCCTGGTCGAACACTCTCAATCAGCACCTTTGAGCTCAAATTTGCACAAGCTTTTAATAAGATGTTTCATTCAACATAAACATTGAACAATGTTGATGGGGCTGACGTTTTCCTGACTGGCATATTCATTTATTTATTTTTAATTTTATGGAACAGTACAAGTTGCAAACAAACAGTTAACATGAACAACCGTATACAGGAAACAGCAATTTATAAGGGAAAGGAGAGGCAAAGCCAAACCCTAAACCCCACTGTACAACAACTTCACAGGGAAACAAGGATGATCCTCAAATCCTTACTCACAGGTTTACATTCACTGGCCAGAATGCACTTCATATGAATCATATTGGCACAGAGATAGCCTGCTCTGTGCAGCATTGACCATACCTCTGTCCAAATTTCCATTCGGCTTCTCCCAAGTCACAACCATTTTGTAACAGATCTCCTTTGGTACCTTCTCTCAATATCTCCATTCCTCTCCCATTAAGGATGAATATATTGATGGAGGTTTCAACACATCTTCATGGATTGCAAGCGGTAGAGGTATTGCCACGTTAATGATGACTGAGAATTACCTTCCAAGTTTCGTTTAAATTTTCAGCAAGGCAGTTTTATTCTGATTTCACCCAGTGAAATGAACCAGACAATGTCTGCCACCTATTTTGTCAGCTTTAATGCACAGACTTTTAAGGGCTCTTGTGGTGTGGCGGTAGTGTCCCTATCTCTGAGCCAGGAGACCTGAGTTCAAGTCCCACCTGCTCTGGAGGTATGTAAAAACATCAATGAACAGGTCAATGAGAAAATATTTACATACAAGTGTGCCAAGTGTTATACACTGAATCCAATGCTTTACAGATAGAAGGAATATGGTGGCAGAGAAATTGCTGGAGAAACTCAGCAGGTCTGGCAGCATGTATGGGGAGCAAAAATGGATGTTAGATGCTGCCCGACCTGTTGAGTATCTCCAGCAATTTCTTTTTCCGTCTCAGATTTCCAGCATCCACAATTCTTAATTTTATATTACATAGACACAACCTGCCTGTTTTATCATCTTTAAAAATAAGAGACCATTTGCCAACTAATTAGCATTTTCCACTCATAGTGTATAAATGTGTTTTATTTTTCTTTTGTCATTGGTATTCTTGCAAATTGCCTTGATGAGTGCAAGACAAAAAGTTTCAACAGAAATGCCTTGTTCCAACAAGTTCTGCATTATCAAACAACTGTATATAATCAGTTCACGTTTGATACATGGCTCCTTGGTTACCTCTGCGTGTTTTTCCTGACAACTCTTACTGTCTTTTGCAGTCTCAGGGCTCTTCAGTGTTGATAGTGTTGGAAAACACAGATGACAATTCAGTACAGTCACAAGTTGACAATACAAAACAAATTTCTTACACCAACATAAAAGTGAAACCAGTTGTGTTTACGTTTTCCATTAGCCCTTTGAAACTTTCTACCTGTTTCCTGACAGGCTCTTCAGCGATCGATTGCTCCCCTGCCTTCTCACTCGTTTGAGCTGAGCCATGGTAATTTATTTATTAATTTCAACACATGTCCATGGATTACTGAGCCATTTTAAAGTTTCATCTGGCCCAGCAGGATGTATTATCTTTATTCAGAGCCTCCAATGTGTATTCAATGCATGTTTGAACTTAGACTCCAGACTGCTCCCACAGATATATCTCACACCTTTGCCTGTATTTGCTTTGGAGTTATAAATTCCTCTTTTCCTCAAAGCAGAGAGCCAACTCTCTTGTTGCAGCATTTCACTCCAGCTCTACATTGCTTTGACCATTGTTATGATAGAGTCTAGAGGAGCACCCTGTATCTCTCTTTAGGTCCACAAATCCATTGACCAAAACATATAGTTACAGGTTTATCCAGTTACTCTAATGACAATTTAGATTTTTTTAAAAGTCTACATTGGGTTTTAAAAAAAGCAATGTCTATTAGTTTCTTTAATAAACAAAGAAATGATTTATTGGAAAAAATTAGGCTTATTTAACAAAGGTGTAAAAGCTAATTTGCACATAGTTTAAAACATGCAAGTATAAATATCTACCGTTTTGTATCTCTTTTTAAATAGCCACACCAGGAAAAGGGAGGAAAAAAAATGACTCTCTGTCCCTTTCTGCAGAGATTCACTTTGGGGGAAAAAAGAATGTTTGGCTAATAATGTTTCGTTCTTGAATGCACAACGGTTAAGGTGCGAAGTGTGCAGAAGGCTGATGTCCTGAGTGACACTAAACATAAGCATTTCTCTCTGGGATCTTCACAACTGCAGCCTATTGGGGATTCCTCTAGATACTGCTCAAGAGGACAACCAAGGCAGTCAATCTGGGATGCTCTACTTCTTCAACAGGTTGGTCACCTACTGCTCCAAACAATGTCTAAAACAAATGTCTAAAAAACACTGCAACTTGAAATGGTCATCAATCCAGGCAGGGGACTCACCAGTAAAAACATTATCACAAGATACGCCACTATTAAGAAATGTCTCATTAAATAAAAGTTCCAATGTCCTTTCATTAACCTTTAAAATAAAAATGGGCATCCACAATTCTTCAAGTGCAAGTCCACAAACGTTCACAATACCAATCATCAGAGTATTCTCCATTGGTGAAGACTACCACAAGGATTCCTTCTGTTAAATCTTCAGTTCCTCCCTACTGCTGACTGAGCTGTGTCAGCAGATGACTGGAAGCTGACCCTGAAGATCTCACACTGCTGCTCACCATGTTGTATGGACATGCCAGCTCACCACATTGTATGAGCTGCTGCTTATGAAGATTACCAAATTCTAGTGTAGGAAACCAAATTATTTGTCTGGTGGTCATGTAGTCCGTGTAACGGTGGAAGACCGCATCCTTGATTAAACTAAAAGAGTTTCTTGTAGTTAGCAAGATATAGTTTATTACATATTAGCAACTAGTTGCAAGTTATTTTGATACAAAAACGTAGTTAAAGGCTATGAGGAGATATTAGGATCTCAAAGGAGAGAGAGAGAGAGACCTAAACTGTTCTACCCTTATCTGACACAATCACAGCCAGTGTTTTTTTATGACTCTCCTCACTATTAACCCTTTCAGACCCATATTCAACACCACACTGCCTCTGTACAATACTGGAAATCAGCCTGGGTGATACACTCAGCTCTCTTCCCACAAGCCTCTAGGATCGGCACTGCCCTGGGGTTATACGATCTTGCAAGACTTACGTGAGTTTAAGGTAAGGTGGCAATTATAGCCAGCCCAGCCTGCTCGACAGAGACAGGCATATCGGTTTACATCATCCACGCAGGTTCCACCATTGACACAGGGATTACTGGCACACTCGTTTATATCTGAAGGAAGAGATCGTAAGCAATGCGCAGTATTAGATTTGAAGGTGGCATTGTATTCTGCAACTGGCAATCAATTTACACTTAAAACAGCACCCTTACCGAGGGAAATGGTCCCTCAGTGGCACTTCCCAGAAGAAACCTGCACACTGAGCCCCAGAAGGAGATACTAGGGCAGGCGATGAGATAGGTTTAACAAAGGAGGAAAAGGTGAGGGGGTTTTAAGAGGGGAATTCGGTAATTAAAGGTCAAAAGAAGGAATAAATTGACAATGGAGGAGCAAAGAAAATTGGAGATACAGAAAAGGCCAGAACTGGAAGAACCCCGAGATCTGGGAGGGGCTGTAGGATTTGAGAGGAATACAGAGGTAGTTGTGGAAGTACTTGATGCACATAACATACATCAGCGAGAACAGAAAATGATAGGCAAATAAGACTGGGACGATGTGAAGTGTAGCCCTCATCAGAACCCATTCACCAGCACAGACAGGTATCCTACCACAACTGCATGGAGTCAGTGGAGGGGTGCAGCTCTGGATGGTCTAAGGAGTAGATGTGATACTTCTTGAACAGAAAAGCCTGTGGAGACTCAAGAGAAGAGAGTGGTACAGCCAAAGGCGTGAGCTGCTAATGATCTGTGGCCCACTCTCACTCTTTCCATTATACATACACACACACACACACGTATAATTGAGAACTATATCACACCCACATTATGGCAAGGAAACATAATCAGCTCTGAAGAAAGTGCCAACGGCAATTTTCTGTTAGGTTAGACAGTGCACAACAGAGTCCCAGGCAGGGGTGAATACATTTAACGCAGTCTTTAAAACCTCAGCAATTTGTGCAAAACAAATGCTTCAGTTTCACACCCTTAGGACATACATGATGTATTTAGAAAGAGTAGTATCTCTAGCTATTGTAGTATAGGGGAAAGCAACAGATTTGTGCACAGCAAGATCCCGCAAGTAGCAATGGAAGAATTACCAGATTATCTTGTTTAGTGATACTGTCTGAGACCTGAATATTGATCAGGACATCAGAAAGAACTTCTCTGAGCTTCTTGACAGATCGGTGTGGGATCATTTACAAAATACACTGCAACAGTGGGATTCACTCAATGCTACGGATTCTTTGCTCTGGATTAGGATTTTAACCCATGATTGAGGTAGGAGCATCCCCAACTTAGCCACAAGGTGAACAAAAGCAATTCATACCACTTTGACATTGACCGTGGCAATACAAGGTCTGATGTATACTATAAAGCAGGAAGTGATAATACATCCCTCAGAGAATCATGGAACAGGTGGTCTGTTCATTCTCTGAACAGGGCAAAAATATACCCCTCCTTGCCATCAACATCTGTATAGTAAGGGATCCCCTTGAGGACTATTACTTGATTTTAGGGGCTACTTTTTCATTCACACTTAATCCTTTAACAGGTAATGGGGTTACAGTGTAACATTACCTCCTGTATTTTTATTTTTAAATAAAGGACATTTCGACTCACACAGAAGCAGAGAATTCATCATCAATCTCAATAATTATAAACCTATCAAAATTTAAAGTTACAAAAGTCAATAAAAGCATCGATTTCCTTGATACCACAGTATTTAAATTGGTACAAGACAAGTATAAATTGACCTTTCTTCCCCAATAGTAACTGATGAAGTGTTTCTGCACACAAAAAGCCATTAACCTAAACGCTGCTTTTGCAGCCTACTCCTGCCAAAGCTGGAGTTTTAACCAGGCACCTTTATTGTATATCTGATTTAAAAGTACAACAAGGGACAGTGTTCATTACAATGCCATCAGCTACAATCTTCCCTTTGGAGTAGCTCCCAAATAAATTCAATCTTAAACAAGAGACAACATTTTGATTCACATATAGTTCATTACATCAGTGATTTCCAACCTTCTTAGGTCCTAGCTAGCTGCATGTCCCTTTGTTGACAGGTTTGAAATTGTTCTCTCTTCTTTGCAGGCATTCTTTCCCCTTTCTCCAACATTGTAGCCTCTCTCCTTCTCACCCACAAAGTTATTAAAGCCCTCCTCTCTCTCTCTTTTTCTCCTAGCATCATAACTCCACCAATTCTTTTGTGGCCTCCCATTTCTCCATATCATCATGCTCTAATTCTTTCACACACCCTCACCCCTCCACCCAGTCCCCTTGCAGCATCCCTGTTCACCTCAATTACTTTGTGTCCTCTCCGTCTCGCCCAGTTTCCTTGCAGCCTCCCTAATCCCTCACTTTTAATGGCTTCAAAGCATCTCTCCGCTCCCCCAGTCCTACAGCAGCAAGGCCCAGTCTTCAATCTCCTGCCCACACTTACACCTTCAGGTAGAGATTGTGTCTCTCTCCTGAGCAAACGCAGGAGCAAACTGGCCTGAGAACAGAGTGGTAGCAGGGTACTGTTGCCTTCAGTCCTAGTCTGGAGGGTGACCTTTCTGGGATTGGTCACCCCATGATTGAATTTTTCCAGCTGCAATTTGGAGATTACATAGGCAAAACTACCCGCCACTCCTGTGCATTGTGAGTATTGCAATGAAGGCTAATATATTGAATACCCTCACCTGAGGAGTGGGATCGAATTGAAAAGCTCATCCCCAGCTGGCAGGGCCAGACTGATTGCTTTGGCTAGTTTTGATCACCTCAAGGAGGTTGGGAGAGGAATTTCCCGCATTGATTGTACAACCGTTCTGAGGTGCATCTGGTATTTTGTCTTTGTCAGAAGGTCAGATGTTATCTGGAATGGCAGACACTATTATTGTGATGCTCAAGGCATCGTAATTGTGTGGGCTAGGCTGGATGGACTAAATGGCCTTTTGTCTGTACCTCTCCGGATATTGTCACAGTACTATATTAGTGAGAATTGCAGGAGACTACTCTCATCATTTTGCTCTCTGTGCGTTCAGACATACCTTGGAGCTAATTTTACGTGACCCATGTTTTCCAAACTGATCTGATTTTTCTCTCTCGTCTCTTGCATCCTTCAACAAAACTACGCGTAATTATCCAGCACCTTCTTTTTTTGACAAATTATAATCAGCGATCGAGGAGGTGATGGCCTAGTGGAATTATCACTGGACTGTTAATGCAGAGACCCAGTAATGTTCTGGGGACCTGGGTTTGAATCCCACTGGAACAGATGGTGGAATCTGAATACAATAAATATCTGGAATTAGGAATCTAAGGATGACCATTGTCAGAAAATCTGGTTCACAAATGGCCTTTATGGAAGAAATCTGCCAGCCTTACCTGGTCTTACCTACATGTGATTCCAGACCCACAGCAATGTGCTTGCCTCTTAACTGCCCTCTGGGCAATAAATGATGGGTCTAGCTAGTGATGCCCACATCATGTGAATAACTTTTTTTAAAAGGCACTAGTTGTGCAATGCTCTTCCACATGGTGGAGAATATGGTTTCTTGAAACCACCAGCTGTTTTCAGTTAAAACTTGATATCTTCTATCCATTTGTCAAAACTGTCTCCAGTTAACTTGCCTATTTTAGTATTTTTAACATCCTGATCAAACCTCCACTCACTTTCCTCATGTCAGTTTAATAGACATCAATACAATCTTCTCTATTCTTAAACAGCACACATTTGTCTCAGTATTAATTCAGGCATTTGTATTATTCATTATCACCAGTCTTGTAATTCTACAAAGTGGGTCCAAGTGACTATGTCTTTTCTTTATGAAACAACACTTGTATATTTCACTGTTGACTCCTGTATATATGCACACTGGCTGAAGAAAATTGTACTCACTCTCCACCACTGTACAACACTTGCCCCTTTGTTAATTCCTGTACACATACACAGCGAATAAAATGAAGTAACTCATTCACATCTGCTGACCTGGGTAAGAGAGAGCAGTTCAATCATGAACATTAGTGGATTTGATTCTGCTCCAATACAAATTGTTATTCAATTCTATAAAGGTGATTACTGTAATTAGAGGGTTAGTGAAGTGAGATACAGTAATGGAACGCACAAGTTTACCAAAATATCACCTTTACAATGTAATCCAAGAAGATTGAACACTTAAGAAGTTACAGTTATTATTAATTATCAAAGTGGTTGGTGCTTGCAAGTCTACGTAATAAAATAGGTTATGTCAGCTCAACAAATGCCTTTGAACGAATGTCAAAGTAAGTTCTTCTACCCTTATAAAGGAATAGTCTGCTGTGAGCCTCTGGGTTGGAGTTTTTCAGCAGGAATAATGTATAGTTATATTGTGGACACACCAGCAGAGAGTGCTTTAAACCAGTAGTTTCTGGCTTGCATTATAAATATTTATTCTTTACCTCATTTAGTGCTGCACACTTACTTTTACAGAAAGGCAGTTGTCCACTCCACGTCTTATCTTTGAGGCACACCCTGGTATTTGATCCCACTAAGACAAAACCAGGATCGCAGGCAAAGTGTACCTCATGACCAACTAAATATCTGCTTCCAAACTTCTTTCCGTTATTTGGAGCGTTGAGTTTGGGACAAGTTTCTGTGGAAACAAAACGTAGAAAGTGAAACTGAAGAGAGACAAGAGTGCAGGTTACTATAGTAAAGGAGAGTTTCTGGTCAGGGCCTGTGGCCTTAAAAAAGAAAAAAACTTTCAACAAGGAACAACTTTTACAACCTGACAACATGTTAAAGTGTGTAACAGACACATGCCTGTGTTATTATTTGCCAAGTATTCACGGTTGTGATGTAGGAATTGCAGCGACCAATTTGCACGCAGCAAAATCCAACAACAGAGATACATGACCAGAGCTTTGATTTATCATCCTGAGAAGTATTTTAATTTGAACTGTGAAAGCTAACAGGATCTTGACTTTACACCTCATGCAAAGAATGCCACATTTCTAAGTATCACACTAAAGAGAAAACAGAGATTATGAGCTCCTATCTCCAGAACGGGGCTTGAACTCACCCAGACAGTGAAGGAAGAAGGGCAAGTAAATATGGCCACAATGAAAGAATTAAAAGTTATTTGCCTCTAAGTAAGAGCATAAAGAATTTCTTCAACATTTACATGGGAAGATAGACACACAAAAACTGCACACCAGCATATTTCTTCCAATACATCATCAGGAAAGACAATGTTAGACTTCAGAAAAATGTTGTGGTCGTATCTTAACAGATACTAGGGAGAGGAGGTCTCAAGTTGTCATGGTGATGTTCTCACTTGGAGTCAGAAGGTGGTGTTTCCATGTCCCAGTAAAAATGGATGCAGATGAAAGTGGGTTGGAAAAGGAGAAAATGGCAGCCTCGTTAATCAAGCACTTTGCACCTGTTTTCACAACAGAAGAAGACGACAAAATCCGTAGTACCAGACAACCTTAAAACAAATCAGGGAAGTGAGCTTAATCGGTTTACACAGAGATATTAACAGGAGTCCAAGGGACAAAAACTTCTATAATCTGATGCTTTCTGCCAGAGTTTGTTTTTGAAAAATACGTGGTAAAAAGACATGTCGGAATTTTTTACAGATCAATAAATTCAAGGGGTTGTGGGAAATTTACCAATGTCACTTCATTACTTACAATGGGAGGGCAGGAGGAACCAGCTGCCCACAGATAAGTCAGTGTAGTATCAATTATGGGGAAATTACTCAAGTCCTAGGAAATCACCAGTTCAGGAAATTTCAGGAAATCACCAGTCCTGCAATAAGTTGTTTCATGCCCTTTTACACGTTTGATAAGAGTTATCAAAAATGTCTCGGGTGATAGATTTCAGCAGTGTTAGATATTTTAGGCCTCTTTATCTTCACATGCTCTATCACCCTGAACCCATACCTGCTTAAAAACCATTCATTTCACCGGTTCTGACACAAAGTATTTAATTTGGAACATTAACTAGAAGCTTTTATTTTATTTCCCCAGAAATGCTGTGTGATATGCTGTGTGTTTCCAGATAGAATCAATGTGAGTGTATAAAGTTGAGATTTAGATCAGTCCAACTGAAAAGTGGCGCATACACTCAAAAGGCTAATTGGGCTGGTCCTCTTTCTCATTTCTGAAATAACTGCACAAGGCCAGTATTCCATCACCAAGTCCCCCTTTATTTACATGTGGAAAGTCCTGACACTGATCCAACTCCCTCAGAGCCAGCTCTCAGAGTTAACAGGAAGTCTGACACTCCTGGGTTTTTTTTTTAAATTTTGTTTTTCCCTTTTGTTTTCTTCTTTTTTTGTGTGTGCGCGCGCAGGTGTGAGACATAGTGAAAGATACAAGGTGCACAAATCTTTATTCAATTTTCCACCACCAGGAAGAAAAGAAACACTCAAGTGGCCAGTGACAAGCAGTGCCCTTCTCATCAAAGTGTGATCAAACAGTGAGGGGAAGGGCAGGGACTAAATCACAATAGAGTTGGAGGGGGAAATAATGCACTCCACTCCCTGCAGCACCCACCTCTCCCTGAACAACTCCAGGGTGTTGGTGGACACCGTGTACTCCTTTTCCAGAGACACCAGGCCCTAACGTAACCGCGGAAGAGGGGCAGGCAGTCAGCCCCAACAACTCCCTCCACGGCCCGCTGCCTGGACCTGTTTATGGCCACTTTGGCCAGGCCCAGGAGCAGACCCATGAGGAGGTCTTCAGACCTGCCCTCCCTCCTCCGTAACGGGTGCCCGAAGATCAGTAGCGTGGGACTGAAGTGCAACTGAAAGCAGAGGAGAGGTTTTTAAGAAAATCAAAGAGGGAGTGCAAGTGCCCACACCCAATATATACATGGTCCACGGACTCCACAGCACCACAGAACAAGCAGCTGGGCTGGGAGTCCATGAACCACCACAATCTGCGATTGCAGGGGACTGCTGCGTGCAGCACCCTCCATCCCAGATCCCCGAGAGAAAGGGGGAAGGACTCCCACATAGAGAGCCCTCCACTGGGCATCTCCACCATCCGGTTCAAATGGCCACGCCAAGGTGTATCCGGACGGTGGATGAGGGAGAAGAGGTGGACGGTGTGCAGTAGCAGTTGATACAGGGCCCGCCTTTTTACGTCCTTAAAAGGGACAAAATTAAAATTCCGGAGGCGGCTCAGGTTGTGGGGCATAGGCTCCCGCGGGAAGTACGGGACCTTGGGGCCAATGTGAAATTCCATCCAGGCAGGGGTTAGCACGGACAGATACCACCGCACACCTGAGCGTCCTCCAACTGGTGCACTACGTCGGGTCCAAGCACCGCCGTTTTAAGGCGTCGGATGGCAGTGACCACATACCGGATGTCTAACATTGCCCTGCGCGCCATGTCCTGCGGCAGCGTCCAGCACAGGCCTCCAGCACGTCCCCGACCCTGGTCGCCCTCGCCGCCACGGCCCTCCCCTCTGACAGCCAGTCCAACCCACGAGTATGGAGGTGCGGATTCCTGAGCAATGACTCCCCGATGACAGCCGCTACTCCAGCCGGAGGGTAGGCGCGACGCGATTCGACCATGTTCCAGACAGTGATCAGGTCCTGGTAAAAGACAGGCAGCGTCTTGAGGGCGACCTCCAAACCGTCACGGTCGACGAACAGGAGCTGCGTGTCGTAGTTGAGGTTATGCACCTGGCGGAAAAAATACGTCGCCAGGGCGCACCATCTAGGAGGAGGCACGACGTAAAGGTATCGCCGCAAGGTCTGAAGGCGGAACGTCGCGACCTGGGTGCGGGCGCACACCAGCGACTGACCGCCCTCCTCAATAGGGAGACTCAGAGCCTGCGCGGCGACCCAGTGCATCTTTTTGTCCCAGAAGAAATCGACCAACGTTCTCTGGATGTCAGCGACAAAGCCAGGAGGAGGGACCAAAGTGACCAGCCGGTACCACAGCATGGCGGCCACCAGCTGGTTTATGACCAGCACTTGACTCCTGTAAGATAGCACTCGGAGCAGTCCTGTCCAGTGGCCTAGGCGAGCCGAGACTTTGGCCTCCAGCTCCTGCCAGGAGGCCTCAGCCGGCCTGAGGTAGACCCCCAGGTAGAGGACATGGGTGGTACTCCAGCTGAACCCCCGTAACTCCTCCGGCAGAGAGTCCACCCACAGACCAACCAGTAGTCCGGAACATTTGGCCCAGTTGATCCTGGCGGAAGACACTGCAGAGTACATGGCCTGGCACTCGTGCATCCTCCCCAGGTCAGCTGGGTCAGTGAAAGTGAGGGGCACGTCATCGGCGTAGGCCGAGAGGACCACCTCCATGCCCGTGCCACGCAGAACCAGCCCTGACAACCGCCTCCGCAAGAGGCTCAGGAAAGATCCACACACAGGGAATACAGCTGGCCGGACAGGGGGCAGCCTTGACGCACTCCTCTCCCGAAGCGAAGGGGCGCCGTCAGGGACCCGATAACTTTAACTAGACACTCTGCGGCGGCGTACAAAAGTCGGATCCGGACGACGAACTGCATCCCGAACCCGAATGCCCGCAGAGTCCCGAGCAGGTACTCGTGATCAACCCTGTCGAACACCTTCTCCTGGTCAAGAGACAGGAAGGCACTCGGCAGACCAGCCCGTCGACAGAAACGGATCAGGTCCCAGACCAGGTGGACGTTGTCGTATATCCTCCGGCCCGGGACTGTGTAGGACTGGTCCGGGTGAATCACGTGGGTCAGCACGGAAGCCAGGCGAGAAGACAACACCCTGGCGAAGATTTTGTAGTCCGTGCTGAGGAGGGAGACTGGACGCCAGTTCTTCAAAGAACGAAGGTCTCCCTTCTTTGGCAGCAGGACGATGACCGCCCTGTGCCAAGAAAGAGGCAGCTCTCCGGCATTTAGACACTCCCTCAGGACCCGTGCATAGTCACTCCCCAGGACGTCCCAGAACACCCTGGAGAACTCCACAGTCAGCCTGTCCAGCCCGGTCGAGAGCGCCAGTAGGCTCCTCTAAAGTGACGGGAGCATAGAGCCTTCCAGCATCCTCTGGGCCGAGCTGCGGCAGGTCCTTCCACAGAGCTCTGCGAGCATCCTCGCAGGGAGGATCCTGAGAGAACAGAGCCGTATAAAATAGTTTCGGAGGTGGGCCCTGATACCCTCCGGATCCGAGACGAGGGACCAGTCGTCAGCCAGCAGCACAAGGAGCTGCTGACAGGTGCCACGCCTTTTTTTCCAGGAAGTAGATGAAGGGGGAGCCACGGGCCAGGTCCTGGAGGAGCTGGATCCACGAGCTCACGTATGCGCCCTGAGCCCCAATGAGCTGCAGGCCCTGCAGCGCAGCCTTCTCTTCATACACCCCGCGCAGGGCCGGGCATCTCCTTCTCCAACTCCCCGATCCTGGATTTCCGTCTCTTTGTTGACCCCCTCGCGTACCCCTGACAGAGAATGCGGATGTGAGCTTTGCCCACATCCCACCATAGCCTCAGGGAGGGAGAAGCTTCCCCGCTTCCTTCTCCAGCCGGCCCAGAAACGACGAAACAAGTCCCGGTACCGCTCGTCCTCCAGCAGCAGGTTGTTAAAGTGCCAGTACGCGGAGCCGAGCCTGGCGCCGAACGGACGGAGTTCCGCCCACACCAGGTGATGGTCCATGCATGACACCTGCCGCATGGACGCCGTCGGAAAACAGGAGGCGCACACCCGCAAAACGTACAGGCGGTCGATTCTGGATGCTCCGACGAAGGTGAAGGCGATGGAGTCAGGATGGAGATTCCGCCAGGCGTCCACCAGGTCTAAGGACTTGACCAAGCCCCCCAACCTCCTCCCCTACGCCCAACTAGTGCGGGCACCGCCGTGGTCTGTCCTCAAGGATGCAGTTAAAATCTCCCCCGAGGACGACGCACACACTCTTATTGATGGAGGCGAGATGAGTGGACCCTTCTCCGAAGAAACTCGCTTGCCTCCGCCCGGCCAAGGGAGCGTAGATGTTCATCAAGTGAAGCACCGCGCCCCGCAGCCGAACCGTCAGTTGAAGCAAACGGCCTGGCACAGGCTCCCTGAACCCCAAGGTCTGCAGCTGAAAATGCAGGGTCAACAAGATGGCCACCCCGCCAGATCTGCGGGTGAAGTGACTCATGTAGACTCCCCCTTGTCACTCCAGGAGCCAGGTGGCTTCGTCTCCCGGGGTGATGTGGGTTTCTTGCAGGAAGCACACCGCATACCTCCCGTCCCGAAGGACCGAGAGGGTCTGGAATCTGCGCTGTGACTCCCTGCTGCCGTTGATGTTGAGGCTGGCTATAGTTGTCTTCATGTTGGAAGCGTTATGCAACCACCACCAATACAGTTAAAAACTATATACATTTATTGGGAGGATGAGGGAGGGGCACAGAAGTCCCTCACCCTCACCAGGAGTGCCCCCAGGAAGTTCCTGACTCACTATCGCTCATTAGCGTCGAGCCCAGGTGCCTGGCGAGCAGCGTGGGCCGATGAGTACACTCTCTCAAAGGAGCTCCATCGGTCGAGCGCCAGTTGGGTGACTCAGAGTTTCCTCGACAAACTCCCAGAGTTCCTGGGGGGGGATGAGGGAGAGATCGGTGGAGGCAAAAGTACAGTTGAGGTTTTAAATACTTTGCACTTAAATTTGCCTTTCGGTCAGATAGTGCTCAATATCCTGGTGAGAGGAGGATTCTCAGTTACTAGAAGATTATAAAATTAATGAAGTGGAGGTATTGGATAAGCTGTCGGTATTTACAGTTGAAGCAGCTCTGGGACATGAGCATAATTTTTCAGTCTTCCCTGGAATTGGGGGTCTGTGCAGGAGGACTGGAGAATTATAAACATATTGCCCTTGTTCAAAAAAAAAACCTTATAAAAGATAGGCCAAGCAAGTACAGACCAGGCAGTTTAACTGTGCTGGGGCAAGTTTGAGAAACCGTTAACAGGGTAAA
Source organism: Chiloscyllium plagiosum (assembly GCF_004010195.1). Taxonomy (NCBI): domain Eukaryota; kingdom Metazoa; phylum Chordata; class Chondrichthyes; order Orectolobiformes; family Hemiscylliidae; genus Chiloscyllium; species Chiloscyllium plagiosum. Next base: position 78,922,739 of record NC_057719.1, read on the forward strand.
ACTAACAGTCATGTGGGAAAATATGAATTTATTCAAGTGTTGGCTTGGATTTGTTAAGGAATTTTGCGTCTAACTTGTTGGCGTTTTTGAAGCGGTGGTAGTGAGGGTTGATGAGGAAAAGGCTATTACCTTGGAGGAAAGTGCACAACCTAGAAAGTCTGGTTTGGAACAGTTAAACTGCTTAGCAATGTCCAAATCAGGACCAATTAAAATGAAGGTCTGGTTAAATGGTCACCCTGTTCTAATGGAGGATGATACCGGCATGGCTGTTTCAGTAATCGCAGAACCAGTCTTTAACAAAATTCGGGGTGGACACTAACTCTTATGTTTATGCACGACTTCCATTTGACTGAGACTGGAATCGAGCCTGGGTTCCTGGCACTGTAAGGCAGCAGTGCTAACCACTGAGCCATGTGCTGCCCATATTTGGCCTTACTCCTCTATTTGCCAACCTTTTACTGTTGAGGTGCCTATAGAAGACTTTGGGATTTCTCTTTGTTAGCTGCCAGTTTTTTTTATGTGAACCCTTTTTGCTTATTCACCTCCCTACCTATTCAGTGCCATTTACATCCTTACAACTGTTATAAACACTCTTCGACTCTAATTTATTTTTGTCATCCAGGCGGCAGCTTCAGATTGGTTTATCCCACATTTCTGTTCTTGCCCCATTGAAGTTGGTTCTTCACTAGGTAATTATTCTTACTCTGGAATGACTTATTTTCCACTGTCATTTTAAACATTATGATATAACAATCATTCTACCTCAACTGTTTCTCCATTGTCACTTGATCCACTGGCTCACCTAATTTCCAAGAACTCGGTCTAGCAATGCTTCCTTTCTCATTGGACTGACCTCATTCTACTGTGAGAAGTTTACCCTAATACAATCCAACTGCATCACCCCTCACTGCCCTCATATAGATTACTTACAGTGTGGAAAAAGGCCCTTCGGCCCAACAAGTCCACACTGACCCGCGACCCACCCAGACCCATTCCCCTACACCTAATACTACGGGGCAATTTAGCATGGCTAATTCACCTGACCTGCACATCTTTGGACTGTGGGAGGAAACCCACGCAGACAATGTGCAAACTCCACGCAGTCAGTCGCCTGAGTCGGGAATTGAACCCGGGTCTTATGGCACTATGAGGCAGCAGTGCTAACCACTATGCCACCGTGCCGGGCCTGGGACATTGGGAATGTAAGGATAATTAAAATCATCCAGACTAACTACTCTATGATATTTACATATCTCTATAATTTCCCTGCAGATTTGTTCCTCTTCATTGTTCCCATGATCTGTAGTGTACTCTGAGAAAAGCAGTTCCACCCTCATTTCTTTACTCAAATTAATTCTGTCCTAGGACCCTCTGAAATCATCTAATCCTCCAGTAGTACAATGCTATCCTTAGGCAAAAATGTCACCCCTCCTTGTATTTATCCTTTCTTTTTTTTTGAATACCTTGTAACCTGGAATATTTAACACCCAGACCTACCCTTCCCTGAGTCTTTGTTATGGCCATGTCATCATAATGCCACATGACAAATCTGTGTCTGTAACTTGCCAATCTTACTAACTATACTCTGTTCATCACATACATACAGTGTAAATCTGATTTCTCCCTTACTCTGGCTCTGTCTATTAACAGTATTTTCTATTTTAGCGCTATCCACCTCTCCCAGCATTTCATGTATCCTGGTATTATCTTCTAATATTCTCCCTTGCTTCCTAAACCGTTGCTACCTAATGTACAAATCTAAATATCCAATTTTCACTCAAGTACCACTTTGCCATCTTGGGTTTTACCTATCGTACGCTTTCCGAGAATGGCACATTTCTGGGGATGAGACTTGCACATATCTCTACTCAATCCTTGAGACTTACAGCAAGGCAAATTAAACTGAAGCAACTTGCTTCATAAAGTGCTTTTTATGGCAAAATGTCAAAGGCACTTCACAGGAACAAAATCCCTCCAAAATACAAAAGTTAAGTAGAGATTAAGGATTGCCTTTTAAAATAAGGGTTGAATTATAAAGATAGATTCCAGAGATTAGGCTTGGATTTTCCTGAGGGCAGGGTTTGAGGTTTTTGATTTGATGAAAAGTATTGATACTGAAAGGACAAGATCATTTTTTCTGGTGGGTGTGTTCAATACAAGTAACAAAATATTCAAATTAGATAGTTCAGGAGGCACATGACACAAAGGATAGTGGAAATCTACAACCCCCTTCTCTGAAACCCACTACAGGCTGGGGGTCAAGAGAACACTTCAAATGGGCGTTGATAGATTTTTGTCATAGTGTGGTTATGTTCATCAAGCCAGGAAGTTGATTTGCAGACGTTTCGTCCCCTGTCTAGGTGACATCTTCGGTGCTTTTGAGCTTCCTGTGAAGCGCTGCTGGACTGTATCTTCTGGAATTTATTTGGTGCCATTTCTGCTGCTTCCGGTTGTCTGTTCCAGTTGTTCGTTTTTAGTGGCCAGTATATTGGTCTAGGTCAATGTGCTTGTTGATGGAATCCGTGGCTGAGTGCCATGCTTCTAGAAATTCTCTGGCTGTCCTATGTTTAGTTTGTCCTATGCTTGTTGTGTTGTACCAGTCAAATTTGTGGTCCTTGTCATCTGCGTGTATGGCTACTAGGGACAGCCGATCCTTTAGTGGCTACTTGGTGTCCATGCATGCGGATTGCTTGTTGCCTACCTGTTTGTCCTATATCGTGTTTCATGCAGTCTTGGCATGGAATCTTGTAAATTACATTCGTCTTGCACGTGATGGACAATGGGGTCTTTTGTTCTGGTGAGTTGTTGTCTGAGCATGCCTGTCAGTTTATGGGTGGAGAAATCTGACTGTCAGTTCCAAGACATTTTTTATATAAGGTAGTGTGGCTAGTCAGTTAGACTGCGGCATGTCCTCATTTCATTGTTTGTCTGTTAGGTATCTGTGGATGAGGTTGCAGGGATATCCATTCATGGTGAAGATTCTGTAGAGGTCTCCATCAACAAGCACATTGACCTAGACCCAATAAATTCCAGAAGATGCAGTACAGCAGCGCTTTTACAGGAGGAGCCAAAGCATTGAAGGTGTCACCTGGTCTGGGGACGAAACGTCTGCAAATCAACCTCCTAGCTCACCAAACATACCCATACCTACTAAAACTGGCTACAACTCTTTACACAAGCTTTGATACATTTTATTAGGCAGGATATTTTGGGTTACAAAACAAAGGTCAGTAATGCGTTAGTGTACAGATCAGCCATAATCTGCTTAAATGGCAGAGCAGGCTTGCAGTGCTACATGAGCATGCTGGCTGTAACCTACCATTGTGCTTGGAGGTCTGTTTGTTCACTGTGTTTTGCAGGAGGCTGAGCTTCCTCTTCATCATGCGAATTCCTTGTGTGTACTGGGCTTCCTGAGTAGACAGCAGTTTCTGCATCTGGCGAATGGCACTTAATACCTGTTGCTTACTGGGACAACCCTGCAAAGGGAGAACACGGTAAAGTATAACATATCATTTCTGACACATCCCTTTACATGAAAAAGAAATGACCCTTTCAAAGGGATATGCTTGGTGAAAGGCATGATGAATTCCTAAGCATGTATCCGAGGAGGAACTAAACTATTCAGTGTCTGCCAATATCGAACACTGGCTTAAAAGGAACTGCCAAGAGGCACTTACTTGCCATTGTTAATAAATTGGTCATTTGAATCAGATGTTCATCAATTTTGTGTCAACTGGTAACAGTTTGATTGCTAACGGTGTTATTGCTGAATCTGAAGCTCAAGGTTCAAGATCCATTCTGGAACAGGAATACAAAATCCAGGCTGAATCCAATGTGGCCGTGAGGGTTCCTGCACAGTTGGTGGTGCCACCTTTCAGCTGTGATATTAAATGGAGGCCCCACATCCATCCTCTGTTTGGATCTAAACAAGCCAAAGGTACTCTTTCTAAACATCAGGGAGTTTATAGTTTTTTGACCGACTTTATACCTCAACAAATCAAACATGACTATCTGCTTGCCTTGGTCATTGAGTTGAGTTTTGTTGATACTGTGACCTTTAACAAATTCCTGTTTCGCTAACGAAATGGGCTGAAGGGCCTTTTTCTGTGCTGTACCTCTCTGTGCCTCTGAACTCAGGAAAGGATGTGGCTCAACGTAGAATGCAACTCTTTCTACTCCATTCGCTCAAATCTCGACATCTTCCTTACCATCTTCTACTGTGCCAACAGAACACTTTCAATTCCTGCAATAAATCATGTGGTTTCCCCGAATGAATGTCAATTTTGGCCAAATTCATGATACTTTGGTGATGTCACTCTCTGGTTCACTAGCTTGACACTATCCTGGTGAGACTATACACTCAACACAATCATCTTCCGATGAGCAGAGCCAATCACGTGCTCAGATTAAGCTTTGCACAGACCTCCGCCCAAAACTCAAAGTAATGTTGAATTCTAGTCAACATGTCCTTTGACTCACCATATGCATTGCCAACAGAATGCATTGTTAAATCAATGTATAAATATATATAAATATATATAAAAAGTATATAGTACATGATACAATGCTGTTTTATACAATATAATATACATGCATACATATAGACACCACCAACCAACTTTACCTTATACCTGTTTAACTAAAGGCTTGATAATTATGCTTTTTCAAAGAACTTAAAAGAAACTGTTTTGATGCAAAACCTTAATTTGTATGGAATTAGTTCTGTAGATTATCCAGGTGGACAGGGACCTGATTGGGATTAAAACTGACAGAAAACCCCAGATATTTGTACCTTAATCTGAACCCGCTGTGAATTTGTTTTTGTACTCAGAGACCACACTTTTGTGGGCTTCAAAAGTTCACAGTCACAGACTTGCAATAAATTGAGTAAAGCTGCAAGCCATTCAGTTCATCTACCTCCATTCCAAAAGAAACTGCCTCTCGTAAGTGCTCCCAGCCTAACCAGAAACAGATCCCTCACTCATCAGAAGGATAGCATCTCTAATTCAATTCCCTCAGCCCTGCACTGGAACATCCACTTGATATTTTTGCTCAGGCACTGTAAAATTATGCAAACTGTCAAGCTTCTGGCATTGAAGTTACATTACCCACTGTCCACACTGGCTCTCCATAGTGAGCATCTCATTCGCTGCTGTTCTCTTGCCTTCTCCCTATAACACGTACATAGTTATTTAAAAGGAACAACTTAATATCCCAGTTTCTGAATACCTCAGTGGAAATCCAGTCGTCATTGACAGTTCAAGTATGTACTCCCACCCGAGGAGAAAACATCTTAAATGAAACATGACATTCTGAAAGATTCCAACAAAGTATTTACTGACTAGATGTTTAAGTTTATGCAAAATTCCAAACATTTCGCCTAAATACGGAGTTGAGAAAAAATGACTGTTCAATCTCTCCTTGAATCGACAAAAGGCAGGCACCCATAGAAAAGCTCAGGTATTAAGAGCTACAGTCCTGCAGAGTGAGTATCCCTATCTTTGATATAGGACATCAAGGCTCAAGTCCCATTTGGTCCAGAGTAGTACAATAAAGGTTGATTAGATTATATCGATACTGATCATATGTACTGCCTTCAATCAAACTAATACCAGAGAATAGGAAGGTGCCGTGAACTTTGGAGCCATGAACAGGAAAAAAAGCCTTGGAGAAGCACACTCTGGAGGGCTGTCACACTGACTGAAGTTACACAGACTGTGAAGGGCTCTCACACTGACTGGAGTTACACAGGCTCTGGAGGGCTGTCCCAGTGGCTGAAGTTACACAGACTCTGGAGGGCTCTCGCACTGACTGGAGTTACACAGGCTCTGGGGGGCAGTCACACTGACTGAAGTTACACAGACTCTGGAGTGCTGTCACACTGACTGAAGTTACACAGTTCTGGGGGGCTGTCACACTGACTGAAGCACTGATTGAAGTGACACAGCCCCTGGAGGGCTCTCAGACTGACTGAAGTTACACAGAGCTGGAAATGTGTTGCTGGAAAAGCGCAGCAGATCAGGCAGCATCCAGGGAACAGGAGAATCGACGTTTCGGGCATAAGCCCTTCTTCAGGAATGAGGAAAGTTTGTCCAGCAGGCTAAGATAAAAGGTAGGGAGGAGGGACTTGGGGGAGGGGCGTCGGAAATGTAATAGGTGGAAAGAGGTCTGAAGAGCTTCTGTGCAGAGGAGATGACCTGGGGGGTGCAGAGAGAGAGGGACTCACTGAAATCTTTGTAGAGGGAGGAAGAGAGCTTCTTCAAGGAAGGCATCCTTGTAAGAGGATTCGTAGTATGTTGAAATCTTTGAGGAGAAAGTGAGGTCTGCAGATGCTGGAGATCAGAGCTGGAAATGTGTTGCTGGAAAAGCGCAGCAGGTCAGGCAGCATCCAGGGAACAGGAGAATCGACGTTTCGGGCATAAGCCCTTCAGACTCTGGAGGGCAGTCACACCGACTGAAGTTACTCAGACTCAGGAAGGCTGAAGCATTGACTGAAGTTACACAGACTATGGAGGACTGTCACACTGACAGAAGTTACACAGATTCTGGAGGGCTGTGGTGCTGGCGTTAGTTACACAGACTCTGGAGGGCTGTCTCACTGTCTGAAGTTACAGAGACTCTGGAGGGCTGTCTCACTGTCTGAAGTTACAGAGACTCTGGAGGGATGCCACACTGACTGAAGTTATACAGACTCTGAACTACTGTCAAGCTGATTGATGTTACACAGACTCTGGGGGGCAGTGGTGCTCACTGAAGTTACACAGACTCTTGGGGGCTCTGGTGCTGACATAAGTTAGACAGACTCACGAGGGCTCTCACAGTGACTGAAGTTACACAGACTCTGGAGGGCTGCCGCACTGACTGAAGTTACATAGACTCTGGAGGGTTGTTGCACTGACTGAAGTTACACAGACTGTGAAGGGCTGTCACACTGACTGGTGTTACACAGGCTCTGGAGGGCAGTCACACCGACTGAAGTTACTCAGACTCTGGAGGGCTGTCGCACTGACTTAGTTACACAGACTCTGGAGGGATGCCACGCTGACTGAAGTTATACAGACTCTGAACTACTATCAAGCTGACTGAGGTTACACAGACTCTTGGGGGCTCTGGTGCTGACATAAGTTAGAGACTCACGATGGCTCTCACAGTGACTGACGTTACACAGACTCTGGAGGGCTGTTGCACTGACTGAAGTTACACAGACACTGGAGGGCTGTCGCACTGACTGAAGTTACACAGACTCTGGAGGGCTGTGGTGCTGACTGAAGTTACACAGACTCTGGAGGGCTGTCACACTGACTGAAGTTACACAGACTCTGGAGGGCTGTCACACTGACTGAAGTTACACAGACACTGGAGGGCTGTCACACTGACAGATGTTACACAGACTCTGGAGGGCTGTCGCACTGACTGAAGTTACACAGACTCTGGAGGGCTATCACACTGACTGAAGTTACACAGACTCTGGAGGGCTGTCGCACTGACTGAACTTACACACACCCTGGAGGGCTGAAGCACTGACTGAAGTTACACAGACACTGGAGGGCTGTCGCACTGACTGAAGTTACACAGACTCTGGAGGACTGTCACACTGACTGAAGTTACACAGACTCCGGAGGCCTGTTGCACTGACTGACGGTACACTGACTCATGAGGGCTGTCACACTGACTGAAGTTACACAGGCTCTGAAGGGATCTCAGGCTGAGTGAAGTTACACAGACTCTGGAGGGCTGTCACACTGACTGACGGTACACTGACTAAGGAGGGCTGTCACACTGACTGAAGTTACACAGGCTCTGAAGGGATCTCACGCTGAGTGAAGTTGCAAAGACTCTGGTGGTCTGTCGTACTGTCAAAAGTTACACAGACTCTGAAGGGCTGTGGTGCTGACTGAAGTTACACAGACTCTGGGGGGCAGAAGCATTGACTGATGTTACTCAGACTCTGGAGCACTATCACACTAACTGAAGTTAGACAGACTCTGGAGGACTGTCTCACTGACTGAAGTTACACAGACTCTGGAGGGCAGTCACACCGACTGAAGTTACTCAGACTCAGGAGGGCTGTCACACTGACTGAAGTTACACAGACTCAGGAGGACTGTCACACTGACTGAAGTTACACAGATTCTGGAGGGCTGTGGTGCTGACTGAAGTTACACAGTCTCAGGAGTGATGTGGTGCTGTCTGTAGTTACACAGACTCTGGAGGGCTGTCGCATTGACTGAATCTACGCAGACTCTGGAGTGATGCCACGCTGACTGAAGTTATACAGACACTGAACTACTATCAAGCTGACTGATGTTACACAGACTCTGGGGGGCTGTGGTACTGACTGAGGTTACACAGAGTCTTGGGGGCTCTGGTGCTGACATACGTTAGTCAGACTCACGAGGGCTCTCACAGTGACTGAAGTTACACAGACTCTGGAGGTCTCTCACTCAGACTGGAGTTACACAGACTCAGAAGGGCTGTCGCACTGACTGAAGTTACACAGACTCTGAAGGGCTGTGGTGCTGAGTGAAGTTACACAGACTCTGAAGGGCTGTGGTGCCGAGTGAAGTTACACAGACTCTGGAGGGCTGTCAAACTGACTGAGGTTACTCAGAGTCTGGAGGGCTGTTGCACTGACTGAAGTTACACAGACTGTGAAGGGCTGTCACACTGACTGGTGTTACTCAGAGTCTGGAGGGCTGTTGCACTGACTGAAGTTACACAGACTGTGAAGGGCTGTCACACTGACTGGTGTTACACAGGCTCTGGAGGGCAGTCACACCGACTGAAGTTACTCAGACTCTGGAGGACTGTCACATTTAGTAACACAGATTCTGGGGGGCTGTCACACTGACTGAAGGTACACAGACTCTGGAGGGCTGTCGCACTGACTTAGTTACACAGACTCTGGAGGGATGCCACGCTGACTGAAGTTATACAGACTCTGAACTACTATCAAGCTGACTGAGGTTACACAGACTCTTGGGGGCTCTGGTGCTGACATAAGTTAGAGAGACTCACGATGGCTCTCACAGTGACTGACGTTACACAGACACTGGAGGGCTGTCGCACTGACTGAAGTTACACAGACACTGGAGGGCTGTCGCACTGACTGTAGTTACACAGACTCTGGAGGGCTGTGGTGCTGACTGAAGTTACACAGACTCTGGAGGGCTGTCACACTGACTGAAGTTACACAGACTCTGGAGCACTGTCACACTGACTGAAGTTGCACAGATTCTGGAGAGCTGTCACACTGACTCAAGTTACACAGATTCTGGAGTGCTGTCACAATGACTGAAGTTACACAGACTCTGGAGCACTGTCACACTGACTGAAGTTGCACAGATTCTGGAGAGCTGTCACACTGACTCAAGTTACACAGATTCTGGAGTGCTGTCACAATGACTGAAGTTACACAGACTCTGGAGCACTGTCACACTGACTGAAGTTGCACAGATTCTGGAGAGCTGTCACACTGACTCAAGTTACACAGATTCTGGAGTGCTGTCACAATGACTGAAGTTACACAGACTCTGGAGCACTGTCACACTGACTGAAGTTGCACAGATTCTGGAGAGCTGTCACACTGACTCAAGTTACACAGATTCTGGAGTGCTGTCACAATGACTGAAGTTACACAGACTCTGGAGCACTGTCACACTGACTGAAGTTGCACAGATTCTGGAGAGCTGTCACACTGACTCAAGTTACACAGATTCTGGAGTGCTGTCACAATGACTGAAGTTACACAGACTCTGGAGGGCTGTGGTGCTGACTGAAGTTACACAGACTCTGGAGGGCTGT
>NC_057719.1:78932959-78934436 GCF_004010195.1 Chiloscyllium plagiosum
GTCACACTGACTGAAGTTACTCAGACTCAGGAGGGCTGAAGCATTGACTGAAGTTACACAGACTCTGGAGGGCTCTCACACTGACTGAAGTTACACAGCCTCTGGAGGGCTCTCAAACTGACTGGAGTTACACAGACTCTGAAGAACGGTCACACTAACTGAAGTTACACAGACTCTGAAGGGCTGTCGCATTGACTGAAGTGACGCAGACTCTGGTGGGACGCCACACTGATTGAAGATATACAGACTCTGAAGGGCTGTCACACTGACTGAAGTTACACAGACTCTGGAGGGCTGTTGCACTGACTGAAGTTACACAGACTCTGGAGGGCTCTCACACTGACTGAAGTTACACAGACTCTGAAGAACGGTCACACTGACAGACGTTACACAGACTCTGTGGGGATGCCATGCTGACTGAAGATATACAGCCTCTGAACGACTGTGAAACTGACCGAAGTTACACAGACTCTGGAGAGCTCTCACACTGACTGAAGTTACACAGACTCTGAAGGGCTGTCACCAGACTGAAGTTACACAGACTCTGGAGGGCTGTCGCACTGACTGAAGTTACACAGACTCTGGAGGGCAGTCACACTGACTGAAGTTACACAGACTCTGGAGGGATGCCACGCTGAGTAAAGATATACAGTCTCTGAACGACTGTGAAACTGAGCCAAGTTACACAGACTCTGGAGCACTGTCACACTGACTGAAGTTACACAGACTCTGGAGAGCTGTCGCACTGACAGAAGTTACACAAACTCTGGAGGGCAGTCACACTGACTGAAGTTACACAGACTCTGGAGAGCTGTCGCACTGACTGAAGTTACACAGACTCTGGAGGGATGCCACGCTGAGTAAAGATATACAGTCTCTAAACGAATGTGAAACTGACCCAAGTTACACAGACTCTGGAGCACTGTCACACTGACTGAAGTTACACAGACTCTGGAGAGCTGTCGCACTGACAGAAGTTACACAGACTCTGGAGTGCTGTCACACTGACTGAAGTTACACAGACTCAGGAGCACTGTCACACTGACTGAAGTTACACAGACACAGGAGCACTGTCACACTGACTGAAGTTACACAGACACAGGAGCACTGTCACACTGACTGAAGTTACACAGACACAGGAGCACTGTCACACTGACTGAAGTTACACAGACACAGGAGCACTGTCACACTGACTGAAGTTACACAGACACAGGAGCACTGTCACACTGACTGAAGTTACACAGACACAGGAGCACTGTCACACTGACTGAAGTTACACAGACACAGGAGCACTGTCACACTGACTGAAGTTACACAGACTCTGGAGGGCTGTCACACTGACTGAAGTTACACAGACTCTGGAGGGCTGTCACACTGACTGAAGTTACACAGACTCTGGAGGGCTGTCACACTGACTGAAGTTACACAGACTCTGGAGGGCTGTCACACTGACTGAAGTTACACAGACTCTGGAGGG
>NC_057719.1:78934544-78964823 GCF_004010195.1 Chiloscyllium plagiosum
ACGCTGACTGAAGTTACACAGATCCTGAAGGTCGTTCACACTGACTGAAGTTACACAGACTCTGGTGGGCTGTCACACTGACTGATGTTGCAAAGATTCTGGAGGTCTGTCGCGCTGTCTAAAGTTACACAGATTCTGAAGGGCTCTCAGACTGACTGAAGTTACACCGATTTTGGAGGGCTGTCGTGCTCACTGAAGTTACACAGACTCTGGAGGTCTCTCACACTGACTGAAGTTACACAGAATCTGGAAAACTGTCACACTGACTGAAGTTACACAGACTCTGGAGGGCTGTTGCACTGATTGAAGTTACACAGGCTCTGGAGGGCTGTGGCACTGAGTGAAGTTACACAGACTCTGGAGGGCTGTGGTGCTGACTTAAGTTACACAGACTCTGGAGGGCTGTGGTGCTGACTGAAGCTACACTGACTCTGGAGGGCTATCACACTGACTGAAGTTACACGGACACTGAAGGGCTGTGGTGCAGACTGAAGTTACACAGACTGTGGAGGGCTGTCACACTGACTGAAGTTACACGGACACTGAAGGGCTGTGGTGCAGACTGAAGTTACTCAGACTCTGGAGGGCTGTCACACTGACTGAAGTTACACAGAGTCTGGAGGGCTGTGGTACTGACGGAAGTCACAGTCTCTGGAGGGCTGTCACACTGACAGAAGTCACACAGACTCTGAAGGGCTCTCACACTGACTGAGCTTATACAGATTCTGGAGGACTGTCACACTGACTGAAGTTACACAGACTTTGAAGGGCTGTCACACTGACTGAAGTTACACAGACTCTGGAGGGCTGTCACACTGACTGTAGTTACACAGACTCTGATGGGCTGTCGCACTGACTGAAGTTACACAGACTCTGGAGGGCTGTCACAATGACTGAAGTTACACAGACTCTGGAGCCCGGTCACACAGACTGAAGTCACACAGATTCTGGAGGGCTGTCACAATGACTGAAGTTGCACAGATTCTGGAGGGCTGTCACACTGACTGAAGTTTCACAGACTCTGAAGGGCTGTCACAATGACTGAAGTTACACAGACTCTGGAGGGCTGTCACACTGAGTGAAGTTACACAGACTCTGGAGGGCTGTCACACTGACTGAAGTTACACAGACTCTGGAGGGCTGTCACACTGACTGAAGTTACACAGACTCTGGAGGGCTGTCGCACTGACTGAAGTTACACAGACTCTGGAGGGCTGTCACACTGACTGAAGTTACACAGACTCTGGAGGTCTGTCGCACTGACTGAAGTTACACAGACCCTGGAGGGCTGTCACACTGACTGAAGTTACACAGACTCTGGAGGGCTGTGGTGCTGACTGAATTTACAGAGACTCTGGAGGGCTGTCACACTGACTGAAGTTACACAGACTCTGGAGGGCTGTGGTGCTGACTGAAGTTACGCAGACTCTGAAGGGCTGTCCCAGTGACTGAAGTGACACAGACTCTGAAGGGCTGTCACACTGACTGAAGTTACACAGACTCTGGAGGGCTGTCACAATGACTGAAGTTACACAGACTCTGGAGCACTGTCACACTGACTGAAGTCACACAGACTCTGGAGGGCTGTCACGCTGACTGAAGTTACACAGACTGGAAGGCTGTCAGGTGACTGAAGTTACACAGATTCTGGAGGGCAGTCACACTAACTGAAGTTGCAAAGATTCTGGAGGTCTTTCGTGCTGTCTAAAGTTACACAGACTCTGAAGGGTTCTCTGACTGACTGACGTTACACAGGCTCTGGAGAGCTGTCGCACTGATTGAAGTTACACAGACTCTGGAGAGCTGTCAGGCGACTGAAGTTGCACAGACTCTAAAGGGCTGTCGCACTGACTGAAGTTACACAGACTCTGGAGTGCTGTCACGCTGACTGAAGTTACACAGACCCAGAAAGGCTGTCACACTGACTGAAGTTACATAGACTCTGGAGAGCTGTCGGGCAACTGAAGTTACACAGACTCTGGCGGACTGTCACACTGACTGAAGTTACACAGACTCTGAAGGGCTGTTGCACTGACTGAAGTTACGCAGACTCTGAAGGGCTGTCCCAGTGACTGAAGTGACACAGACTCTGAAGGGCTGTCACACTGACTGAAGTTACACAGACTCTGAAGGGCTGTCGTGCCCACTGAGGTTACATAGACCCTGGGCGGTTGTTGGGCTGACTGAAGTTACAGAGTTTGGGATGTGCACGGCCATGCGGCATGTCAGCACAAATGTGAGAGTTCAAACTTTGAGGCATCACAATTCGGACCTCTTGCGCATCCTGACTTCCTCTGGTTACACTTTGGTGACTTTCCCTGTAGTATGGAAACAGGTCCTTCGACCCAACAAATCCACACCAACCTTCCGAAGAGTAACCCAACCAGACCCATTCCCCTACCCTGACGGACGCACCTAACTCTTTGGGCAATTTAGCACGGCCAATTCACCTGAACTGCACATGTTTTGGATTGTGGGAGGAAACTGGAGCACCCGGTGGAGAGCCACGCAGACACGAGCATAATGTGCAAACTCCATACAGACAGTTGCCTGAGGCGGGAATCGAACCCTGGTGCTGTGAGGCAGCAGTGCTAATCATTGAGCCGCCGTGCATTTGTCTGTACAGGTCCTTGACTCCCTGACTGTCACTGCCTCCTCACCTCTCTCTCCTTTCAATCACTCCTTGAAACTTATTCCTGCCCTAATATCACTTCTTGCAAATTGGTGTCAAATTACATCTGGTATTGCTCCGCGTTATGATGTAGGGCATTTTACTACAAAAAAAAGATGTTAGGTAATTCAAGTTCTTGCTATTAAAACATAAAGTAGTAGCAGGAGTAGGCCATTCAGCCCTTCAAGCCTGCTCCACCATTCAATAAATCATGGCTGATGCTCTGTCCCAATGCCATATTTTTGGTTCCCCTTTGTGTCTTTAATGCCTGGAAATTTATCTCTCTCCTTAATATATTCAGTGCTCTGGTCTTCAAAGCCTTCTGTGGTAAAGAATTCTACAGGTTCGTTCCCCTTTGAGTGAAGGTATCTTGACTCATCTCAGTCCCTACATAGCCAAGGCAGCAGATGCAGGACTAGCTGGAAATAGCCCCTGAGTTCGGGAGACAATAAAACTATCAGCATTGTTAATTCTGACCACCATTTAGAACTCCTATTGAAAAAGGGCCATGGGAAATTCAACAGAATGGAACTTTTCTTGGCTGTGCGGGTGAAAATTCAACACTGTCTGTGTGAGGTTGTGTAGTAAAGTAGCTATTTGGCCTAGGCATACCAGAAACCAGCTGCGGAAGGTGAATTGTATGGTCAGACACAGGAAAAGAAAGGAACTCTAAAAGAAACCAAAGCAAAAGCTTTGTCTTGCTTTGAAGGAATCCACATGGTTCCACCTCAAAAATCCGACTTATTTGTGCGTTGTCAAATCATCCACATTTGTATGAAAGATGGGGAATGTTAGCTGTGGCCCAGTTGGTCATATTCTTAGCTGAGAGTCAATACGAAATAAACCATACTTGACCGCAGGATCAACTCTGAATAAACCTAACTCTCCACATTATTAAATACTGTACTGACAAGAGCAGGTCAGAGGCTGGGAAATTTATAGCACATATCTCAACTCCCGATTCCGCAGAGTCTACAAGGCACAAGTCAGGGGTGAGTGTGATGGAATATGCTCCACTTTCCTCGAGGGATACAGTTCCAACAATACTCAAGAAGGATGCATCAGCTACAATAAAGCAGGCCAAAGGTCAATGAGGTCAAAGTGCAACCCAACCATCACTTCAATACTCAGTTCTTTCACTATCGGCACATTATCTACCATTTACAACACGCAACACATCTTCTTCATCATGATCTTCCAAATATAACACCACTACCACCAAGAAGGGCAAAGGCAGCAAATGTGTGGAAACTGTAAATTCTCCTCTTGTTCATACACCATTTGGCACTATATTACCATTCCTGCATTGCAGTCAGCTCAAACTCCTAGAACTCTCTTCCTAAGAGCATTCTGCACGGATCTGCTTCTCACTGACTGCAATGGTTTAAGAAGGTAATTCATCGTATTTCTCAAGGGCCATTAATGGTGGTCAATAAATCCTGCTTTGTCAGGAGCACTCACATTCCACAAGATAATCAAAAAAAAGCTCAACGCATAGTTCAGTGATCTTTCAAGTTTCAATACCGTCTGGAAGGCCAAAGAGTAAATGTGGCTGCATTGAGCCACTTCCCGCTGGCAGATATACCACTGGTGGTGCTGACACTGGAAGAGTCTGTAATGGTTTTAAATTTTCTGGACACACTTCCAGTCACAGCTGACAACATCAGACTTTGGGCACAGAAATATCCTGTTCTAACAAAACTGGAACATTTGGGTGGTGCTGGGGGGAATCCACAGGGCTGTTACAACCTGAAATCCTTTTGGACCTGGAGAGACCAGATCAATGCAGAGGATGGCATATTATTATGGGAGCAAGAGTGATCATGCCATGCAAAGATCGTCACCAGATATTGGCTGAGCTCCATTAGGTTCATCTAGGGGTTTCCAAAATGACGATGTTGGCAAGACATTACGTCAGGTGGCCAGCTTGGATAACAACATAGCTGAATTGGTGAGGCAGTGCCGAGAGTGCCAGCATGGACAAAAATTATTGCCAGCAGCTCCCCCACATTTGTGAAAATGACTGGGTAAACATTGGACTCAGTTACACATCGATGATGAAGGCACTTTTATGGGTTCAATGTTCTTAGTCATTGTGGACACCCACTCAAAATGGCCGGATATGCATAGAGTTGGTCAAATGCCAGGATGCTAGAAAAGCTGCATACATCTTTTGCAATATATGGACTTCCAGAAGTGGTGGTCACAGGTAACAGGCATTTACCAGCAGGAAATTTGAGAATTTCCTAAAGTTGAATGGTATTGATCAGTAAGGACAGCTCCATACTATCCATCATCCAATGGTCTGGCAGAAAAAAAGCAGTGCAAACTTTTGAAGGCAGGCTTAAAGAAACAGCCTACAACTTCACTAGGTACCAAGTTGTCCTGCTTCCTACTTGATTATAGGACCAACCCTCATGCAACTACAGGGATAGCTCCAGCAGAGTTGCTAATGAGTGATCCTGCACCAGGTTAAATCTGATCTTCCTGAACCTGGGGGAGAGAG
This sequence comes from Chiloscyllium plagiosum, assembly GCF_004010195.1. Taxonomy (NCBI): domain Eukaryota; kingdom Metazoa; phylum Chordata; class Chondrichthyes; order Orectolobiformes; family Hemiscylliidae; genus Chiloscyllium; species Chiloscyllium plagiosum. Next base: position 78,939,722 of record NC_057719.1, read on the forward strand.
TGAAATGGCATCAGAAACATCAAAGCTGGAAACAAAACTTGCTAAGTGAGAGATATGGTTTAATTTAGGGGACAGAATTTATGTGTAGGAACCACAGGAATGGCCCTGCATGGGTAAGAGGCATGGTCGATGTGAGGTCAGGTCCTGTTATGTATGAAGTTCGGGTAAGTCCGATGGTCCTGAACATGCACATGAATCATATGAAACTCACAAATGGTGCGAGAGCAAAACATGCTTGGCTCCTCGACAGCCTTTCTGACTGTTCCAGACCCCGTGGATTCTCTCTCGCTGTCATGTGTTGAAGATACCTCAGAATCTGAGATGGACATGGTGAAAGTTGCTGCCTTGACACTACTGCTGCCTGAAGAGGAGAATGAATTCCTTCCCAAATGCTCTGGGCATAACAGGAGAACTACTGTACTGGGGATTCCTGAAGAAGGGCTAATGCCCGAAACGTCGATTCTCCTGTTCCCTAGATGCTGCCTGACCTGCTGCGCTTTTCCAGCAACACATTTCCATCTCTGATCTCCAGCATCTGCAGACCTCACTTTCTCCTCAACTACTGTGCATAACACTCCGCCCGTATCAGATGCAGAGGTTGAGGAATCTGAGCTGGTGTTAAAACACCCCAGGAGGAGCTACAAAATAAAGTCCCGGCCTAGGTCCTCAGACTCAGACAGGGAGGGATGTAGTGATTGGAATGAGGTCAGCCAGGTGAACTTCATAGAATTTGAGTTCCCTGATTGGGGCTGTTAGTCTGGTCCAATCAGGGAGCCCGGGCTGACAGATAAAAACAGGAGTGATCAGGGAGAGGTGGACACCGCAGGGAGTGGCGTGCATTATTTCCCCCTCCAACTCTATTTCTATGTAATTCCTGCCCTCCCCTTCACTGTTTTGATCACACAGCATTGTCCTTTTATGGGAAGGGCAGTGTTTGTCACTGGCCACCCGGGTGTTTTCCTATCTTCCTGGTGGTGGAATTTGAATAAAGATTCGTGCACTTTGTGTCTTTCACTGTGTCTCACCCCTGCACAGACACACCATGGGTGCTGGGGAAAAAAATAAGCACTACCGCACTTAGGTGGTAGTGTGGGGGTTAAATTCAAGAAAAAAAAAGAGAAAGAAAAAAAAAACAGGAGTGATCAGGGAGAGGTGGACACCGCAGGGAGTGGAGTGCATTATTTCCCCCTCCAACTCTATTTCTATGTAATCCCTGCCCTCCCCTTCACAGTTTTGATCACAGAGCATTGTCCTTTTATGGGAAGGGCAGTGTTTGTCACTGGCCACTCGGGTGTTTTCCTATCTTCCTGGTGGTGGAAATTGAATAAAGATTCATTCACTTTCTGTCTTTCACTGTGTCTCACACCTGCACACACACACACCATGGGTGCTGGGGAAAATATAAGCACTACCGCACTTAGGTGGTAGTGTAGGGGTTAAATAAAAAAAAAGAAAAAAATAAACAGGAGGCTTCACAAAATAAAAAAAAAACAGGAGTGATCAGGGAGAGGTGGACACCACAGGGAGTGGAGTGCATTATTTCCCCCTCCAACTCTATTTCTCTGTCATCCCTGCCCTCCCCTTCACTGTTTGATCACACAGCATTGCCCTTGATGTGTAGGGCACTGCTTGTCACAGGCCACTCGTGTCTTTCCTTTCTTCCTGATGGTGGAAAATTGAATAAAGATTCATGCACCTTGTGTCTTTCACTGTGTCTCACACCTGCACACACACAAACTTGGATGCTGGGGAAAAATAAGCACTACCGCAGTTAGGCGGAGGTGTGGGGGGGTAAAAAGGGAAAAAGAAAGAAAAAAGAAAAAAAAGAAAAAAAAGGAGTGCCAGACATCCTGTTCACTCTGCAAGCTGGCTCTGAGGGAGATGTAAGGACTCCCCACGTGTAAATAAAGGGTGAATTAGTGTTGGGCTATCGGCCTCTGTGAAGTTATTTCCGTTTCTATCAGAATCATTCAGAACTGTCCATATTTAGCACCTTTTACACCATGTTTGCACTCAATAAAGCACATCAATGTTGTCACTGCTGTGGTCAAGAAAATGTAATCATAAATTTGCGCACAGCAAAACTCTCTTCAACAGCAATGTGAAAATAGTCTAATAATTTGTTTTAGTAACAGCAAAGTTCTGAAGCAAATCCTTAAAAGAAGTCACATCGGACCTGAAACATTAATTTTGTTTCTTTTTCCATAGATGCTGCCAGATCTGATGAATTTTGTATTCTTAATTTGTTCTAGTGATTTTAGTGGAAGGATAAGTATTGACCAAAACACCAGAAATAACTCCCCAGCTCTTTCAAAGAAACGATATTGCGAGTTCTCTAACCTCCACATCGGATGGATGGAGGCTTTAACACATGATTCAAAAGACAGAACCTCAAGACAGCGCAGCACTCCCTCAGTACTGTGCCAGGAGCATCAGTCTAGTTCCCACAAACTTCTTACTCAAGGAATGCTGGGCAATTTTTGTTCCATCCAACACCCAAGCAAACTGGAATCACAAAGAGTTATGTCCATATTTTTTAAAAAACCCATTGACATTATACAGCTGTACAGACATGGCACCACAGACATATTGGTAAATGTTGCCAAGAACAATTATCTAATAACTCAACTCAAGTCTTCATCATCTCCTTCATTTATGGCAATTTCAGCAGATGACATGACCATCACCCTAACCATCTGGAGAGATGTGAAGGACATTTCTCAAGTAACCTGAACTCACTGCAGGATGATCCAAGAAAGAAGAAAGATTCACAGGAGCTTCCAAATGACTATTTGCACTGAGAGGTCTCCTTAAGAAAGGCAGAATAAACACAGAAATGGAATGCTTAGAAGAATGGCTATGCGAACAGCCCTTGCTTTGGCTGACTGAAAGAAAGCACATAATTAGAAACATTGAACACTAGTCTCCTTAATGCTTTCCATTGAAGAATTAGCAGACAAGTTGATGGTCATAGTCATTCCTTGATAGTAATAAATGAGAATGAATTGTTTGATTTCCTGTACAAAATAGCACAGTGGTTTCAAAGCCGAATGTTTACACTGAAAGCTTAGAAAGGGTCCACTGGGGTTTTCTCAGTTCCCTTGAAGTACCCACCCCATGAAGAATGAACTGTCACACAATACATGCTGACTATATCAGTCTAGTACATGAGAAAATCCCAGAACCTGTTTGAGATTTTACAGAAAACAAAGAACTCCATGTATATAGCACCATCCATTGCCACAGGATATTGCAAAGATTTTTATTTCAATCAGCAAAATGCTTTAGAAGTATCATCATGGTTGCAATTCAGTAAACATGCCTGATAATTTGCATACATCAAACTCTCACAAGCAGCATTATGATAATAATTAGGCCACCTTTGTTAGTGATATTGAGGGATAAATATTGGTCAGGTCATCAGGGAGAACTGCTCTTATTTCAATTGTCCAATAGTTTAATAGTCCAATAGTCCTCTGCAGGAGGCTGGTGAGGTGATGGTCATTATTCTGCAGAATAAAGGGAGTGCGTGGGAAAGAGGAGAAAGGAAGGACAAGTGGAATAGATGAGAAAGGTAGCCAGGGTAAAAGGCAAAGAGAGTGTCATAGTCATAGAGTCATAGAGATGTCCAGCACAGAAACAGACCCTTCGGTCCAACTCGTCCATGCTGACCAGATATCCCGACCCAATCTAGTCCCATTTGCCAGAACTTGGCCCATATCCCTCTAAACCCTTTGGAGTGCTAATTGTATAGAAAGGAGGCATTAATGAGGTAAATGGAGGACAGAGTTCATGGTCTAAAGTTGTTGAATTCAACTGATGAATCCAGAAAACTATAAAATGTTTAACTAGAAAGCAAAGTGCTGGTCTGCCAGCTTGCATTGGATTCCTCTGGAACATGGCAGCAAACTGCGGGCAGAGATACTCGCAGGAGAGAAAGACAGCGTGTCAAAATGGCAACAAGCAGAAAATTGGGGTCATGTTAGCAGACATATTCCGCAAAGCAGTCACTCATTCTGCCTTTGGTCTCATCAACATAGAGGAGACTGAACCTTTAGCAGCGGATTCAGTGGACTAGAGTGAAAGAAGTAAATCACAGCTTCACCTGAAAGTTTTGTTTTGGGGTTTGGTCAGTGACTAAAAGGGAAAGTGTGGTATCTTCTGTGATTGCATGGGAAGGTGGCATGCCAGGGAGGGTAAACAGGTGATGGGCAGAATAGAGGAATGGACGAGGGTACCGCGGAGTCAACAATCCATGTGAAATACAATCGGGTGAGGGAAAGGTGTGCTTGCTGGGGATAACTTACTGAATATGACGGAAATGATGAAGGATGATCCATTCAGTGTGGAGAAATTGGTGAGGTGGAAAGTGAGGATAAGGGGAAGTCTCTCATTGTTCTGGTAGTAGGAAGGGAAAGGGATGAGATCAAAAGAGTGGGAAATATCTTGGACATAGCTGAGGGGCTATTAACCATGGGGGGAGCTGAAGGTATGTCAGAATCATCCTTGTGAATGGTAGCATTCTGTCTGAACAGAAGCGATGGAGACAGAGAAACTGGGAGAATGGAATGAAGTCCTTAAAGGGTGCAGGGTGCAAGGAATTAAATGTGGGAGGCGGGGTTTGCAGTGGATACTAATGGACAACCTAGCATGAGAAATGAAAACAGAAGTCAAGGAATGGAAGAGTCAAAGATGGACCAGATGAAGATGAAAGCAGGATGGAAATTGGAAACAAAATTGATATTCATCCAAAATTTTTCAATGTTCTGCCCAAAAGACAGCATTTTCCACCCATGCAACACTGTCTCAAGCATGCACAAGAGTATCAGCCTGGAGGTTGTGCTCAGGTCTCTGGAATGAGTCCCTTATCAGTGAAAATGCTACCAACTGATGATAAGGATGCATGGTGTTAGGGGTAAAGTATTAGCATAGACCGAGGATTGGTTGACTAACAGGAAGCAAAGAGTGGGGATAAATGCGTGCTATTCTGGCTGGCAATCAGTGACTAGCGGTATGCCTCAGGGACCGGTATTGGCACCACAATTAATTACAAATTAGATAGATGATTTGGAGTTGGGACTACATGTACAGTGTCGAAGTTTGCTGATGACACTAGGATGAGTGACAGAGCAAAGCATGCAGAGGACTGGGAAACTTTGCAGAGGAACATAGATACATTGAGTGAGTGGGCAAAGATCTGGCAGATGGAATACAATATAAATAAATGTGAAGTCAGACGTTTTGATAGGAGTAAGAGTAAAAAGGATTATTACTTGAATGGCAAAACGTTGCAGCATGCTTCTATGCAGAGGGACTTGGGTGTCCTTGTGCATGAATCACAGAAGGTTCAACAAGTAATTAGGAAGGGAAATAGAATTTTGTCCTTCATTTTTAAAGAGGTTGAGTTCAAAAGCAGACAGGTTACGTTGCAGCTGTGCAAGGTGCTAGTGAGGCCACACTTGGTGTACTGTGTGCAGTTTTGGTCTCCTCACCTGAGAAATATGTACTTGCACTGGCGGGGGTGCACAGGAGGTTCACTGGGTTATTCCAGAGGGGGTTGGTTTATGAGGAGAGACTGAGTAGATTGGGATTATATTCATTGGCATTCAGAAGATTGAGGGGGGAATCTTATAGAAACATGAAATTATGAAGGGAATAGATAAGACAGAAGTAGGGAGAATGTTTCCACTGGCAGGTGTAACTAGGACAAGAGGGCATAGCCTCAAAATTAGAGGGAGCAGATTTTGGACTGAATTGAGAAGGAACTTCTTCACCCAGGAAGTTGTAAACCTATGGAATTCCTTGCCCAGGGAAGTAGTTGATGCTACTTCAGTAAACATTTTTAAAGGTAAGGTAGAGTTTTATTTAACAATAAAGGAATTAAGAGACATGGTGAGAGGCCGGGTTAGTGAATCTGAGTCCATGAAAAGTTCAGCCATGATCTTATCGAATGGTGGGGCAGGCTCAAAAGGCCGGAGGGCCTACTCCTGCTCTGAGTTCTTATGGTCTTAAGTTCTTTTGCAACTGAGCTCGACAGGCAGGAGGCTGGAAGAACACAGCAAGCTAGGCAGTATCAGGAGGTGGAGAAGTCGATGTTTCAGGAAACATTGACCTCTCCACCTCCTGATGCTGCCCGGCTTGCTGTATTCTTCCAGCATCTTGCCTGTCTACTTTGGATTTCACCATCTGCAGTTTTTTTTTGTCTCTAACCAACTTAGATACAGCTGACACCTCCCAGTGGAACACAAAAATGATCTCATTTTAACACTCTCAAGCTGCGTGGAGTCGTCCATAGAGGCCTGTGCAACAGGAACCCTTCCGACATCTATAAACACCCCCACAGCACACACAAAAATAAATTAGGCATTGAGATCACACCATTCACTCATTCAAATTACCCTCAGGAACAGTGACATAACCCAGTGGCAAACATAGACAAGCTACAGCAGTCACAACTTGCCAGGGCCTAGCTAGACTTTGGCTGCACACAGGCCCCATTGGCACTCTAAGGCTTCCAGTGCTGTTATACCAGTCTAGGTACAACACGCTAACCCACTTTGTGAACTTTAATTCCTTGTGTGTTATTTTTAGTCGGACATGAAGCAAATTGCAATCTGCACATCCCAGAGTTTCTGCTGTGAGCTAATTGGCATTCTCTATAATCAAGCACAGATATAATTAAACCCTTCTGTATCACTGCATGATCCCACCAATGTTATGCAAGTATTGACTCCATATTGATAAGTCTCTTATAAACTATTACAAAACGTTGAAAAGGCAGACCTTGTATTTATAAAACATATTTCGTAACCACTCCCTCCCAAAAGCCATTCTGGCAAGGATGCATTTTTGAAATATTGTTGGCAATGTGGCAATCGATTGCACACTAGATGGGAGAAATAAATGGCATCTTCACAGGAAGATCCGTAATTCAGGTATGAGTTTTATTAAAAAGGTATTCATATTCAAAGGATGGGTAATGATAGGGTCTGGCATGGGTGGTTTTCAGCATTTTCCTTCATACCTCTCTCTATACTTAGCACCACCACAAAACGGATACAGGAAGCAAAACCACACTCATTAGATTTTTTTTAGAATGACATTTAACATTCTGACACTGGCTTTTCATTTCAGGACAGAAATCAAAACCACAAACTGCCACAGTGGGTTTTGAACTCCTTGGGATTATTAAGTCCAACCATGGAATCTGGAAACCCAAAAACAGAAGGAAAATACCGCAGGTGCTGGGACTCGGAAATACAAACAGACAGTGCTGGAGAGAGAGAGAGAGAGACAAGCAGTGTTAATGTTTTGAGTCCAGTGACCCTTCTAAACTCAAGTCTTGCCAATAAACCCTTGTTTTGAATTATATGATTTCAGTCTGGCAGTCCCTGTCACTCAGAAAGAGGACTGAGTAAAAACAAGCTCTTGAGTGAGATTCAATTTGGTCAGGTAAGAGTTCTTGAAAGGAAACCTTTTTGCCCAACACGAGTAAACCACTGAGGATAATGACAGCATCCACTTCAGAGATCAGAGCCTGCCACATACCAGTCCTTGGGAGATTGTAATGAGTTATTTTTAAGTTTATTTAGCATATGCATCATATTTAATTAATCTTCATATGGCTTTAGAGCTAAACTTCTACTCAGACAATTGCTTCAAGGATCGGTCAGCAGGTTGTCATCAGGCTGAGAAAGGTCTTATGTTCAGGTCTGGTGCTGGAGACATGTTTTCTCAGAGAGTACTGGGCTGCCTCGTGTCGGCTGCTATGGAAGCTCTCTTCAGAAAAGAATGGCTGAGCCATTTTTATAATATCCAATAAATTCAAGATTTTAAGTCAATTAGGTAGTGCAGGATGTTCTAGTTGGAAAGCAGAAATCAAATGCTATTCCACAATGAAAAGACATACACAAATAAAACCATAGGATCTGTGTATCCATTTTAATAACTCTTTCACTCACTGCATGGAACATGGGATATCGTTGCTTTAACTCAGCATTATTGAGTTATGGATTCGTGCAACATGGAACCATACTCTTCAGTCCAACCAGTCCACGCCGACCATAATCCCAAACGAAACTCGTCCCACCTGCCTACACTTAGCCCATATCCTTCCAAACCTTTCTTGTTCATGTACTTACCTAAATGCCTTTTAAATGTTGCAACTGTACCCACATCCACCATTTCCTCTGGAAGTCCATTCCATATACAAACCACTCTCTGTGTTTAAAAAAAAACTGCTCCCCCCACTCCCCACAAGTCTTTTTAAAAATCTTTCTCCTCTCACCTTAAATATATGCCCCTAGTCTTGAAATCCCCCCACAATGGGGAAAAGACATCTGTCATTCACCTTATCTATACTCCTCATTATTTTATAAACCTCTGTAAGATCGCCTCTCAACCTCCTATGCTGCAGCCTATCCAGCCTCTCCTTATAACTCAAACTCTCCATTCCCAGCAACATCCTGGGCTGAACCCTCTCCAGCTTATAATATCCTTCTCCATAAAAGGAGACCAGAACTGGACACTAAACTCCAGAAGAGGCCTCCCCCATGTTAACTAATTTATTAATCTAATAATTAATTTACCATTTTTTATTATTGTATAATAAAAGAAAGAGCTTGCATTTACCTAGCATGGCAGCCAATGAAGTGGTTTGAAGGCCAGACATTGTAGTAAAGTAGGAAACATGACACATAGTAAACTTCCACAAACTGCAGTATGTTAATGCCTATATTATCTATTTTAATGGAGTGGCACGGTGGCTCAGTGGTTAGCACTGCTACCTCACAGCACCAGGGTCCCAGGTTCGATTCCAGCCTTGGGTGACTGTCTGTGTGGAGTTTGCACATTCTCCCCGTGACTGCGTGGGTTTCTTCTGGGTGCTCCGGTTTCCTCCCACAGTCCAAAGATGTGCAGCTCAGGTGAATTGCCCATAGTGTTAGGTGTATTAGTCAGAGGGAAATGGGTCTGTGTGGGTTACTCTTCGGAGGGCCGGTGCGGACTTGGGCCGAAGGACCTGTTTCCACACTGTAAGGAATCTAATCTAAATCTAAACAAAGAGCGTTGATTTCAAATAAAGCCACAAAATCCCATACATCCCTTCAAGAGGATAGGCAATTTTATCCTAAAGACTGCAACAATTACAATGCAGCACACCTTCAGTACTAAACTGAACTATTCCCCCACACTATTCTCCTAGATTTTGAACTCAGGTTTTAATGAGTTTGAACTTTTATACAAACCATTTGACTCAGAGGCATGGGACCTACCACTGAGCCAAGGCTTACAGCTATCTTTTTCATCTTAATTTATGTGGCTATTGTATTTACAACAGGTTCAGATTACATTGCAAAGCACTTAAAAGTGTACAGTGTCTTGGGATGTCCTGAGGTTCTAAAAAGCACCACATAATGTAAGTTCTGAACCAGTAAATGCTGCAGAGTAAGATGTCAACCTTATCAAATTGAACATGATTAGGATGAAGCTGCAGTGATTGCCTAGTAGCATACATGATTTGGAAGCAAACTTACCAAATCAGATGTCACTAGAATGAGTGCTAACGGGAACAGGAGACAATGTGTGAGCAACAGATTTCTTCTGGGGGCACGAGAGTTCTGCAAAACATCACAACTTCTGACGAAGAAGGTATCTGAGAAAGGGTGACTGGATCCAAAGCGTTAACTCTGCTTTCTACAGATGCTGCCAGACCTACTGAGTTTCTCCTGCATTTTTCTGTTTTTGGTATAGCTTCATAATTTTCCATCTTCATCTTTACTTTTCATTGCTCATTTGAGTGTGCTATTGCTTTAAGATATTCAATTCTCTGTACTCCTCACAATATAGTATCCTATGACTGTTGATTCCCCACCATTCAGTCTAGACATTATAATGTGGAGCTGGAGTTGCTTGTAATGTGTTGTTGTCTTTTTTCCAAAGACCATATTTCCAAGATATTCATATCCTGAAGCATAGCCTGGCAGCAATGTTTTATTTAAAGATTTTTCAAAGAAGTAGACCTCTCTGGCTGGGCCTGCACTTCTTGTCCGTTCCCAATTGTCCTTGGGAAGGTGATTCGTGCACCACGGCTGTCCTCAGCCTCTAGGGACACACAGAGTGTTGTCAGGAAGAGAGTTATAAGATTTTGATCCAGCAACAGTGAAGGACAAGCATTTTGCTCCAAGTCAGAATGCTATGTGGTTTTCAGTTGGTGGTCTTCCCATACATCTGCTTCCTTATCCTTCTTAGTGGAAGAGATTTTGAGCCCGGAAAATACTGTTGAAGGAGTATTGGTGAGGTGTTGCCATATATCATAGATATGATGGATACTGTTACCACGGTGGATGGAGTGAACATTTAACCTGGTGGATGTGGTGCCAATCAAGTGGGCTGCTTTGTCATGGATAGTGTCGAACTTGTTGAGTGTTATTGGAGCTGGGCTCATCCAGAAGAGTGAAGAACACTCCTGACCTGTGCTTTGATGATGTTGGAAAGGCCTTAGAAAGTCAGGAGGTAAGTTGCTTGTCGCTGAATTCCCAATCTCTGCCTTTCCTTGTAGCCACTTCATATACCGATTCCAGTTCAGCTATTATCAATGGTAATCCCAGGATGCGGATAGTGAGGAATTCAGCAATGGTAATGTATTTGAAAGTCAAGGAGAGATATTTCGATGTTCCTTTGTTGGAGATAGCCATTGCCAGGCACTTGTGGCATGAATATATACTATTTATCAACTTAAATCTGAATGTTGCCCAGGTCTTGCTGGATGTTGTCCCTGACTGCATCAAGACCTCAAAAAGCTGTGAACAGTACTGAATGCATTCACCAATGACTGCACATTGCCTCTTTTCAATCTCCCTGCCAGATTACAGAATGTACCATGGGCAGTAATAAAGACAGAAGTTCCAGCAACACGTGTTTTTGATTCCTTGGTGGTGCCGTTAACGCAGGAATTGATTGTCAAAAATTTAAAAAATGATCATGGTCCATTTAGTTTGACTATTATCATCCTGTTAATTGTATAATTTAACTGCGGGGAGGTGAACTCATCATATTATGTCATCTCTCTCAGTGCATAACAGATTTGGAGATGAGAACCAGATCTAATCCAGTGACTGGTATCTTAGGTGCCAGCTGGAGACCTGGCATTTGCCTCCATTGAGAAAGACTTGCCATAGTTAAGTGCTATCCAGCCTCTTAAGTGGATCTAGAAGCTGTTGGTATTGCAAATGGCAGAGACCGAGGGCTGCCATGGGTCTGAGGATTGCCCAGTGAAAGGTAAATACAGACAAGTGGGTATTGTGGGGTTCACTGGCTGAAGGAAGAGCATGTGAAAGTATGGAATGGATGAACCTTCTCGGAGATGCACCGCAGTTAGCTCCAAGGTGGGAAGGCCATCCATGAGTCTTTCCATCCAGGCTTAATCAGAGCAGAGGCTGCTTAATGGGATTAAATACCCTTTGCCTTCAAACACCCCTCAGGGGGAGGAAGTGAAGGAACTCCCAGTGGTGGTCAACCAGAGGTTCCCAGTCAGCCATCCCTCTCAAAACACTCACCACATCATTTTACAAACTTCTCAGCACAACCCTGAAAAGTAATGCAATTCACAACAAGGCACTTTAACACTCAATAGATCACTTTAGAAGGTTACAGCTTAAATGGTACTGATGCAGTATCAAGTCTCCATTTCCCATCTAAGGCAATGCACAAGGTGACCCTCATCTCACTCCCTCCCTTCCTTAACCCCGTTCCAAACCCAAGGCTTAAATGTATAATTCAGACTGACACTCAGAAGTGTACAAAGGAAGTCATGCTCTGTTCGGGAGGTGTTCCACTTTGGATAAAATATTACATATGGCCCCTTCAGGTCAATTTAAAGGTCCTACCGCATCTTGTGGAAGAAGTGGACTTCTCCTTGATTCCCTGGCTAATCCCTCAACAAAAACACATGATCTGCGATATGTCTCTTTGCTGTTTGTGAGACTTTGCTATGTGCATACAGGCCACTGCATGTTCCTACATTGAAACAGTGATTCTACTTGCAAACTGTCTCATTGGCTGTGGAGCACTTCAGAAGGTCCTGAGGCGCTGAGAGACACGATATAAATACAAGCTGTTTCTTTGCCGCCACAGCTGACTACAAGCAGCCTGAATCGCCTAAGTTTATCACAGCTTCTCCCTGTCCTTTATCTGCAGCCCTCTTCTTGTGCCAAAATAAATGGTGCCTGAAATTCCACATAAACACACACTCTTTAATTACTCCGTTGTGGTACAGTGCCCTCATTCTTGTGTTTGCATGCTCTGGAATGCGGCACCAGAGATTTTGAGACAAACCCATGTTGTGTACAGACGTGCGTATCTCCGCTGAAGCAAGGACACAGGGCACAGTTGTATTACAGGTGCTGGCCCGTACCTGCTGTAAATGAATTAGGGCTAGTGGGCCCGAATTATAGACCTGAGTATGTAATGCCCTGCCTGTGCATGGTCCCATTTATCGTGAGACAGTCAGAAAAGGTAATGAACTCTTTGGTACTGCTTTAGAATAGTCTGAGCTGTCAAATGCATAGTTAGTAATGACATTATTTTAGTCATATGCACCAACTTCAGTGGAAGTCTCACAACATAAGTAAAATGTACTTGACAGGTGTATTTACTAAAAGGACGTTTCAGTAAAGCAGCCTGAATGGTCAAAACGCGTGTGCAGCTGGCCAACAAAGGGTTACAGTTCACAGTTGGGAATTAGACGTTAACACCATACACCATGGGTGGCACTTGTCTCAGTAGTTAGCACTGCTGCTGCACAACGCCAGGGACCTGGGTTCGATTCCCGCCTCGGGCAACTGTCTGTGTGGAGTTTGCACATTCTCCCCATGTACATAGAACATAGAACAATCCAGCACAGAACAGGCCCTTCGGCCCACGATGTTGTGCCGAATATTTGTCCGAGCTTAAAGCACTCATCCATGTACCTATCCAATTGCCGCTTAAAGGTCGCCAATGATTCTGACTCTGCCACTCCCACAGGCAGCGCATTCCATGCCCCCACCACTCTCTGGGTAAAGAACCTACCCCTGACACCCCCCTATACCTTCCACCCTTCACCTTAAATTTATGTCCCCTTGTAACACTCTGTTGTACCCGGGGAAAAAGTTTCTGACTGTCTACTCTATCTATTCCCCTGATCATCTTAAAAACCTCTATCAAGACACCCCTCATCCTTCGCCGTTCCAATGAGAAAAGGCCTAGCACGCTCAACCTATCCTCGTACGACCTATTCTCCATTCCAGGCAACATCCTGGTAAATCTTCTCTGCACCCTCTCCAAAGCTTCCACATCTTCACCTTACTAAGAACCCTACCTTTAACCCTGTATTCCGCATTCTTATTTGTCCTTCCAAAATGGACCACCTCATACTTGACAGGGTTGAACTCCATTTGCCACTCCTCAGCCCAGCTCTGCATCATATCTAAGTCTCTTTGCAGTCGACAACAGCCCTCCTCATTATCCACAACTCCACCAATCTTCGTATCATCTGCAAATTTACTGACCCACCCTTCGACTCCCTCTTCCAAGTCATTAATAAAAATTACAAACAGCAGAGGACCCAGAACTTCATGGGTTTCCTCCCCAAGTCCGAGGATGGGCAGGCCAGGTGAATTGGCCATGCTAAATTGCCTGCAGTGTTAGGTGCATTAGTCAGGGGAAATATAGGGTAGGGGAATGGGTCTGGGTGGGTTACTCTTTAAAGGGTCAGTGTGGACTTGTTGGGCCAAATGATCTGTTTCCACACTGTAGGTAGTCTAAGCTAATCAAACCATAAGTAAAGACAGAATAGATCTGTATTCCCAATTAGCAAAATGGATAAACGGTGAAACAGAGATTAATTTGAGAAAACCTGTCCAGAAGGTGCAAAGAAGCCATCTGATGAGTAGGGAATATGTCTGAAAATGTACGTTTCTGCAGACAGTTTGGAGTGAGCCAGAGGAACCCCTGGCTTAAATATGATTGGGGTGGAAAATCGAAAATCACATCCCATTCCCGCAATAAATAAACGAACAAATACCCTGGATAACCACGCTTATCAGATGTATGGCTGTGTGCCTGTTTCAACTTATTCACCAGGGAAATCCCCTGGAGCCTGACATGAAGAGATTGCTACTTTGCTCAGAGTTAACAATTCACTACACAGCCCCGCTAAGGGTGGTTTCCATCACATTGAATCGTAATTCGTTAGGGGGTCGATATTCCTTACATACCAACCGAGACCCCTCCTGCAAAAAACACACTCTCCACTACCCTTCAGCTTCGGGGAAACCAAATTAGCAGTAGGGACCCTTTTATTTTGTTGCACAATCTTATAAAATCGAATTTCTCCTGCATAGTTTAAGGGACAAATACGTTTATAAAGTGAGAATGACTTGAGCCTGTCTCCGGGTACACCAACTTCCCCCCCCCCCCACCCCCACAGCCCCCCTTACCTGCTCTGCACTCGAAGCCAGTTCCAAAAGGCACAGCATTATCCAACCTGAAACTCCCAGAATCATCCTGAAACTGACAGCAAATGGGACCCAGCCTCGATTCCAGCGGTTTCCAAAACTTGTGGAGGATTTTCCCAAGAAAATTGTACTTCTTTCTTTCAGCAAAAAAAGAATGTTCTCCCAAACCCAGGGTCGAAGTTTTGGAGTTGAATTTGGTGCGAGATGTTTATCGCGCGCGTGTGTCTGTGTTGTGTGTGTGTGTGTGTGTTTGGAAATCCCAAGGATGAGATGCTGTGTGAGTTTGACTGACATTTGGAAGAGTTTGTTTTTTGTTTGTGTGGGTGTGGAGTGGGTGGAGTGTCATTCAAGAATGAGCTCGGCTGGGATATGCATTTTGGCCGTCGTTTTAAGCAGGGAATCGACGCTGTGATTAAGGGAACGCTACAGGAATCCTTGCTTGAAGTTATGATTTTTCAGTTATGTAGACTCTCACGATTTTTATTTCCACGGTAAGATTACCGCCATCCCCTCTCTCAAACATTTAACACCCTTCAAGTTTCAATGTGTTTTTTTTTTAAATTATACGCCATTGGCTGAAAGGATAAATCTTGAGTAAGAAAATATATCAGGATTCTTTATTTTCAGAAAAATGAAACTTTGCACCTTTCAAATTATAGCAATCCTATGGAGTCGACCTGAACCCACATTGAGGGAATAGAAACCTCTCTCCATTGACTAGAAGCACCATTTGGAGACCAGTTAAGGAGCGCCTCCGAGTAGGAACTGGACTTTGTATTGAAAAAACAATGCTGGAAATCACAGCGGGTCAGACAGCATCCGGAGAGAGACAGCAAGCTTACATTTGGAGTCGAGAGTGTGGTGTTGCTGGAAAAGCACAGCCGGCCAGGCAGCATCCTGATGAAGGGCTTTTGCCCGAAACGTCGATTCTCCTGCTCCTCGGATGCTGCCTGAGCTGCTGTGCTTTTCCAGCAACACTCTAATCTAGACCTTCATCAGAATACAGCTCAGCACTGATGAAGAGTCATCTCGAGGTCAAAGGTCAGCTTGCTCTCTCCCCATGGATGCTGCCTGACCCGCTGTGAGTTCCAGCGTTTTATTTTTATTTCAAGCAGCACCACCTAATCCGAAGAGTTTAACATCAGGATTTAAAGTCCCACTCTAGAGGCATGAGAACAAAAGCCAATTGCTGTTCCCAGTGCAATGTTGAGGGACTATTGGAGATCCAGTCTCTCAATTTGAGATGTTTAGCCAAATTGAGGGTGGGGGATTATACCAGCAGTTATCCTTCCATCACCAAAGCAGCTGATCTTAAGCACTAAAAAAAACTATAGAACTGCAGGTGCAGAAACAAAAACAGAAATTGCTGGAATTGAGGGCAGGCTGAGTAGGTTGGATCAGTACTCATTGGAGTTCAGAAGAATGAGAAATGCCCTTATTGAAAACTCTTTGAGGAGTAGTCAGTGGAGGCTGGTACAATTGCAATATTTAAGAGGCATTTGGATGGGTATATGAATAGGAAGGGTTTGGAGTGATATAGGCCGGGTGCTGGCAGGTGAGACTAGATTGGATTGGGATATCTGGTCAGCATGGACGGGTTGGACCGAAGGGTCTGTACATCTCTATGACTCTATGTGGAAAGGTGTTTCTCAATGTGGGAAAATCTAGGACCAGAGGGCAGAATCTCAGACTAAGGCTTTGCCCATTTAAGACAGAGACGGGGAATTTCTTCTTTAGTGAGTAGGTGGAATTCTTTACTGTAGAGGACTGTTCAGGCTGGGTCGTTAGTATATTGAAGGGAATCAAGAGTTATGGGGAAAAGCCAAGAGAATGTAGTTGAGGATTATCAGATCAGTCATGATTGCATTGAGTAATGGAGCAGACTTGATGGCCATTTGAACTACTCATGCTCTTATGTCTTGTCAGCTTAAAAGCCATCATTGGAAGCGATAAGAATGAAGCTGTAAGATGGATCACTTAATTTTTCTTGTGATAGTCAGAAACATATGGGAAAATTTAGATGCGCCTGCAGTGAACAGTGGCCTAGTTCACAACCTGTTAAGGGATAAAAATGGCTGCAGTGAAGGGCTGCTGTGAATGCTTGTTAGCAGAGACCGGCATCAATAACGGAATGAATGGGTGGATCGACCGCGTTGGAGAAAACAGCTTACGGAGAGACAGGGAAGAAATGAGGTAAGAATAATCAAATATGGCCACACAATACATGCAGAGCTCAAAAAGGGTAATGGCAGATGTTTGACATCAAAAGGTGGGACACTTAACTTAAAGCTTGGACTGAGATCTTGACGTTGCATGGGATATTTTGAATTAAAGAAAATATCTATGAGATCAAAGGCTCCTTCAATTTGACAAAGAATATGAAGTAAGAAACTCTGATGATTCATTGCGGTAGGCCATGGGCAAAGATTGTGAAAGAAGACTCCACTCTAACCTTCTTGAGTGTTCCAGATGTTGAAAAGACCCGAGCATTAAGAAGAGAAGTAAAAAAAAGGAAGGATTCTTTGAACATGCCTGCTGTCCTGCCTGATCTGGGTGGGGCTCTGTATGTAGAAATTAACTACAATTTTTCTCAATAACTGGTGATGTTTTATCCCACCTGAAATTTTGACTAAATCTCAACCTGTCACAAAATAGGTTGAACTCAACAGGCTGATTGACTCGGCTGTGTTGACTCTCTATGAGCTTTCTAAGCTTAACTTGGAATATCCTGCAAAGATTTTCTTTTTATAAAGCCGTCAATCTATAGCTGAATACTAGCTTGATTCCGAGAACTAGCAGCTTTGAGCTGAAAATTACACTTTCAGTCAGTTTGGTTTCGACGAAAGTACTTGAATGAATTTGTGCTAATGGCATGTGTAATTCTAATCTAATGGCTGATTTTCACCACTTCACCAATATAGACACTACAATAGTAACGATATGGTCAAGATGTGATCTTAATTTGCAGCATAATTTGTGTTTAACTTGGGCACACCTTGATAAAGAAGCCAAAACTCTGCTGGGAACACACAGAGTCTGGTTAAACTGATGATTGCCGAATATGGATCAACTCATTATTGGGCAGAGTATAAATCAGGAAATTAGTGGTGCACATAACACCACAAAAGAGAAATCATTGATATATCAATATTTGCATAAAACAGAAAAACACAGAGATGTACAAGGTAGTTTTCTAGGTCAATATGTCAAGATGCTAACAAGAGAATAGGCTACTTAGCAAGGGTTAATTATAAGCTTGCAGTCAAGGGACCTATAAGGAAGAGAGAGCAGAATATGATGGCATTTTATATTAAGTTTGAAAATTATTTGCTTATGTGTGAAATTAGAATCTTAAATTTAAACAAAATAAATTGTGCAATTATAAGGGATAAGTTGGCCAAGACGGATTAGGAAGCTCAACTTAAAAACACAATGGTAAACGTGCAATGGCTAACATTTAAAGAATTGAAATATACTCTAAGACTTAAAGAAGCACAGGAAAATATCTTCCCACCATGGCTAATGATGGGAGTTGAATAAAATCATGAGGGGCTTAGATAAGGTGACTAGCAAGGGTCTTTCCCTCAGGTAAGGGAGTTCAAAATTGGGGGGCATATTTTTAAGGTGAGAGGAGAAAGATTTAAAAAGGACATGAGGGGCAACTTTTTTACACAGGGAATGGCTCGTATATGGAATGAACTTCCAGAGGAAGTGATGGATGTAGTTACAGTTACAACATTTAAAACGCATTTGGATAAGTACATACATCGGAAAGGTTTGGAGAGATATGGGCCAAATGCAGGCAAGATGTGCCGATGAGCTGAGGAATGGCAGATGGAGTTGAATTTAGGTGAATGTAAGGTGCTGGATTTTGGAAAGGCAAATCAGGGTAGGACTTATACATTTAATGGTAAAGTCCTGGGGAGTGTTGCTAAATAAAGAGACCTTGGGGTACAGGTTCATAGCTCCTTGAAAATGGAGTCACATGTAGACAGGGTAGTGAAGAAGGTGTTTGGTATGTTTGCTTTTATAGGTCAATGTAGTGAGTATAGGAGTTGAGAGTTTTGTGTTGTGACTGTACAGGACATTGGTTAGGCCACTTGTTTAGGAATATTGTATTAATTCTAGAGAAAGGATGTTGTTAAACTTGAAAGGGTTCAGTAAAGATTTGCAAGGATGTTGCCAGGGTTGGAGGATTTGAGTTATAGGGAGAAGTGGAACAGGCTGGGCTGATTTCTCTGGAACGTTAGAGGCTGAGGGGTGACCTTATAGAGGTTTATAAAATCATGAAGGGCATGAATAGGGTAAATAGACAAGGGCAATGGTACTGTTTGGTGCATGTGTCCCAGAGATGTTCCCTGAAACACTCCATGAGTTGGCATTCTGTCTCCTCGATGTAGAGGAGACCACATTGAGAGCAGCGGATGCAGTAGATGATGTGCACAAAAATTTCCACAGGATTTGAAATGATCCTTTAGGGTCTTGGACAGAGGTGAAGGGGGAGGTATAAGTGCACGTTTTACATCTCCTGTGGTGCCAGGAGTGGAGGGTGGATTGGTGAGGGGCATGGACCTAACGAGGAAGTTGTGGAGGAAATGGTCTTTGCGGAATGCAAGTAGGGCAGCGAAGGAAAATAGATCTCTGCTGGTAGGGTCTGATTGTAGGTGGTGGAAATGGCAGAGGATAATATGTTATACTGGAGATTGATTGGATGGTAGATAAGGACCGGGGGGCTCTAACGTTGTTGCGGTTGGAGGGGTGGAGTTCAAGGCAGAGGTGTGGAAAGTGGAAGAGATGCCCTGTAGTGCATTATTGATGATGTGGGAGGGGAAGTTGTCATTCTTGGAAATAGGAGACCACCTGGGATGTTCTGGAGTGGAATTATTCCTCCTGGGACCAGATACAGTGGAGATGGAGAAATTGGGAGTCAGGGGTTGCATTTTTACAGGACGTGGGGTGGGAGGAGGTGTAGTCCAGGTGGCTGTGGGAGTCATTGAGTTTGAAATAGATGGCTGTTTTTTTCAGGTGGAAACATCCAGGGATGGGAAGGAGGAGATGGTCCATGTGAATTTGTGGTCAGGGTGGAAGGTGTGGGTGAAGTTGATGAACTGTTTAACTACCTTGTGGGAGCATGAGGTTGTGCCGATATAGTGATCAATGTAGCGGAGGAAAAGGTGGGGAATGGTGCCGGTGTATCTGCGGAAGAGGGACTGTTCCACACTTCCTCCCTGAAACATCAACTCTCCTGCTCCTCAGATGCTGCTTGACCTGCTGTGCTTTTTTAGCGTGACGCTTTTTGACTCAAAGTGGGACTAGCTTGGTTTGGCAACGTGGATGGTGTAGAATATTTGGGTCTGTTTCCATGCTGTATGACTCTATGATTCTCGCACTAGACCCTGAGGAAGAGCATTAAAATGTTGCAAGAAAAAGTAGCACGCATGAACATTGGAAGGATTTTAGAATCTAAACGAGAGACCATGAAATTGACAAAAGAAAAACAGCATGGACATAAAGAAACTTATAAATATTCTATGGATATTAGAGCAATAGATTCGTAAAAGTAAATGTGAGCCCACTGGAGTCTGAGACAGGTGAAATGAAACAAGGAAATAGCAGAAATAATAAAGAAATATTTTGCATATTTTGTCTTGATGATAGAAGACGCAAAACCATTTCTGGAAATAATGGAGAACCAAGGGTAATTTTAAAAAGATACAGGAAAGGGGGCTGGTTAACTCAGTTGGCTGGATAGCTAGTTTACAATGTAGAGTGATGCTAACCATGCACTGGTTAAGGTCACCATAAAGGCCGTCTCAACATTACCACTTGCCTGAAGCATGATGACCCTCAGATTAAACCACCTCCCTAAGGTTCTTGTGATGCTGAGGTAGAATCCCTGCCTTTGATCCAGGAGATGCAGGTACACGTTCCACCTGCTCCAGAGTGTAATAGCATTCCTGAACAGGCCGATTTGAAACTATCTTAAGCTCCACAAACAAATCTGTCTAGTGAGAGTGGGAGGCTATGGCTCCATTACAGGAATTGTGGATGCAACATTTTTGACCCTCCAGCATTCCTTAGATAATAAAAGCAGTTCCTAAGAACTGGAAAACAGCAAATTTAGATGTCTATTAATAGACAAAAGAGAAAAAATGGGGAAGATGTAGGCATTTTATTATAACTTTAGTAGTAGATGAAGTGCTTGATTTACAAGTTTGATAAAAAAAAACCTGAACTATTTGACAAGAGTCAGTGTAGACTTATGAAAGGAAAATCATGCTTCCGGGAGGATGTAGCTAGTAGGAAAGGTAAGCAGAACAAGTGGAAATAGAATATTTTGATTTTAAAAAAGCTTTTGACAAGGTGTTGTATGGAAGGCATTGGAAAATTAGGAAAGGGTTTTCAGATAATATATTAGCATGGATTAATTCACACATAACATGTTGTTGCAGACCATGTTCAAGTTATAAAAAGTCAAAAAGTTAGTTGGTACTTCTGTAATTTGGAGGCTGGTTGTGCAAATTTAGTTATAGTTTTGTGAACAGACAGAGGGTGGGAATGAATCAGACATTTTCAATTGGCAAGCTGTTTGTAAGATAGCACAATGATAAAGACTTGGCTTCAGCAATTTGCAACCTATACTAATAACTTACATGAGGGGACTGGACATATCTGAGTTTGCTGATGATATAAAATTAGATGGGAAAAAGCCAATGAGAATGATATAAAGAGGCTGCAGAGCAACATAGACAGATTGGGAGATTGGCAAGAACATGGCAGGTGGATGTGTTGAAGTTTGACAGGAAAAGTAAAAAAGCAAACTATATATAAAATGGTAATAGATTAAGAAATAGTTGTAGTCAGAGCTTTTTTTAACATGAAGATACAGTAAATAATACAGGAGGTGAATGGTACATTGGTTCAGCTATGGGCATAGTACAGAGTGGTTTTAAGAATGCTTGAGAAAGGTTTTTAGGCATTTTCATAAATTCTAAAGAGATTAATTATGATTTTCTTCGCTAATAAGAAATACTAGGCCATATGAACTGGTGTCCCTTAACCCAAAAACTGTACCAACAGGAAAGAGGTTAATTCACAAAAGGTCAGACACAGAAGAGAGCTACAGGTAACAGTGCTGCAGAGATCAGAAAAGGCACATTTATAAGGAGTGCTGTGTATGTAATACAGAAATAGCAGCACAAGAAAAGACAAAGATCATGTGAAAGCAAGGATTGAGGTACTGGGCTGTTTTACTATTGCTGCCACAGTTTTGGCAGAGCTGAGTAACTGGGTTTGTTAAATGGAGTAGTATAGAGGGGTCTCTGAGAAATTTGTGCCATCAAGATTGATGTGAGCATAACCGTAGATGTTCTGCCAGATTATGTCATTTGGCTGATGACTGTTTCCAGGGATCTTGAATAGAATATAGATGCCAGTGAGTGAATGAGAGAAGTGAAAGATACTGGTTATCAAAGCTTGAGTTGGGGAACCGTGGAACTGTACATGGTGTCTCATGTCAGAGAGGATGCTGGGAGTGCTTGTGATTTTCTAAGAATTATCTTTTTTGAATGAACTATTTCAGGTGGTGTTTGAAGTGTAACTTTTGCCCATTAATTCACACATAACATGTTGTTGCTGACCATGTTCAAGTTATAAAAAGTCAAAAAGTTTGTTGGTACTTCTGTAATTTGGAGGCTGTTTGTGCAAATTTAGTTATTTTGTTTTACACCTACCCCACAGAGATCATAACCTTGTAAAAGGATTACAGAAAGGGCACCTTATTGCAATTAAGATTTTTCCCTGGAAGGAGACTCTAGAACTTGACATCACAGTCACAGGATAAGAGATCAGCCATTTAGGATTGAGTTGTGACTTTCTTTTTAACTCAAGTGTTATTCATTATTGAAATTTTGTACTTCAGAGTCCAGCAGATGTACAGCTGTTGAGTATGTATGATAAAAATGGATACATCAGGAGTTATGAAGAAATTTAAGGGATATGGTGAATATGCAGTCTTCACCTCATTGAAAGGTAGAGTACATTCAAAGTTCCAAATAACCTGCATTTCCTCGTTTATCTTACGTTCTTTCCGGGCTTGCCAGCAGAGACGTGCTGTCTATTAGACTTTTATTCATGATAAGAGACATTTTTTTACTTTAAGAGTTATTCATCTTTGAGATTTTGCACTTCAGAGAGCTGTGGATGTACAACTGTTGAGTATATATGGCAGAAATTGATAAATTTAGAATCATGAAGGAAATTTAAGGGATATGTTGAAAATGCAGCATTCATCTCATCGAAAGATGGTGTAGTTCAAAGACCCAAATGACCAACGTTTGCTTGTATTTCTTATGTTCTTTCTGGGTTTGTTAGCAGAGATTTTCTGTCTATTGGCATTTGATCCAGTTTGATCCAGGAGATCTATGGCATCTGTGGACAGGGCAACAACAGAGCAGCTTATCAGCTAATCAACTTGGAACAACTGCTCTGAGTCACACAGTTTAAACCAGGAAGTAAGAAGCAGAAAATATAAATTAGATTTAAAACAGAGTGCAAAATAAAGATTAGGAAATACAGATGAGACCAATGGAGAATTAAAAGACAGAAAAATCTTTATGAAACCTTATTTTTCATTATTTTAAACATGTATTGTAAACCAACTTTTGAAAGAATGAGATTCTACAACTATAAACTTATTATTTCAGGGCCAGAGAGGGCATTTAATGATTTTAATTTATTTTGTCATTAATAACTTGCTTTCTCCTAAATGTACCATTCTTAACTTTCTCAATCATTACCAAATCAACATTAATAGGTTGGTTGAACAATTTAATACCATTACGGTCATTTTTACTAAGTTTAGGAGTGAGAGTTTAAACACAGCACACAGTAGATTTCAACATTGATTTTATCTCCTCTTTCCTCACTTCATCCCCGATCAACCCTTCAACTCGGCACCGCCCTCTTGAACTGTCCTACCTGCCCAACGTCTTCCCACCTATCCACTCCACTCTGAACTAATGCCATCAACCCCACCTGCATCTATGTATCACCTTCCCAGATACCTTGCCCCAGCCTCACCCCCACCCTCCCCTCCTATATATCTCACTCAGCTCCCTTCACCTCCCCCTGACATTCATGATGAAGGGTTTATGCCCAAAATGTCGATTCCCCTGTTCCTCAGACGTTGCCTGACCTGCTTTGCTTTTCCAGTGCCACACTTTTCGACCCAGTGGAGTAGGCAGAATATCTCTACTGATTTTCACATTGACCTGCACATTAGCGGATGCAAGAAGACACCATCAAATATATCCTGATAGAACCGAGTGACAGATTTGCCAGTATCATGACAGCAGAATCCATGCTGTAAATTAGATAGGAACCAAGACATTTTCACTCAACATTAAATTAATAATCCCATGCAGCAGGAATCCCATCCATTGGAATTTGCTTTCACTAATTCAGAGGTGGTGGTACATTTAGTTTGTTAATGCAGTAGGCTGAACTGGTTCATGCTGGGATCACATTGATAATGAAATGATTTGAATGCTACTCATCCAATACTGTGTAATTATGTTGGTTGTTTCCTTCACCACATTCAGGTTATTTAACACTACCACAGAAAGAGTTTAACATGACAGGATGAATATGCTCATGGCACTTCCTGACCTTTGGGGTCAGGGATCATTTCTGGTTAAGTTAGTAATCCTCATGTCCATAACTGGTTGTTTCGAAATTTGCTCCAGACACTTGAACCAACCACGTATGGACATGTAAATCTTGGGCCAACATTACCTTACAGTATAGAGGGAGTGCTGCTCTGCTGCAGATGCTGCCTGTTAGATAAGACCATGAACTGAATCCCTGTCTCTCCCCTCAGATGTTTGAGAAAGATCTCATGGTACCATGTGCAAAGCAGAATAGGGGGAGTTTTACCAGAGCTACCAGACAATATTTATCCCTCATGCAGCATCATGAAGGCAGATAGAGTCATATAGATGTACAGCACAGAAACAGAACCTTCAGTCCAACTTGTCCATGCCGACCAGATATCCCAAACCAATCTAGTCCCACCTGCCATCAACCAGCCCATGTCCCTCCAAACCCTTCCTATTTACATGCCCATTCAGATACCTTTTAAATGTTGTAGTTCTACCAGCCTCCACCACTTCCTCTGGCAGCCCATTCCATACACGCACCACCCTCAGCATGAAAAAGTTGCCCCTTAAGTCACTTTTATATCCTTCCCCTCTCACCCTAAACCTATGCCCTCTAGTTCTGGACTCCCCCACCTCTTGGAAAAGATTTTGTCTATTTATCCTATCCATGCCCCTCATGATTTTGTAAACCTCTATAAGGTAACCCCTCAGCCTCCGACGCTCCTGGGAAAACAGCCCCAGCCTGTTCAGCACCTCCCTATAGCTCAAATCCTCCAACAAAGGCAACATCCTTGTAAATCTTTTCTGAACCCTTTCAAGTTGCACAACATCTTTCCGATAGGAAGGAGACCAGAATTGCACGCAATATTCCAACAGTGGCCTAACCAATGTCCTGTACAGCCACAACATGACCTCCCAACTCCCGTACTCGATACTCTAACCAATAAA
>NC_057719.1:78965091-78990722 GCF_004010195.1 Chiloscyllium plagiosum
CTGTCTTCTACCTTTGAGCCAGTTCTGTATCCAAATGGCTAGTTCTCCCTGTATTCCATGAGATCTAACCTTGCTAATCAATCTCCTATGCGTAACCTTGTCGAATGCCTTACTAACGTCCATATAGATCACATCTACCGCTCTGCCCTCATCAATCCTCTTTTTTACATCTTCAAAAAACTCAATCAAGTTTGTGAGACATGATTTCCCACGCACAAAGCTATGCTGACTATCCATAATCAGTCCTTGCCTTTCCAAGTACATGTACATCCTGTCCCTCAGGATTCCCTCCAACAACTTGCCCACCACCAACGTCACACTCACTGGTCTATAGTTCCCTGGCTTGTCCTTACCACCCTTCTTAAACAGTGGCACCACGTTTGCCAATCTCCAGTCTTCCAGCACCTCACCTGTAACTATCGATGATACAAATATCACAGCAAGAGGTCCAGCAATCACTTCTCTAGCTTCCCACAGAGTTCTAGGGTAACCTGATCAGGTCCTGGGGATTTATCTACTTCTATGCATTTCAAGACATCCAGCATTTCCTCCTCTGTAATATGGACTATTTTCAAGATGTCACCATCTATTTCCTTAAATTCTACATCTTCCATGTCCTTTTCCACAGTAACCATTGATACAAAATACTCGTTTAGTATCTCCCCCACCTTCTGCGGCCCCACACAATGGAATATTGTAGGTTTGCTGATGTTTGAGGGGCCCTATTCTCTCCCTTGTTACCCTTCTGTCCTTAAGGTGTTTGTAAAAACCCTTTGAATTCTCCTTAATTCTGTTTGCCAAAGCTATTTCATATCCCCTTTTTGCCCTCCTCATTTCCCTCTTAAGTATACTCCCATTGCCTTTATACCTGACATATGCTTCCTTCTTTTTCTTACCCAAATCCTCAATTTCTTTAATCATCCAGCATTCCCTATACCTACCAGCCTTTCCTTTCACCCTGACAGGAATATACTTTCTCAGGACTCTCGTTATTTCATTTCTGAAGGCTTCGCCTTTTTCCAGCTGCCCTTTTACCTGCCAATATCTGCCCCCAGTCTCAGTCAAATCCCTCGAACTCAGCACCGCCTTCCTAACCTGCAATCATCTTCCTGACCTCTCCGCCCCCACCTCACTCCGGCCTATCACCCTCACCTTGACCTCCCTCCACCTATCGCATTTCCAAAGCCCCTCCCCCCAAGTCCCTCCTCCCTACCTTTTATCTTAGCCTGCTTGACACACTTTCCTCATTCCTGAAGAAGGGCTTATGCCCGAAACATCGATTCTCCTGTTCCTTGGATGCTGCCTGACCTGCTGCGCTTTTCCGGCAACACATTTTCAGCAATATCTGCCCCCAGTCAGCTTTTGAAAGTTCTTGCCTAATACCGTCAAAATTAGCCTTCCTCCAATTTAGAACTTTGACTTTTAGATCTGGTCTATCCTTTTCCATCACTATTTAGAATTAATAGAATTATGCTTGTTGATGTGGTCATTTCTGTTCACTGCTTGTGCATCTTTGTTATCTATCAAATGGCCCATGCGCTTCATAGAACATAAAACATTACAGTGCAGTACAGGCCCTGTGGCCCTCGATGTTGCATCAACCTGTGAAACCAATCTGAAGCCCATCTAATCTAAATATTCCATTTTTGTCCATATGTCTATCCAATGACTATTCAAGTGCCCTTAAAGTTGGTGAGTCTACTACTGTTGCAAGCAATGTGTTCCATGCCCCTACTACTCTCTGAGAAAAGAAACCTCCTCTGATAGCTATCCTGTTTCTATCACCCCTCAATTTAAAACAATGCCCACTTGTGTTAACCATCAACATCCGAGGAAAAAGGCTTTTACTGTCTACCCTGTCTAATCCTCTGATTATCTTATATGTCTCAATTACGTCACCTCTCAACCTTCTTTCTAACGAAAACAGCCTCAAGTCCCTCAGCCTTTCCTTGTAAGACCTTCTCTCAGTACCAGTCAACATTCTAGTAAATCTCCTTTGAACCCTTCCCACAGCTTTCACATCCTTCCTGTAATGCGGTGACCAGAACTGTACGCAATACTCAAAGTGCAGCTGCACCAGAGTTTTGTACAGCTGCAGTATGACCTCATAGTTCCGAAACTCAACCCCTCTAGTAAGCTAACACATCATATACCTCTTAACAACCCTATCAACCTGGGTGGCAACATTCAGGGATCTATGTACATGGACACCGAGATCTCTCTGCTCATCTACACTGCCAAAAGTCTTACCATTAGCCCAGTACCCTGCATTCTGTTACTCCTTCCACCTCACACTTTTCTGAATTGAACTCCATTTGCCACCTGTCAGCCCAGCTCTGCAGCTTATCTATGTCCCTCTGTAATCTATAACATCCTTCTGCACTACCCACAACTCTACCGACTTTGGTGTCATCCGCAAATTCATCCTTGTACACCTTCATCTAAAATGACAAACAGCAATGGACCCAAAACAGACCCTTGCGGTACACCACTAGTAACTGAACTCCAAGATGAACATTTCCAATTTCTGATCCAAACCACTAAATCACCCTCAATCCCATGCCTCCGTATTTTGTGCAATAGGGGAACCTTATCAAACCTTATCAGTGTCAGATTGAGCAGAGCTTTGAGATGTTCTGGCATTGTGAGAAACCATATAAAGGCATATTTTACTTTTGAAGGGCCATCATTAAAAAAAAAGTTGCACATCTCATGCTCTCACAAGCTGGTTATTTAATTCAGACATAAGTTTGAAGGGTAGCTATTAGTCAGTAATCTCCAGCTCAGATCATGGAAGTGGACTTTGATCATATAACATTCTGAATCAGAAGTAAGAATGCTACCCTCTGAATCCCAATTGGTACCTAGGTTTGTTGGTAGCATAAGAGTCCATCATGGGTTGAACCAAGTATGGGTAAGCTTGATGAGCTAATTGACCTTATTCTCCTTTTGTTTTTGATTTCTTGGCATCAGGTGGTTCTTTTAGGTTTCACTGCAAGCAAAACTCCTGCATATTGCAGTTTTCGGCCGACACGTGCCTTTTTGGTTTGTGGATTATAAATACAATAGTCCCCAGTTCTAAAGTATTCAGCACTAAATAGAACCTCAGGGAAAATATGATGCAGGTCTAACATCAGGATCCTTTCATGAATTAACTTGCAATCTGCTGCGTAGCCAAAAAAAACAGAACATGCTCCTTGAAAAATGCAGCCCAGTTTATTTTTAGCAGCCGTTGGAATTGAATTTAAAGACAAAGTCCACTTTATTTCGATGTAAGCTCAATTTAAGATACAGCCGTTATAATTTCATGCACAATGAATCGTCAAGCAGAATCTATTTCAGTTGGGATAGGATAAATTTAAAGATAAAGTTTTCTTATGATTTGTGGAAATTGAATTCGCAGGTACGCTTGATTTTAGTTCTATATGAATTGAATTTAAGGACACAATCCTCTTTAGATTTGTGTTAAATCCAGGGAAAATTTCTTCATCAGGTGCAGTGCTTTAACAATGCATAAAAAACATAAGAATCAAATATTGCACAGCTTAAAGGTGCTATATTAAATGAGGTTTTGTTTTGACTATTCTGCTTATATTACAAAGATCATATTTTGCTGTATTTCCATCAATTTTAAATTGAGGAATAAAATGAGAAAAGGACTGTTTTATAAATCAAGGTTGCTGCACATTCTGAAAACAAGTTCCTTGATGCTTATTGTTCGTGTCATTTAAACAGTTTCCTGATTGAGTGTTTAACGTGTGGTTGCAGATAAGCTTTATGGAAAATAAAGAACATGAAAGCACGGGAACAGTTAAAGCATGAAGACCACTTGCAATCTGTGGTCTGTGGAAGGCAAGATGGGATAAGCATGGTGGAACGCTCTTACACCAATTAGCAGAGTAAGGTTAAGGCTGAAAGGTCACTATGGCAAGATGAAATAACACAAGTAATAAAGCAAGTTTCTCTGTTAAGTGTTATTATGACAGGATTGGGACAATAAATATTTGGGACATGACATTAAAATGTCTAATTAATAGTTAGTAGAGTCAGCTTGAGACAAGACACTATTGTAACAGATGGAATAGCTAAATAACATGACAGGTTAGTCTGCAATTAAAGATCATGATAGCTGAGTTAGCAATAAATATCTAACTGTGACATTAGAATAACATTAAGTAGAATGTACAACTAAAGAGATAATGGGAACTAATATCACTGGTTGATTGTGTAGCTAGAGTGAGGTACTTTGATTAATATAGTTGGACATGCTGATAACAGTACATGATAAAAAAAGATATAAAAATCCAGGGACCCTGAGGTTCGTGGGTATTTGAGAATCTGCTTTCTCAGTGTCATGGTTTTTTTGTTTGCAAATTAAAGACCTACTTCTTGAAGAACTCTCTGCGTCTCCCTTTGATTCTCTATATTTTCTCCACAACAAATTTGGTGCAGCGAGCAGGGTCATGCAGAGACCCACCTGGACAGAGGGTGGCAGTAACAGGGTGCTTCCTGGTCCACCGGGGGCTCCCCCAAGACTGACAAAAAAAGGGTACCCAACAAAAAAAAAGTTAGCATTTTTGCTGTGAATTCGGACTATATTCTTTTGGCTTGGAGTGGTCCTTGGGGACTCGGAGGTGCGGTGACCTGCCAGAGGGTCTCTCCAATCCGAGGTCCAAAGGCGAGGTGCAAATTGCTGCTGAAGGAGACGTGGAGAATTGGTCAAAAAAATTGTGCAGTGGGGTAAGGGGTGAGTAAGAATAGAATGTAGCAATTGTCTGTGTAAAAAGTCCACATGGTGTATATAAAACCCTATAGATAGATAGGGCAGAATAAAAGGGGAAATTGTTTTATAAGACCCTATAGATAGATAGGGTAGAAATATAAGACCTATAGAAGGATAGGGCAGAATAAAAGGGGAAATTGTTTTATAAGACCCTATAGATAGATAGGGCAGAAATATAAGACCTATAGAAAGATAGGGCAGAATAAAAGGGGAAATTGTTTTATAAGACCCTATAGATAGATAGGGCAGAAATATAAGACCTATAGAAGGATAGGGCAGAATAAAAGGGGAAATTGTTTTATAAGACCCTATAGATAGATAGGGCAGAATAAAGAAGGGGAAATTATTTTACTAGAAGCGCTGATAGACCTGTTTTGAAAGCCGGCAGATTGGTAGTGGATGATTAAAAGTAAAATAGCAGGCAATAGTCATAATGTTATAATGTTACTAGACTGTTAAATGTTTTAGATAAGGCCTGTAGGATAATAGGATTTTGGAAATGTACAAAGGGTCTGTTTAAGTAAGGCTCTGGCTGAGAGAGATTGATTTACGGCATGTGTGTGTGTGAGAGAGTTTATGGTTTAACCATTGTGATCTGATTTGAATGCATAACTGTTTGTTGGTGGTTAAATGTTTGCGTTTTGTTTCCCTGGAGCTCGAGATCCAGGGGTATTTTGATTTTATTTTGCACTGTAAGGATTTAAGATAGTTCTTTTTTGAGAAAGAAATTTCTCAAGAAACTGTTAGCGATTGATGCATTTTGTAGGTGCAGTGTTAGATTGGTTTAGGTTGAATGAATGAGAATAGGTCGTTTGTATTAACTAGCTGCAATTGAGGACATTTAGGAATTGATAGATTGGTAAGGGACAATTGCAAGTTATAAAGTTAGGAATTGCTTATACTATTGAACAAAGCACTAACGGACTTGAATGGTATGAGGAAATGATTTATGAGAGCAAAGATTAGCTGGACTGAAATATATTATAGGATGGATAAAGGGACTGCTGTTGAGATACTGAGTAAGAAATTTCCAGTGGCAAGAAATGATATTGTAAACATTTCTGAGAAATGGAAAAAAAACTAAGGATTTATAAAAGGCCAAAAGAAGATGCCTTTGATATACATATGTGCAATGAGATGGAAGGACTAATTAAGAACTATAAGCCGAAAGATAAATCTAAAAATAGAAACCAAAAAAGGGATCAGGAGATGGAAATCAAAGGGATCAGGAGATGGAAATCAAATATCACTGTACAGTGCAGCTCAGACTTAGGTGATCTTGCTTTAGTCAACATCATCATCACTTCTGCTTCCCACATCCCCCAAATGTCTTGAATATCACTTGCTATATCCTCTATCCAATAAACATTAATTTCTTTAACTTCTTGCATCACTAATTGTGTATTGTCCTTTTCTATGACCAAGCCCTGCTGTGTGCACTCCAATCTTGCCTCCAACTGTAGTAAAGAATCTCTACCTAACAAGTTAATTGGCGTCTCTTTAGACACTAATATTGGCAGAACTATCTCCCTACCTTCCATTTCTAATCTTCCTGGAGCTGTAAATCGGGTTAACTGTGATTTCCCTGAGAACCCTACAGTTTTAACAAATTTATTTGACATGGGAAGGTGAGAGGCATACCGCGGCTGTACACAAGTGTATGTAACTCCAGTTTCTATCATCACCAGTGTCTGCCGCCCTTCTATATTAACTTGTATTACTGGTTCTTGATTAGCCTCCCATGCTCCAGGGTGGTGTCCCACCCAGGTTCTCAGGGCATCCCTAACACATCCCTTGTGGGTTAACAGGTCCTGCTGGGCCTGTAGGTCTCTGGGAAGCGGCCACTGGGGATTCCTGCCATCCAGGCCCGCTGTAGGGCAGAGAGGGCCCAGTCCAATAAGGGCAATTCCTCCTAAAGGTTGATGGTTGATGGCATCCCCATCACATTATTTCTGCCCCGCCTTGAGCCTGATTATTTATCATGTACCTTAGTCCCCCATTCCTACATCCCTGTCCTTGGGGACCCCAGTTCTGTTTAGGCTGTTGTTTAAATCTGCCCTGCCCCGGATATGTCACCTGCGGGAAAGCTTCTCTGAAAACCTCCATTGCTGGCATGGGACTTTCTGGCCCCTGTCTGGCTACCTGATAGGACCCTCCCCTTGCGTTGGCACTTGGTTCACGCCAGTGTTGATTACTGTGTCAGTTCTTACGGCAACAACTTTTTAGCCTTCTCTTTTTCTTTCTTTTTAACTCTTCCTTTGCACCTCCTCCTGCTGTTCAGACAGTTTCTCTTTGTCTTTTCAAAACATTTCAACTGCATGAGCTACGTGATCTCGAAATCCCTGGTGGCTCATTGATGAAGTCAGACCCACCACCTCCTCCAGCCTTGACCTGACTTGGGAGGGCATTGCCTCAATGATGGAATTTCGGAACATTGTGGTCAGCAACTGATCAGTCTTTATGTCTTGCTCTGTTTCCAGCCTCCACTTCTTTAACTATTCCTCCAAGTAGGCAGCCGGGTAAAAGCAAATTACAGCGGATGCTAGAATCTGAAACCAAAAGAGAAAATGCTGGAAAATCTCAGCAGGTCTGGCAGCATCTGTAAGGAGAGAAAAGAGCTGACATTTTGAATCTAACTGACCCTTTGTCAAAGCTAAAAAAAGGGGAGAAATAGGGAGGTATTTATACGAGGCTGAGAGAAGGTGAGTCATGGCTGCAGAAGTAAAGGTAGCAATAAAGAGGTGATAATGACAGTACATAGAGAGATTATAGGGAGATTAGGAGCTGGGAATGACCAAGGCTGAAGCCAGTGCTATGTGACAAAATATGTTGGGGATGGGGGGGAGGGGTGAAGCAGAGGCAAAATGGAAAACAGTGGAGAAGGGTAGCAAAGGGGGAAGAGGAGAGAAAAAGGTGATGAGAGAATGCGGAGTGAGAGAAAGAGAGACAATCAAGAAATAAGAGTTTTCATTTTCTCCCAGTGGATCCCCTCTCAGAGCCTGGGGGTCCATTTTGGGTGGATAACAGTCTCTTAACGCCTGACATACGTTCTGTCTCACTCGATCAAACCCAACCCCATCAATAATTGGATTGTCTGCCGCATTTTTCAAACGGGCTCGGACCATTATTTCCTTTAACTTCGGGAGTCCTACCAACCTCACCAGCAGTGCCTTCACGTCTCCTATAGCCAGCAATCACCCTGTGGTTTCATCTTCAAAAGCCCTGATCCACTTTCCCGCTCCTTCATGTAAACTGGGCAGCGCATTCTTCAGCCCTTTCAGATCCTGAGTTCCCCAAGGAATGTATTGTGGGTTTCTCCCCTCTCTTATAAGGAGCGGTAGCATCCTTCCCTGTTGGCCCTTTTCCCTTTTATTAACATTACTTCTCAATAAATTCCCCTCGGGCTCTGAGTCCGATGCTATTTCTAATTCCTCCCATTCTTTAGGTACAGGGCCTTTTTCTTTCCTTGTCTCCCATCATCTCTTTCTGCTTGCTGTCCGTCACTTTCACTGCTTTTCTCTTCAGCTCTCCTTTCGTATCGCAATGAGTATTGCTCAATTGCTTTTTGTTCCCTTAACCCACGCAGCACACTAATCTCATGTTTCAGCTCTTCTTGCTCTCATTGTACAGCTTTTATTTGCTCCTGCATATCCCTTTTCTCTCTTTCTCTTCTTTCCCTCAGTTCATTTTTGTCTTCTGCACTTCTATCCCATTCTAACTGTCCCTCTATTTCTACTGTTCCCTTTATTACTGGACACTGCTTCAATGCCTCTTCATTCGAGTAGGGAGGAGGTCTATTCAACTCCTCCACATCTGTATATAGAGGGGGTGCTGATTCCAGCTTTTCTGTTTCCCGTAACTGCTCAGCTTGTTCTTTTGCAGCTTTCCTAGTCACTACAGGTGCCTGACAAGCTACCTTCAGTTCCTCACCCTCTTTCCTGAAAAGTTTCAGTATTTCCATCTGATGAGTCTCAGGATGAGGTGTTAGAGAGGCAGTGGCAGCAGGAACTCACTGCTCCACAACATTTGAGAAGTGAAGCAATAGTATTTGGGGAGCAGGGAGTGATCCTGCAAATAGAAAGACATGTGTTCCTGGAAAAGAGTACCACATGTAATCTTTCTGGTAAATAAAGGATATCAATCTAAAGACTTAGGACCTATGGCCAGGCATGTAAAAACAATCAGGGAATGGCATATGCTCACAACAGGGGTTTGGGAATCTGGGATGGTAGCTATATTAAAATCCTAGCATGCTGCAACATGACAGGAAATCTGAAGGAAGTCAAGGTAACACCCCAGTGGAGTATGCCAGTGACAGTGGAGGAAAGTGATCAATATGGTAATGAGCAATTGGATGCATTACCAGCCACTTTGTGGTCACAGCATGATACAGATCTGGGGAGAGTGAAATCAGCTAGCCCAGGGGAAATAAGGTTGAAACCAGGAGCTAGGACAGGAGTGAAATTTCTGACAAATGAAGTTATCCTAAGGTTAGTTATAACATCGGAAATTAGTTCAGACAATGGGTTTGCCTTAATTCAGAAAGTAATTAAGTTGGTGCTGCAATCTTTGAGAATCAAACAGAGGTTTGGGTGCATGTATCATCCCAGTCACAGGGTATGGTGGAAAGGATTAATGGGATATTGAAAGCCAAATTAAACAAGATCTGCACAAGCACCAACCTTAATTGGGTTAATGCGCTGCCGCTGGCACTAATGAGTTATCGCATGCAGACTAATTGCATGACCAATCTAACACCGCATGAGATGCTCACAGGTAGACCTATGCCAGTGCCCAGGTGGAAAGGCCCATATGAAGGGCCTAGCTTGGAGCGGTTAAGCTTAGAACTTAAGCAATATATGCAGCAGCTAACTGTGATACATGAGACTATCCACCTGCAGGAAACACAAAGGGAACCGACCCCTCTCAAAGAGGAAGGACCTGTTACACCCAGAGATTGGGTGTACGTGCGGGTTTTTCAAAGATGCTGGAATGAGCCGAGGAGAGAGGGACCTTTCGTAGAGACTAAAGCATTATCTACCGCCAACCAAGTGGAAGGATGACATATATGATACCACCTTAATCATTGTACTAAAGCTCTTCCACCAGCACAAACTAACTCTAACACTGAGGTAAGTGGAACTGAGGCTGAAGAACCTGGAAATGGGCAGGGCTCACAGGAGGCTAGTACCCCTCAGCAGGGTTCCGAACAAGGTACAGGTGAAGTTCTTGGGGATACTGATCATTCCAGAAATGATTGTGATGGAGATGTGGAGCATAGTTCTCCTGGCAGCGAGGATGGGGAAGACATGGGGATGCCCATGATACCCCACGTTTCTGATGCCAGGCCTGCATACTCAGACTTGGAGACCATTAATTTGGCAGACCTGGACTGGTAATGCCAAGGTCATTCAGGCTGGGAGACAAAGACGTATTAGAAGTGCAGACTTTGCTGCCCTAACATGGGTACGTGCCCGTGACAACAATTGGTATCAATGGGCAAACTATACGGCCATAATGATGGCTAGACAGGACTGTTTCTTGTGTACTAGTACCCCTCATACTATGTTGTGCCTATGCCCAAAAACCCGACCACTTGTACTCAATGCCATTTGCAGCCCTCTAGCCGACCTCTTAATCCGGATGATTCATCAACTTACAGGCAATCTCATTGCCCGTTTTGGTGCCTCCTACTTCAGGTCTCTACGTTCTATCAGCAGGATGATGTGGGTGACAGCAACTCCAACGATGGTGTGGCTACCAGTAAGACTAATTACATGTTCCCCCTAGTTGCTTTCAGGATACAGAAAGGGTTGAGTTTTGAATGCTTGAAGCGAAATGGCTCCACACCAGTCGGCTATTTTAAGGGTCATTGTGGGAATACGATTGAACTCAAAGTGGACACCACATTTGGGACTGTTTTAAATTCTCAACGCGTCCCACTGGCAGATATTTGGTGGCTGTGTGGTTAAAAAAGGAGGGTTGCACCTGGCGCTGCCCGCTGACTGGAGTGGCAGCTGTGCCTGTGTAATGCTCCTACACGAGGTAGTTATATCGCTACACACGCAGCTTGATGCTACCTCACAGTCAGCTTTGCACCGAACTAAGCAACGGTATGTCCCTGATCCGACAATTCGGATTGATAGCAGAGGACAGCCAAGAGGTATTCCTAATGAGTTTAAGGCCCGCAATGAGATTGCCGCAGGCTGGAAGGCTCTCATCCCAGTGATAGGGGTTAGCAAGAATGCTGAATGGATTAATTACATTTATTATAACCAGCAGAGATTTATCAATTATACTGATGATGCCCTTGTGGCCTTGGGAGAGTAATTGGATGCTATGACTAAAATGACATGGCAAAACAGACAGGCCTTAGATTGGATACTGGCAGAAAAAGGTGGGGTTTGTGTGATGTTTGGGGAGCATTGCTGTATCTTTATAGCTAACAACACTAGCCCTGGGGGATCTTTTACTAAAGCCACAGAAAAACTATAGAATCTAAGACAGGAGCTAAAAGACAATGCGGGGTTTGGTCATCAGGCTTTTGATTGGCGGAATAATATATTAGGGTCTTGGGGAGCATGGTTTGTCAAGATTGGTCTTATTGTAGGTGTGGTTTTGCTTGTTGTTGTCTTCATCGTTTGTTGTGCTTTACCTTTTATTAAGTCCTTTTTAGTTCGCGTCACGACACAGCAACTTGTGGTCATTTCAGCTACCCCAAAAAGTGTTTACTCCTCTGATGGAACTCCACCGCTCTATTATTATGATCTGACAACCGCCACGGTGCAAGGAATATGTCCACGTGGGGAAGTTGATGATACTTCTGAAGAATGCGTGGGTCCTAGATTGTAAGGGATCTTGGGTCTTTTTTCCTGTTCTGGTTTTTGGAGGACAGGTTTTGGCCCAAGGGACCCCAGGAAAGGAGGAAGAAACCTTTAAGTCTCAGACTCTAAAAATTGTTTAGTCCGTGTTGGGACCTACATTGTTTGTATTGGGCACAAGAGACACTGAGCTTAGTGTCTTCTTTCTCTGGGTGAGACCAGTAGGTCTCAATGGGGGAATATGGAAAATAAAGAACATGGAAGCATGGGAACAGTTAAAGCATGAAGACCACTGGCAATCTGTGGTCTGTGGAAGGCAAGATGGGATAAGCATAGTGAAACGCTCTTACACCAATTAGCAGAGTAAGGTTAAGGCTGAAAGGTCACTATGGCAAGATGAGATAACACAAGTAATAAAGCAAGTTTCTCTGTTAAGTGTTATTATGACAAGATTGGGACAATAAATATTTGGGACATGACATTAAAATATCTAATTAATAGTTCGTAGAGTCAGCTTGAGACAGGAGACTATTATAACAGATGGAATAGCTAAATATCTATCATGACAGGTTAGTCTGCAATGGAAGATCACTGTAGCAGAGTTAGCAATAAATATCTAACCATGACATTAGAATAACATTAAGTAGAATGTACAACTATAGAGATAATGGGAACTAACATCATTGGTTTATTGTGTTGCTAGAGTGAGGTACTTTGATTAATATAGTTGGACATGCTGATAACAGTAACATGATAAAAAAAAATCCAGGGACCCTGAGGTTCGTGGGCATTTGAGAATCTGCTTTCTCAGTGTCATGGTTTTTTGTTTGTAAACAAAAGACCTACTTCTTGAAGAACTCTCTGCATCTCCTGGTGATTCTCTATATTTTCTCCACAACAACTTGTGCCAAGGGATTGTGTATGAGTCGCTTTGGTCAGTAGCTGAACAACTTGGGGTTGTTTACAAGGTACATGTTAATAAGGCATCAGACCTCTACCAATTGAGGGACTCTCTCTGTTTTCTGAAGTAAGAGCCACTTTAGAGGCGAAGAAAACCAGTTTATTTTCCCTAGGTATTTGCTGCAAGCTCTGAATTTTAATTGATAAGGTAGATAGAGACCTTTAACAAGTGAACCAGCCACCCTGTACCTTTTGCAAACCAGTGGAAACAATGCAGAGAAGGATGACCAAGAAGGAGCATTTCAAACAGCACAAGAATCATCTCAGAAACCACTGAACTGCTTTCTCTCCATCTGTAACACCCATGTTTTTTCTGTCCCTGTTTTTTGTGCAATAACGTGTTTATAAAGGGATTTAAAGTATCAATTAGTAGTGTGATGTGCTAGAGGTTCATAATTGTTTACCTGTAACTGCAGTGTAATTGTTCATGACCATTAATAATTTTTGTTAAGTATCAAAACATGATGCATGCTTTCTGTCAACATTGGTCTAAAAGAGAGGTATATTGGCAAATATAGCATGTTTTAAAAAAAAAATTGTAAAAACTCTGGGGATTAGCAGGTCTTGATTGATACTGTGGTACCCAGTGAGACATAACAGCACACTTCCA
This sequence comes from Chiloscyllium plagiosum, assembly GCF_004010195.1. Classification (NCBI taxonomy): domain Eukaryota; kingdom Metazoa; phylum Chordata; class Chondrichthyes; order Orectolobiformes; family Hemiscylliidae; genus Chiloscyllium; species Chiloscyllium plagiosum. The sequence continues at coordinate 78,978,266 of NC_057719.1, forward strand.
GATTTGCTTCACAAAAGGTTTAATCATTACTGTGGGATGTGGGAAAAATAGTGTTAGTTCTGCAATTCCATTTACTTATACAAAGTAAATGAACTCACACCAGTGTGTAATTGTTTTAGCCAAGAGCTGAGTCAGCAAGAATGGAAACTATGTGGAGAAAATACATAATTGTTTTTGTATTAGCTAAAATTGTATGTCAGCATGAAATGTGACTGCAAAACAATTGTAGATATTACAGGCGAATAGATAAGATGCTGTGAGGGGAGGAAGTTAAGCTAGATACGCCTGTACAAACAGTAGGTATAAACATCTGTACATCTGTTTCCCACTTTTACAGAAACACAGGAACAAACCCCAATTAAAAGGGTCATAAGGATCAGTATGGTAGAGGAAGGTACAGAGGGAGGGAGTAGATAATGATGAAGAAAGAATATGCCTAACAATGACCTACAGCGGGATGAGGTCAAATGGCCTTGTGAGGCCAGAAATAAGCATTTTGTCACAGATAAGGCCGGATAAGGCAAGAGATAAACAGGAGTAATGGGTGCCGGTCTTAGGGAAGTGGAAGATGTAAACAGGGGAGGAGCAATGTAAAACAAAAGAAACCAAATTATATAAATATTGTGTATTAATTGAATTTGGGGTGTGTATGTCCCTTGCCTTATAGACACTGGACATCACACCCTCTTGCAAGAATAAAATAAGGGACACTACTGATTCAGATTTTGTCTCGGACTGCAATTATTGAAGTGTGTGAGCTTTGTTTCTCACATTACTGACCTTTTAACCAGAGCTCATGACTGAATGGTATTATTGCTGGACTGTTAACCCGCAAATGTTCTGAGGACCTGGCTTCAAATCCCACTATGGCAAATGACGGAATTTGAATTCAATGAAAATGAAGTCTGGAATTAAAAGTCTAATGATGACCATGAGTCCATTGGGAAAACAAAACCCATTGGTTCACTAATGTCCTTTAGGAGAGGAAATCTGTCATCCTTACCTGGTCTGGCCTACATGTGACTCCAGACCCACAGCAATGTGGTTGATTCTTAACTGCTCCCTGGGCAATTAGGGATGGGTATTAGAAGCTGGCCTAGCTAGCAATGCCTTTCTCCCATGAAGAATTTTCTAAAAATAATTTGCTACAGGAATTTACTCAGAATGAGGAACAGCAAAGCACGAATCAGTGGAGACTTAGGTGACAAGTATCAGTTGTATCTCAATGGTAGCGTCAATGCCATTCTTGCTTCTGATGAATGAAAATGTTGTCAGTGCAAGCCCAACTCTAGAGATTTGGGTTTATAATCCAGAATGGGACTCCCAGTGCAAAGCTGAGAGAGTGCTGAGCTGTTTTTGGTGCCGTCTTTCAGTTAAACAGAGACCCCTTTTCTTTGACTCTCTCAGGAGGACGCATAGGATCCCATGGCCCTATTTTAAGAAGCGAGAAAGGTTTCTCCTCAGTTTGCTGACTGTCGCCCACCATCATTACAATAGATTATCAGCTCATCGTCACATGCTTGTGAGACCTGGCCATGCTCAGATTGGCAATTGTTCCTGACTTTACAACAATGACGGTTATTTTGAAATTGTGGAATGTGCTATACAAATGCAGGTTCATTCTTGCAATGTTTCATTTGAGAATGGCATTAGTGCCCCATGAGAAAAAAGTGGGAGGACATCTAGTGGAGCAAATGCATATGGCAATTTCCCATTGTTCCCTTACAGGAAGATACCTTGAGTTGTCTTTCCTTAGCTAAAGGAACATGAGGTCTTCTGTCATCTCCAATTAAATCTAATCCCTCTGTTGTTCAAAGTTGTCCTCTCCTGAGTATTTAACTCCTCACTCTAGTCATACTTTGGAACTTATTTCACTTCAGATAGTATTACAATGGAGTTTGTGGAATCAGCTGCTATTTGGAGGTACAGAGAGCTTATCGGCCTTCTCCACTCTTGATCATCACCCAGGACTCCTGATAAAAATGCACATGCATGAATGTGAGCAGAGATTACAATTGAACTCTGACTATTGACACAAAGTGAAAAGTAATGCCCATTTGAATGAAATACAAGTAGGTGCTTCTTATGTCAAGGGGTCATCACCTTCAGAGGAAAGCTAGATCTTTGTTTCATCATAGAAACGGACAGCACGGAAACAGACCCTTTGGTCCAACCCGTCCATGCCGACCAGATATCCTAAATTAATCTAGACCCATGTGCCAGCATTTGGCCCATATCCCGCTAAACCCTTCCTATTCATATATCCATAAATGTTGTAATTGTACCAGCCTCCACCACTTCCTCTTGCAACTCATTCCATACACGCAGCACCCTCTGCGTGAAAAAGTTGCCCTTAGGTCCCTTTTAAATCTTTCCCCATTGTCCTCTAGTTTTGGACTCCCCAACCCTGGGGAAACGATCTTGATTATTCACCCTATCCATGCCCCTCATGATTTTGTAAACATCTATAAGGTCACCCCCCAGCCTCCGACGCTCCAGGGAGAACAGCCCCAGCCTGTTCAGCCTCTCCCCATAGCTCAAATCCTCCAACCCTGGCAACATCCTGGTAATCTTTTCTGAACCCTTTCAAATTTAACAACATCCCTCCTTTAGAATGGAGACAAGAATTGAATGCAGCATTCTAAAAGTAGCCAAATCAGTATCCTGTGCAGCCATAGAGTCATAGAGTCACAGAGATGTACAACACGGAAACAGACCCTTTGGTCCAACTTGTCCATGCCGACCAGATATCCTAACTTAATCTCGACACATTTGCCAGCATTTGGTCCATATCCCTCCAAACCCTTCCTGTTCATATACCCATCCCGATGCCTTTTATATGCTATAATTGAACCGGCCTCCACCATTTCCTCTGGCAGCTTATTCCGCACATGCACCACCCTCTGCGTGAAAAAGTTGCCCGTTAGGTCCCTTTTAAATCTGCCCCCTCTCACCTTAAACCTATGCTTTCTATTCTGGACTCCCCCACCCCAGGGAAAAGACCTTCTCTATCTACCCTATTATGCCCCTCAGGATTTTATAAATCTCTATAAGGTCACCCCTCAGCCTCCAACGCTCCAGGGAGAACAGCCCTAGCCTATTCAGCCCTAGCCTATTCAGCTCAAATCCTCCAACCCTGGCAACATCGTTGTAAATCTTTTCTGATCCCTTTCAAGTTTCACAACAACCTTTCGACAGGAAGGAGACCAGAATTGCATACAGTATTCCAAAAGTCGCCTAACCAATGTCCTGTACAGCCACAACATGACCGCCCAATGCGCTACAGTCAATGCACTGACAAATAAGGGCAGGCATGCTAAATACCTTCTTCACCACCCTGTATACCTGCGACTGCACTTTCAAGGAACTATGAATGTGCATGTGAAGTTCTCTTCATTTGGCAAGTATCCCCAGGACCTTACCATTAAATGAATTAGTCCCAGGGATCTGAGTGTTCAGACTTTCCTCTTCTGGGTTCCTCACCTTTAAATGCAATCCTTTTCTCAATACTTCACTCCAGCATGTGTGAAATTGTTCTGTAAGGGATGCTCTGTATTTGATAGATGGAGTGTGGCTGCCTGGTTGTTTCATGCCAGATTTCCAAGACTGTCTGGGGCTCAATGAAATTTCTATGCCCTGACAGCAGTTCCAGTCCTCCCCCTTCTGTGGCCTTCCTTCACCTGGGTCAAACTCTCTCGCCACAAAAAATTGGCGCTCTTCCCTCCCTAACCTGATTTCTACAAAGCCTCATGTGTTGAACCTAGACTCCTGATGGTTGCAATTAAAATAAGTCATGAAAGATTGGTTGATAGGAAATCTTAATTTATTTGAAGGTAGCCAATGAAGACATGGTAAACATGCCACTGTGCTTGAGTGAGTAATAGAAACTTTGGAACAGGAGGAAACTATTCAACACTTTGAGCTTGTTCCTCTAGTCAGCGAGATCATGGTTTAATTTATGTCTAGGCTCCATTTACCAAGCTTTGGTCCACATCTCCTAATGCTTTGCCCAACAGAATTCTCTTGTTCTATCTGTATTGTAAGTTCCAATTGTCGCACAGGGTCCAACCCTGTTTGCGGAAGAGAGTTACACATTTCCGTTATTTGGAAAAGCTCTACCTAATTTTGCTGGTGAAAAGCCAGGGGGGGAGGTCTCCAAAATGGAACATATTTATTTCTTGTCGTCAGAAGCCAACAACATTGTCAGTCTGCGTACAACAATTTGTTGCATAGATTTGCATGATATGACAGAAAACAATCTGATCACTATATTCACAGAGGTATTTCCATCTTGATTCCCAGTCAAAACTCCAGATATCTGTGAAGTTTTCAATGGAACCATAGAATGGTATGACTGCCATTTAATCCAGTCAGATAATTCAGTGTAATGGAAACCCCATCACTTCCAAGTCCTCCCTGAGTCATACAGCATGGAAGGTTTACACGTGCTGTCACTCATTCATTATCATTGTTGAGTCAGAGTCGTGCAGCACGGAAACAGAGCCTTCGGTCCAACCAGTTCACGCCGACCATAATCCCAAACTAAATTAGTCCTACCTGCCTCCTCCTCGTCCATAACTTTCCAAACCTTTCCTATTCACGGACTTATCCAAATGCCTTCCAAACATTGTAATTACCCCCACACCCACTTCCTCAGGAAGTTAATTCCACATGCGAGCCACCCTCTATATAAAAAATTTGCTCCCCATGTCTTTTTCAAATCTTTCTCCTCTCACTTTAATTATCCATCCCCTAGCCATGAAATTCCACATGCTCAGAAAAAGCCAACTACTCTATGTATTCCTTTTATTATTTTATAAACTTCTATAAAGTCACCTCTCAACCTCCTATGCTCCAATCATCACTGAGTCAGAATTCTAGATCTCCCAGCACTGTAGCAGTTCAAAGTGGCAGCTTCCCATCAGTTTCTTGAAGATAGTTAAGGGTAAAAATGTTGGCCTTGCCGATGATGCCCATGCCTCAAAGATGAAATACACAACCAAAAGAAAATGACATGCCCAGTTTTAAAAATACATGGAGAGGAGCACTCACGAAACTGGCTAATGCATTTCACTGCTACGTCATAAGGAATTTACTAGCCTGTTGTCTGTTTTCTTTGCCCCATGTACCAAGTGGTTCTTGTTTGGTAAGGGTCTGGGAGCAGATGTCCTTCCCTATCACCTACCCTGCCAGCAGAGGCCCACAGCTCCATTAGTTGGGAGTGGCACTGGGAGGTGATCTCCTGGCAGTACTGCACTCAGATCATTGCTGGCCAGTGGGGAATTCACGGGCTCAGTGACCGTTGATGGTGAGTAAGGAGGTCACAGGGTGGGTGCTACAGAAGGGAGGGGGGGTGTCCTCTGAGCAGGTGACTCCCCCCCACCCCACCCACTTCCTGCTACCTTTGAATGAGAGACCCTAAAGTGTAAAGAGTTCATAATCATATGTAAATAAGATAATCTATATTATTAATGATATAAGAACACATGAGTATCAGAATTAATCTGTCTGGAAGCCTCATGTAAAGCCTTGTCAAATTTTGTAGATTTATGAGGTACCGAAATGTAATGGGTCTTACAGTAAAAGCTGTTCAGAGAGCGTTCACTCTGATGATCCCTGATATGGAGGGATTGTCATATGAACAAATGCTAAACAGGTTGGGACTGTACTCACTGGAGTTCAGACGAATGAGTCGAGACCTCATTGAAACAAGGGAGATTCTTAAAAGATTTGACACTCGAAATGCTGAGAGGATGTTTCCCATCATGGGAGAGTCTAAGACCAGAGGATACTGTCTTGTAGTAAAGGAGTACCACTTAAAAACTGAGGCGAGGATGAATTTTGTCTCTGAGGGCTGTGGATCTTTGGACCTCTTTGTGACAGACAGCTGAGGGGGCAGAGTCCTTGTGTATATTTAAGGCTGAGAATAGTTAGATTCTTGATCAGCAGGGGAATCAAGGACTATAGGGAAAGTGCAGGAAAGTAGACACAAGGCATATTGAATCAGCCAAGATCCTATTGAATGGTAGAACAGGGCTTGAGGGGCCAAGTGGCCGACTTATATTCCTATTTCTTTTGGTCTTATGGTCTAATAGGGAGAGATGAGGAGAGAGAAAGATAGAGAGGGGGAGAGGGAGGATCTGGGGCAGCAAGCCCCATCTTCTGGAGTTTCCCTACATCAGCCCAATGGAGCAAACAAAGATTGTTATCGCCAAAAGCCTGTATGACGTCAGGGATAAACACTCCACCACTTCAAAACTGCCGCTGTCTGCTCATCCATTTTACAGTCTCAGGATTACTGAAGTGTTCTCAGCTGCCGTGGCTGTATATTTTCTTTGCGTAATTAAGTGAGGAATCATATCTAAACTGCTTCTTCTTCACAATTGCGAGAAACTATCAGAAACGTGTTACAATTCGATTGTCGACTTCCTATTTTTAGGTAACTGATACCACAGGGAGAAAGTGAGGACTGCAGATGACGGAGATCCAAGGATGCTGCCTGACCGGCTGCGCTTTTCCAGCACCACACTTTTCAACTGTTATCACAGACCTCCCGCCCTAAAATCAATAATGTTGTCTGGTATGTCTTAAAATATTCATTTTAGGGGAGAATTATTTTCAGTAAGAGAGTCCAACACTAGAGGACACAGGTTTAAGGTGAGAGGGGAAAGATTTAAAAGAGGCCTAAAGGGCAACTTTTTCACACAGAGGGTGGTGCGTGTATGGAATGAGCTGCCAGGTACAATTGCAACATTTAAAAGGCATCTGAATGGGTACATGAATAGGAAGGGTTTAGAGGGATATGGGCCAAATGCTGGCAAATGGGACTAGATTACGCTGGGATATCTGACCAGCGTGGATGAGTTGGACCGCTGTATGTCGGCTGTACAGCTCTATGACTCTATAATGTGGCACCTGATAAATGTTCCGTTTATTTTTGTAGAAGACTAGTTATTAGTGTAGCACAGTTCAATGAGGTTTTGCGCTACACAGGAAATACTAAATATGGGATGCAGAAAGAACACAGTTTTAAAGGGGACACAAATTTCCAAAAGCATCCCCCATCTGGATGAACAGCGAGTTGTAAGTATAAACTTCACATCTTAACCATTGCTTCTGTCAAAGCGACACATCAACCTCCTACCAACCATGATGCCAGACAGATAATGCATGTCAAGAGGTGCCTTCTCCTCAGTCTCCCAGCCCATCTTGTGCAGGCCTGAGGGGATTCTTGTCCCAAGCCATCTTTAGTGCAGGCAACTTCCGTGGACGTATGAAATAGGAGCAGAGGAGGCCATTCAGCCCTTCAAGCCTGTTCTACTATTGAATATGGTCATGTCTGATCATCCAACCCAGCATCCAATTCCTGCTTTACTCAATACCCTTTGATCCATTTAGTCCAAAGATTTATACCTAACGCCTGCCTGAAAAAATTCAGTGTTTTGCTCACCCACCTTCTGTGGTGGTGAATTCCACGGACTCATCCCTCTCTGGGTGAAGGAATTTCTCCTCATCTCAGTCCTAAAAGGTCTACCCCCAATCCTTAGATTATGATCCCCTAGTCTGGACTCCAGTTATCAGGAACATCTTTCCTGCCTGTACCTTATCTAGAATCTTATAAGATTCTACACAATCCCCTTCATTCTTCTGAACTCTCGCAAATGTGAGCCTAACCAGTTCAAGTTGTCTTCATATGTCAATCCGTGAGCCCTCGATAGGTGGAACCTCTTTCCTCAGGTAAGGACATGAAAATTGCACACAATACTCTCATGTATGGACCCACCAAGGTCCTGTACAATTGCAGAAAGTCACCCTTGCTCCTGTACTCACGTTCTCTCGCTATGAAGGCCAACATATTTGCCTTTTTCACCGCCTGCTGGACTCTTTTTTTCATCAACCCATGTATAATGACAGCCGGGTAATACCTGATGTACTAGATACCACACTGACATAGTTCGGAATGTTTGAATGAGGAGCAGGGGTAGGTCCTTCTGTCCCCTGGAGCCTGCTCGGCTATTTAAGAAGTTCACGGCTGATCTGATTGTGGCCTTGACTCCATTTTCCTCTGTCCTCCCCACAGCCCTTGACTCCCTGGCACGGGACGTCTCGCCTTTGAGGGCATAGGTGCTACTTTGCATGTGTGCCCCGGATCAGCTTGAGGATCAGCCAATGCCGCCCAGTCTAGACGGGGGGTCTAACCCGATCTCTGGAAAGCTGCAGTAAAATGAAGAGCTGCGGTGCTGAGAAAGCAAGCCGGGCAAGGAAGGGTTAAGTCTTTCTTGAAAGGACAGGACTTGGCTTGATTCCTGCCTCACATGACCTTGTTGGAATTTATCAAAAGCCTCATTAATGCAGCTCCTATTGTAGATTTTCACACATGAACTTGTTGATGCTGATGGTTGCACTCATACCTACTGGTTCCAGGCACTGTTTCGACTGACTCCAGGGGAATGCAGACAAACTAGGAATAAGCCTTTCAATGAAATTTGGTGGGATGGAGTAATAACCTCAAGTGAAATTAATTCTAAATCCTCCCCCCACCCCCCCACCCCCACTTTCTTACACATGCTCATGGATCAGAGAAGCGTCTCCACACATCCCTATGTCTGAGTCATTCCTTTGATCCTCACATACTGAAAAAAAATGCAATGATCCAACCAATGATTCAATGGGATTAGCGATCCAACTAGTGATCCAAATGTGAAGGAGTCACACGTGTCTATGGTGACTGAAGGATCCCGGTAATAACTATGTCAGTCAGCAGTGGTAACGACACTCTTCAGTTAAAAAAAAGAAATGACTTGCATTTGTATAGTGCCTTTCCTGACCTGAGAGCATCCTAAAATGTTTTGTGGCCAATGAAGTTCTTTTTGAAGGGGACTCGCTCTTGCAATGTTGGAATTACAGCTACCATTTGGTAAACAGCGATGTGTCACAATATGATAAATGGCCAATTAATATTTTGGTGGTTCTGATTCTGTGATGAATGCTGGCCAAGAGATAAGGGATGATTTCCTAGTTCTTCTTCAAAATCGCTCTGTTGACCTTTCGCATGCCAACTGAAAGGGCAGATGGAACTTCAGTTCTACAGTTAATTTAAAATCTGACAACAACGCATCGCCTGTACAGTGCCACACTGGGTCAAGATTTCATGCTCAAATCTCAAGAATCAGCTTGAACTACAGCCTTGTGGTTCAGAGGCACGAGTGCTACAATGGCACATACATTGTAGGTTTAACTCTGGCTTTTTAGATGTGTATTTCATGTTGTGAACAGGTAGGCATGATGGAACCCAATGCGAAAAGCAATGCCATTTAATGCTAAAGCCCAGAAACTCTGATCCATCAATATAATGTGGGTGGGTGATATTATGAAGGCCATTTACGCATCTTATTAGCGTTAATTTAGTTTTACATCTGCAGAATTCTTCTTGATGTAACTCTGTCCTAGATTTCCTCTGTTGAAACTGTGTAGGTTCCACCTCTGAAGGCAGTGACAGCCCAAGCAATGAACCTTTACCAGTCACTGGTTAGACTCCAGCTGGCGCACTGTGTCCCAGTTGTGGGTATCACACTTTAGGAAGCATACCAAGGACCTGAAGAGATTTTCAGAGAACAGTATCAGGGATATGGGAGTTCTCTTCAAAGAGATTCAACAGGCTGGGCTGTTCTCTTCAGGGAAAAATGGGAAGATTTCATGGAAGCGTTTGAAATTATGAGGGAGTGTGCTGTTTCCAATAGCAGGAGGTTTGATAATCAGAGGTCAGAAATGTAAGGTAATTGGCAAAACAATGAGAGAAAAGGTGAAAAGAAATTCTTTTAACATAGTGAATAATTCTGATTTAGAATGCACTGCCTGAAAGAACAATGGAAGAAGATTCACTTGTGACTTTTAAAAGGGAATTGAATAAATGTTTACAGAGCCAGGGGAAATGAATGGGGAACTTAGGCACTCAGTTAGCACTTTCCAAAGAGCCAGTCAAGACCAAATGGCCTTACTGTTCTGTGAAAGTCTTTGATTCAAGCTTTCATTGAGATAAGGGAAAATAATTTAATATGTGTGTTAAGAGTTTATACTACAATCCCTTCTCTTCAGCGAGAAAGAGTTGCAGTGATGGGCAGGTTTCCCTTCGTCCTTCCAAATCTTTCTGACAGCAATCACAAGAGAGATTACACTCCCTAATGACCAGCTTTCACCAAGAGAGAGGGAACTGAAGAAATCCCAGCTGAAAGTGAACCAAGCAAAATGGGATTAGGTTTCAAGCCGTGCACTTTACTATTCATGCACCAGGTGTTCTCGCAATCCTATCATGTAAAGCCAATGCAAGAACCCACTTATTTTAAAATAAAATGGTGTAATAGAGAGAAGTTTGATATGACTGTGTTAACTACTTGTACAATAATACTTGGAAAAAGTAATCTCCATGTTATTCTGCCTCTTTGTGCCTTGTGTGTGTTTTCTCTGCATTTTTCTTTCCCTCTGTGTTTGCTTGTGATGCTCCAAATGGGTACATATTTTTTATGCCATTCTTTCTGCATGTCTGAACACAAACCTCTTGTTGACTCCACTGCTGTCTTTGATTTATCATACTGCTTGAACAGCGTCACAGTAGTGAACCAGCAGAAATTTCCCTCAGCAAAATACTGGAAAGACCAAAGTCACTTTTGTTGAATCAATTGACCAACTCCATTGCTTGGGGATTGACAATAACTTTCTCACTTGCTCCAAATTTGCATCCTTGGCACTCTCTTTGACCCCAAGTCCAGCTTCCAGCTACACATCCATAGAACGTACAACAGTATAGAATAAGAATGGGCCCTTTGGCCATGATGTTGTACTGAACATGTTGCCAAATTAAACTAATCCCTTCTGCCTGTCCTTGGTCCATTTCCCTCCATTCCTTGCATATTCTAAAAGCCCCTTAAACATCTCTATCGTATCTGCCTCCACCACCACTGACAGCACATTCCAGACTCTCACCGTTCTCTTTGTAAAAAACTTGTCCCTCACATCTCCTTTCAACTTTCCTCCTCTTACCTTAAATGCATGCCCCACAGTATTAAACATTTCAACTCTGGGGAAAAGATTCTGACTGTAGACCCTAACTATGCGTCTCCTAATTTTGTAGACTTCTGTCAAGTCTCTCCTCAGCCTCCATTGCTCCAGAGAAAACAATCCGAGTTTTTCTAGCCTTTCCTTTCCATAAGCATTAAGAGTGCTGATTTCCACTTTTGCCACATCTCCTGCCTCTGCTGCGAAACACTCTCAGCTTTTGTCACCTCTGAACATTTCAATACTTGTCTGGCTGTGCATCTATCTTCCATCCTCTGAGAAAATGCCAGCTCATTTAAAACTCTGCTTCTCAAATCCTGAGCCTATCCCTCCTGTGCTCACTGGTGTTGAAATCATTCCAAAGCATTCAATTGTTCCAATTCTCTGTCTATCACCTCCTCCAGCTCTGTCATCCTCTGGGGTCACTGTAAACTTCTCATTCTATCTTCTTGCACATTTGTTTACATCCCCCAATCCCATTGGCATTCATGTTTTCAGCTATCTTGGCAGTTGAATACCAACAATAACTTGTCTACCTCTCTTTTGCCCTTTTTGAAATGCCAGAATAACGTTTGTCTGAGCAATATAATCATCTATCCCATTTATGTGGCTTGAGGTCAAAGTTTGCCTGCTGATGCTGTTGGGAATGATTTTGGGAATGACTTTCCTCGATTACAGGTGTTACCTAAGTGTAGGCTGCAGTATTTCACCCTCAACATTCATCAGTCTGCTGAAAGCCCTCCATTGCAAAATGTTTACTTCAAATCACCCAAACCCAACGTGCTTGTATTTTCTAATATTTCAAGGCAACAGCATTGGGTTTAAATACATAGTGAGGACATCAGTAGTATTTCGAGTCATTGAGTCATAGAAATGTACAGCACGGAAACATACCCTACTGCCAACCAGATGTCATAAATTAGTCTAGTCCCACCTGCCAGCACTTGGCCCATATCCCTCTAAACCCTTCCTATTCATATACCCATCCAGATGCCTTTTAAATGTTATAATTGTACCAGCCTCCACTACTTCACCTGACAGCTCATTCCACACATGCACCACCCTCTTTGCGAAAAAGGCTTCTCTTAGATCCCTTTTAAATTTTCCCCTCTCATCCTCAACCTATATCTCTAGTTCTGGACTCCCCTACCTCATCGAGAAAAGGCCTTATCTATTTACCATATCCATGTCCCTCATGATTTTATAAACCTCTATAAGGTCACCCCCTACCTCCAATGTTCCAGGGAAACAGCCCTAGCCTATTCAACCTCTCCCTGTAGCTTAAATCTTCCAACCCAGGCAACATCCCTGTAAATCTTTTGTGAACCCTTTCAAGTTTCACAACATCCTTCCAATAGGAGGGAGACCAGAACTGCACGCAATATTCCAACAGTGGCCTAACCAA
>NC_057719.1:78990965-79006162 GCF_004010195.1 Chiloscyllium plagiosum
CCTAACCAATGTCCTGTACAGCCGCAACATGACCTCCCAACTCCTGTACTCAATACTCTGACCAATAAAGGAAAGCATACCAAACGCTGCCTTCACTATCCTATCTACCTGCAACTCCACTTTCAAAGAACTATGAACCTGCACTCCAAGGATCTCTTTGTTCAGCAATATTCCCTAGGACCTTACCATTAAGTGTATAAGTCCTGCTCTGATTTGCCTTTCCAAAATGCAGCACTCATATTTATCAAAATTAAACTCCATCTGCCACTTCTCAGCCCATTGGCCCATCTGATCAAGATCCCGTTGTAATCTGAGGTAACCTTCTTCGCTGTCTACCTCGCCTCCAATTTGATGTCATCTGCAAACGTATTAACCATACCTTCTATGTTCACATCCAAATCATTTATCTAAATGACTACAGTAGCCATATATGAATTATTACCACTGCAATATCATCATTAGAGTTTTTATCTGGGAAATTTTGTACAAGAGCGACTAAACTACAAGAGTAGAGATAGAGAAATGAAAATGGGTTCCCTCACTACTGTTACTGGTACTATTCCATATTACTTCAGGGATGCATTTCTTACTCTTGCACACATGCACGCATCCCTGCATGTGGACACAGAGTCACACCAACCATGAACACACTCTCAGATGCGCACTTGCACATATACATGTGAATATACGTCCACATGAGCACTCACGTACATGAATGAATGCAGACACCATGCTGATACGTGTTGCAGAGACATGTGTACATACACACATGCAGACACAAATGCATGCATTGAAACATGGACAGATACTCACACATGTTCATGTGCACAAAAGCATAGATACACATTGTGAGATTTTCATTTTTATTACCTTCATATATTACCTTCAACATAGACTGAGCAACTATTTATCACATCTTAAGATGTCAGCATTACCAAGTGGCTGATTACAGTCACTTCAATAAAAATACAGTTCAGTTTCACTGAAGCTCTTAACCAAAATGTTATTAAATCTAATTTCTGTAATGATTTTCATTTACCTCTTTCAGAAAATCCATAGACTATTATCAAATAGTCACTATGAGACACCGATATGAGTTGCTCCACATTGGCTGAAGCTTCAATTACCGACACCATAACCACCGAAACTGCATTCCGTAACATCTCCACTTCTCCTTCTTCTGGTCAGATTTGACAGTTGACGCCTTTTCCAAATGCTTTGCATGCTCCTGCCATTGTCACTTGCGGTTCTGTGCCCTTGTTCAGCCTGTCTAGGGCCCTGTATGATCTGGAAAGTTTATGGGTGGATTAGGGCAGAATTCCTTGCTCACTTGAGTCTGATAACTCATTCTTGATGAAGGGCTTTTGCCCGAAACATCAATTCTCCTGCTCCTCAGATGCTGCCTGACCTGCTGTGCTTTTCCAGCACCACATTCTTGACTCACCTAAGTCTAGTCAATCTCGGATGATCATTTTACATGGCGGGTTGCCCCAGATATCCCTTTGGTACTAATGTGGTTTAGTGGCTGCACTAGACTGCCAATGGGAGGGCATCTCTGAAACCCTACAGACTCAAGTCCTAGTTCCGTGTAGTCTAATGATACTATGATATAATTCCTTACAGGTGTGCTCTATGGCTATTCTTGGAACAAAAGGTAAAATTAACCCTTTACTTTACAATACCCAGAAATGATCCCTGAACGTACGCCAAATAGCCCAAATGATATCAATTTGCAAATAATAATTTTAGCTTGTATCCTTAGCCTGTTTATCATATTACATGGGTCAGATAATTCCTTGCTCATTGGATAGATTAAGTCCTATCTTAATTCCAAATACTTTATCACACAAAATGATTAATAATCCTTGAGTCTACACTCTGGGCAGTGACTAAATAGGTAAATATTTCAATGACCACATGAGTACTACACAGCAAAAACACTCATCAGGCCATTATCAAAACAAAATGGGGAGGGGCAGATTGACATTTCTTTGTGCATTGAATTGTTAGATCTTGAATGCACTGCATCACCACCATAGTAGGTGAATACAGTACCAAGAAACATGGCTTGAGCAAAAGTAAATGGAAGTAACAGGGTCAAGACAGGAGAGAAACTCATTACCTGAGAACTGGGAAACAAGGAACATTATGAACCCAGTCATTTTAAAGCATTGGCGATTAAAAGAAATGAGTGATTCTGATGCAACACAGAAATGTTTTTGGAGACTCCATTGCAGCTGCAAACGATGGGAAATCCTCATTACATGTAGGAAATACTCCATAAATGCCACCAGAGGAAACATTATATGAGGCACAAATTCCTTCCATTACAGTTTAGTATCAGAGGTTGTACTGAAAGGAAGATTTAATTGAATAGATGGCCAAATACAGCACTAAATTGGAAATCCTAGAGATAACAATTCTTGAAACATATAATAACTTTTAAACTAGATACGAAGTCATAAACTGAACAAGTATCCCTTTGACTTCAATCCATGGGATGTGGGCATTGCTGGCTTGGCCAACACTTCTTGCTCAGCCCTAATTGTCCTAGAGAAGGGGGTAGTGCATTATCTTCTTGAGCTTTTGCTGTTCTTGGTGTACAGATTTTTTAACATTTATATTTTTCTGCATTTTTGACTGTGGATTTAAATAGGAGAACAGTTGTTTTAAAAGCCAGAGATTGCTGTTCTTTTTAACAAGCAAGTAATCTGAAGCTTATTGTAAGCACTGTTTACACAGCTGCTTGTTCAGATAGCAGTGGAAGCCTAGTTTGGAAATGAGCTGAAGGAATAAAGGTTTGGCTGGGAGCAAATAACTGATTGCACGGTGAACTAGTGATCAGTTATTGATCATGAAAGCCTTTTACCTGTCAACAATTACATGACTGCCTTCCAGGGAGCCAAACAGCTTGGAGTGTGAATATTTTGGCAGAAGCAGTTGGATCTATGCAAAAGCAAGTACTGTTTCTCTTCTCTGCAGTAAAAGCATCTCACGTTTGAAGATAGCCTGTTTATTTTACTTTTCCCGTTACTGTAAACTGTGACTAGTAATTGATAAGTCGATGACTTTTGTAAGAGGAAAGAGTTATTTTTTTCTGCAAATAGGTCAAAGTATCTGAAGAAGGAAGATCAAGAAGCAGCTTTCTAATCAGCACAAGAATCATTGCAGCAAACCCTATTGGATGGAACCACTGAATTGCCTTCCCTGTATTTCCCTCCATCCATAATTCCCATATTTTTACTTCCTGTCTATATCTGAATGTATGTGTTTGTAAAGGGGAAAGTTTACAAGAGGGTTAGCGTTATATTACAATGGTTCATAACTGTTTACTTAAAGTAGAATCTACTTATTTGTAATAAATGATTTCCTTTATAAGTACAGAAACCTGCTCAGTGTGCACTGTGAACCTGGATCTAAAGTACAGGAAATTAGTGAATTCTACATACTTTTTAATTGTTTAACTTTTGAAATGACTCCTGGAATAATGGGTCCTGATTTCCAGTGTGTTACCCCAGTGAAGCATGACACTGGGGGACAGAAATCTACTAATAGGTACATCTGCCATTAGGAAGAGAGTTCCAGGATTTTGATCAGGGAACAATGAAGGACTGAAGCTATAGTTTCAAGTCAGGCTTGGCTGCAGACATGCAGGTGAGAATGTTCATATACTTCTTTGCCCTTCCCCTTAATAGATAGAAGAGGTTATGGGCTTTGAATGTACTATAGAAGGAACTTCTTAAGTTACTGTATCTTGTAGATTTTCACAGTTTTTGCACTGTGCATCAGTTGTGAAGAGAGTCAGTGTTAAAGATGCTGGTTGGAGCTGTCCTAATGTTGAGTTTCTTAAGTGCTGTTAGAGATGCACATATCCAGATTACATGGACAGTACTACATTGCACTCCTCCAGAGTGTCTTGTTGATGGGAAGCAGGCATTGGGGGAAGTGACTGCAGAATTCCTAGCCTCTTCTTAGCCTCTCCTCTTGTAGCCATAGTACTTGTATCACTGATCCATTTCAGTTTCAGTAAACTCCAGAGGTTTGGTAGTAGAGGATTCAGTGATGGTAATGCCTTTGAATGCCACAAGGTAATGGATGGATTCTCTTTTGTTGGGGATGGTGAATACCTGACATTTCTATGACATAGGATGTAGCTTGCTACTTGTCGAGAGTCTGTTGCCGGAAAAGCACAGCAGGTCAGGCAGCATCTGAGGAGCAGGAAAATCGATGTTTCAGGTCGGAATCCTTAATCAGGAATGAAGGGCTGGTGAAGGGCTCTGGGCCGAAACATTGATTTTCCTACTCTTTGGATGCTGCCTGATCTGCTGTGCTTTTCCAGCACCACACTCTTGACTCTGATCTTCAGCATCTGCAGACCTCACTTTCTACTGTAACTTGCCACTTGTCATCCCAAACCTGGATATTGTCCAGGTCTCCCTGCGAATGGGCATAGAATACTAAACATTGCGGAATATCCCCAATTCTGACCTTACGACGGAAGGAAGATCATTGATGGAGTAGCTGCAGATGGTTGGACCTAGGATACTGCCCTGCAACTGAGCCTGGAGCTCAGATGATTGACCTCCAACATCCATAAACATTGTCTTTTGTGTTAGCTTTGACTCTAATCAGCAGAGATTTCCCCCTGACTCCCATTGATTCCAGTTTTGCTAGGATCTCTTAATACTGTATTCAGTGAAATGCTGCCTTGATGTCAAAAGCAGTCACTCCCAATTCACCACTTAAGTCAGCTCTTTTGTCCATATTTACACCAAGACTGTAATAATGAGGTCAGCAACTGAGTGGCTTTGTGGTTCATCAACTGAATAGTAGTAAACAATATATTCCTTTGTGAGTGTTACATGATAATACTGTTGACAACATATTGCTGACAATCCAGAGTAGATTGATAGCATGGTATTTGACAGGTTTGAATATGTCCTGTTTCCTGTGCTCAGGACATACCTGGCATCTACCTGACAATATGGAAAATTTCTCAATATTGTAGCTGTAGTGAAACAGCTGTCTAGGGACATGGCAAGTTCTGGGGCACAAGTCTTCAGTACCAAACTTACATCCAGAACCTCAACCTAAGCTACAAATCTTCTCAGTACCACACATGATTTTAGTACACCATTAGAAGCTTAGAAAATAACGTTATTGGTTGCCAAGGATGTATAAAATAGCAACAGACACATTTGAAGAGGTACTGAAAGCTTCTGACAACTTCACAATTAACAAAATTCTTCAAAACGCAAAGTTTAACAGAATACAGCATTCAAAAGAATCCATAGATCATTTGTTATTGATCTGTACAAATTAGTCATGAGCTACAATTATGATGATTTAAAATCATAAGAGACCAAAATGGTGGGGGAATTGTTGATGAGACTTGGTCAGGTTGATTACAATCCAAAGCAGGCCTGACTATATAGAGGCAGCATCCAAGGAGCAGGAGAATTGATGTTTCAGGTAAACCCTTCATCAGGAATGACTGGTTTGAATATGTCCTGTTTCCTGTGTTCAGAACATACCTGGCATCTCCCTGACAATATGTAACGTTTCTCAATGTTGTAGCTGTAGTGGAGCAGCTGTCTAGGGACATAGCAAGTTCTGGGGCACAAGTCTCCAGTGCCACACATAATCTAGTGCACTATTAAGTGTTCCCCCACCATTCCTGATGAAGGGCTTATGCCCAAAACATCGACTCTCCTCCTCCTCGGATGCTGCCTGACCTGCTGTGCTTTTTCCAGTGCTACACCTTTTGACTCTGATCTCCAGCATCTGCAGACCTCACTTTCTTCTGACAGTAGAGAGTGTGATTCAGATGGAGAGTGAAGCAGAGGTCCGGGAGTAATGCAGAGCAATCGTAATGGGAAAAGTTCAATCTTGGTGCAGGATATCTTTGGAAAGTACAGCATGGCGAGTGACACATGGTGCCCAGTGCAACAGGCAGGAGTCCTAATCAATAACGTAGAGCCAAGAAACCCCATTGGCGCAAACACTAAAAACCAAAAGCTTCTTTGTAGAACCGTATATTGCTTTAGAGAAATGTGTTAAAGCTGGACACTGCCACCGAAAAGCAAAATGGCAAAGAATTGTCAAACTCAAAAGGTAAATGAGGCAGAGTATTCTCCAGGAAAAGACAAACCTCAGGTTTTCCTCAAGGAAATTAATGGCGTGGACCAAATATTTGGGTAAGCTGACACTCCTGTCAATGGGAGTTTTGAGCTAGAGTTGGAAATAACAAAAATCCACTGGTGCACATGGAAGATTTGGTGTCTCCAACTGATTGGAATGCACCGCCTAAAAAGAGATGAGCAAATTTCAAAAGATTGCAAATAAAACATGCTTTCACCAGCAGAGATAACATCCTCCTTGAGACAAATTAAATGTCCACCAGTTCAAAAGACAGCAACAGACCTCAGACAGTCAGGAATACAGCCAAAGGTAACTACCTTCCATCAAATGACTGACTGTGTGGAGTTTGCACATTCTCCCCGTGTCTGCATGGGTTTCCTCCGGGTGCTCCGGTTTCCTCCCACAGTCCAAAGATGTGCAGGTCAGGTGAATTGGCCATGCTAAATTGCCCGTACTGTGGGATAAAGGTAGGGGAATGGGCGGGTCGGTGTGGACTTGTTGGGCCGAAGGGCCTGTTTCCACACTGTAAGCAATCTAATAACTATATGTTTTACTTTTCCATTCGCTTAACTTGTCTCCTTCCAAACTTTCCGTTACCTTCTTTCACTTTCAACCTGTGATTTTATGGAGATGTGCTGGTGGTGCTGTGGGTAGTGTCCTTCTCTCTGAGCTAGAGGCTTTGGGTTGGAGTCCCAGCCCAGGAGGTAATGGTGCATTCATATATACAGCCAGCCTTCAAATCCCTCCAGCCCATGTGATAAGTGGTAAGAATGGGAAAGATTCCTGGTCGGCCAGACAATGGAAGTTGGAGTCTTTCCCGTCATTGTTCATAATTCACGGCTTGTGTGACATGTGTGGCAAAAAATGCATGTTACTATAGCAACTTGAACTCAGAGTGAATTATAATACATCACCGCATGATATTGCACTGAAATCACTATCCAAATTCATCATTGTTTAAATTCTGTGTGGTCTCAGTGAATGTTTTTCCAATCTATTGGTGAAGACCCCGCTCACTCGGATGACAGAACCTCTGCAGAGGGTGCAGTGTTGAAAAGAATCTCAAAAAGTGTACAATTATTGCCCAAACACTCATGCGGCAGGTCTATGGATGCCTGTAAGTGTAGTAAGGCATGCGTGCCCTTGCACAAATCCAACCCATTATTTAACACTGAGTACAAAACCTAGGACTCCCTACTCACCCAGACCTGCATGTACTCTGCCATCAACAACAAAAACAGAAGTTACTGGAAAGGCTCAGCAGGTCTGGCAGCATCTGTGAAGAGAAATCAGAGTTAACGTTTTGGGTTCAGTGACCCTTTCTCAGAAGCTAGGAAAAGGATGGTTTTTATGCAGAAGAGAGGGTGTGAGGAGGGGATAAGGAGTAAACATTAGGTGGGGATAGAGCCCACAGACAGAGAAGAACAGTTGGACAGACAAAGGAGTGTATAACGATCTGCCTGGGAGATTGACTATCTAGTAGTAGACAAATAGTGCCTAACGACAGGTAGTACAGAGCCTGGTGTGAGGGTTGGAGGGTAAGCACATGTGAAGGTGCCACAACCCCTAAAATTGTTCAACTCGATATTGAGTCCAGAAGGCCGGAGAGTTTCCAAGCTGAGAATGAGGTGCTGTTCTTCCAGCTTGAGCTGAGCTTCACTGGAGCACTGAAGCAAGCCTGAGTCAGAGATGTTGGCCAGGGAACAGGGCGGTGTGTTGAAATGGCAGGCAACTGGAAGCTCAAGGTCTTTTTTTTTCACGGACAGAACATTGGTGTTCCACGAAACGGTCACCAGTCTACATGCTTTGTTTGCCCAGTGTAGGGGAGACCACACTGTGAGCAGTGAATGCAGTAAACTAAACTGAGAAGTGCAGATAAAGTGCTGCTTTCACCTGGAAGGTGTGGTCTGGGCCCCTGGATACTGAGGAGGGAGGAAGCAAAGGGGCAGGTGGAACATCTTCTACTCTTGCAGGGGAAGGGGCTGTGGTGGGGGAAGGGTATGGTGTTGAGAATGAAGGAGGAGGGGACCAAGGCTGCTTTGATGTGCACAGCACAGGCAGATCTCCAACTTAACCTTCTCGGATGGTGGAGTTTAATCCTAGCGTGCAAGTGAGGTCGGTGACACTGTCGCTGCCCCTGACCTGGATGTGTTAGATACAGGGGAGTGGGACAGGGAACATCACAGACACTGCATCCTTCCAAGTGCTGGATGTAGTTAACCGAACGCTGCTGCATGTATCTGTCCCTGGGGGCACTTTGCTGTATCCAGTGTGCGGCAAGGACTGGCTGATTCAAGCGTGTTTCTCTCTCTCTCTCTCTCTCTGTGTCCCCTTGACTCCTTATTTTTTTCTCTCTCTCTCTCTCTCTCAGTCTCCAATCCCTGCTACACCGCCTCACTAGAAGGAGCCAGTGTGTGGGTGTGACTGCAGCAAGTGCATCGACTACCGAGCCAGATGGAAGGGGCGGCTGGGCTCCCGGTGTTGCTGCTGCTGCTGGCCAGGCTCCTGGTGCCTACTGCGGGCGAGGCTCCCGCAGCGCCGCCGGGGACAGGGATCCTCAACTGGGATCGGAAAGGTAGGGGAACCGAGTCTCTCTCGTGCTTTGAATGAGCGATTTGCATTTGATTCTAAACAAAAAAAAAAGTTGCCCCAGTTATTCAGAATTAAAAGTGGGACTAGTTTTGTTTTTATTTTGATGCAAGGTTTGGAGGAGTGAGTCTATCTGTAATCCTTATGAGCAGAACCGTTTCAAGCTCTATGGCAACTTTTGCAACTAATTTTGGAATCAGATCTTGCAAAGAGGTCAGATTGCACCTCGAAGTTATACCAAACATTGTTTTCTTATTTCAACACCCGTTTGAAACGATTAGTGAATTATTCCTGTTCATGCCCAGGGTCAGAATTGGACCTTTGAGACACATTTGGTTGTTGCCATGGAGATCTGGAAGTTAAGCCCTGGCATTTGCATTTTTACATTTTCATCACCTGCTCCTTGCAGAGTTGGCGCCCAAAGAATGCTTCACCATCCTGGCCCACCATAACCGCCTCAGGAGCAAAGTGCAGCCTCCTGCGGCTAACATGCAGAAGCTGGTGAGTTACCTTCTCGTTTTCTGAACTATAAGGGCACTCTGCATCTTCAGCCCTCAACGCAATTTGTTGGCGTTGCTCTCACTGAGACGCAATAGAAAGGGGGGGGGAGGCAGGATCGACAGCTCAATATTTCAGGATACATGGTCTTCAGGTGAGGCAGGGAAGGAATTGAAAGCGGAGGAAGAGGGGCTGTCACAATATTGATCGGAGCATCAGTTACCCAAGTAAGGAAGGGTGACACCTTAGCATGCTCCTCAGATGAAGCCATATGGGCAGAACTTGTAAAACCAAAATGGAGCAATCCCATTGCTGGGAGTGTACTGTAGCCCTCCTGACAGTCCAAGAGAAATAGAGGAGCAGTTATATAGACAGGGTTCAGAAAGTGGTAAAAATGATAGAGTAGTGACAGTAGGAGATTTCAACTTCCCCAACATTAACTGCGCTAGACATAGTGTGAAAGGTTTAGTGGAATTCTTAAAATGAATCCGGGACAGCTTTTGTTTTAAGCCAGCACGTATAAAGCTGTAGAAAAGAGCGGATAGCCCTGAGCCTAATTTTAGGTGATGAAGTTGAGCAAGTGGTTAAAGTATCATTGGGGGAGTATTTTGCAGACAGCGATCAATATTCTGTTAGATTCAAGATTTTAATGGAAGAGAACAAGGGTGGGCCTGAAATCAAATTTCTAGACTGGTGGAAGGCTGGTTTTAATAAAATCAGGCAAGATTTGACCAGAGTGGACAGAGTGCAGATAATGTTAGATAAATCGGTGTCAGAGCAGTGGAACTCATACAAGAAGGAAATAAGGAGAGCACAGGGCCAACATGTTCCCATAAAGGTAAAGGGTAGGAACAACAATCCAGGGACTGCTGGATATCCAGGGATATGCAGGATTGGATAAAGACAAAAGGGGAGGCGTATAGTAGATACCACGGGACCAAAACAGGAGAAGCTCTGGAAGAAGGCAAGAAGTATAATGTGTAAGGGAAGTAAACAAGGAAATTAGGAGAGCACAAGGGGAGCATGGAAGTATGATGGCCGGCAAAATAAAGAAAGAACCTAAGTTATTTTACGGATATTTTAAGCATAAAAGAATAACTAGGGAAACCATAAGGCCCATCAATGACCACAGTGCTGAGGACATAGATAATGTTCTAAATGAATACATTGTGACAGTGTTCGTTAGTGAGTGGGATGATATGGATATATAAATCAAGGGGAAGAACTATGATATACTTTTATTAATTAGCTTAGAAAGAATGGAGGTTTTGAGTGGTCTGGGATGTTTAAAAGTAGATAAATCTCCAGGATCAGATGAAATGTATCCCAGGCTATTAGATTAGATTAGATTAGATTCCCTACAGTATGGAAACATTTGGCCCAACAAGTCCTCTGAAGAGTAACCCACCCAGACCCATTCCCCTATCCTATATTTACCCCTGACTAATGCACCTAACACCATGGGCAATTTAGCATGGCCAATTCACCTGACCTGCACATCTTTGGGAAGAAACCAGAGCACCCGGAGGAAACCCATGCAGACACGGGGAGAATGTTCAAACTCCACACAGAGGCACAGGAGGAAATAGACACACTGGAAAAAATGTTCAATTTCTCACTGGCCGTAGGAGAAATGCCAGATAACTGGAGGACAGGCACCATTATTCAAGAAGACGGGAAGTGATTAAGTAGGAAATTGCAGATCAGTCAGTAAAAGTTCAGTGTAGGGAAATGATTGGAAACAATACAAATGACAGAAATAATCTGCATTTGGAGAGGCAGAGATTAATCAAGAGCGGTCAGCATGGTTTTGTTAAGGTGATGTCATGTTTAAACAACTTGTTTAAAATTTTCAAAGATGTGACCAGGTATGGAGATGAGGTGTGCATTGTCTACTTGGACTTCAGCAAGACTTTTGATAAGGTCCCACCTGGGAAACTGACGACGTCAGTCCAAGAGTCCATGGATCCAAGGAAATTTGGCAAATTGGATCCAGAATTGGTGCTGAATGGCAGGAAGCAGAGGATGTTTAAGGGGTGTTTTCATGACTGGAAGCCTGTGTCCAATCCAGTTCTGTCGGGACGAGTATTGGGTACACGGATGAATGTGGTACACAGATGAATGATTAAGACTTGAACTAAGAAGGTTGACCAGTAAGTTCATGGATGGGTCTGAAAATCAGTGGGGTGGTAAATAGTGAGGAGGATAGCCTGAGATTATGAGAGGACATAGACTGATGGTCAGGTGGGCTGATCAGTGGCAAATAGAATTCATTCCAAATAACTGAGACGATGCACTTGGGCAGATCAAACAAGAAAAGGGAATATTTGATAAACAGTAGGACCCTGGAAGGCACCAAGGATTAGAGAGACATTGACGTGAATGTCCACCAGTCCCTTAAAGTAGTGATTACTTGCCTTTGTCAGCCGAGACATTTGAGATTAAGTGCAGGGAGGTTATGCCGGGCCTTGTATAAAATACTGGTTAGGCCACAGCTGGAGTATTGTGTGCCGTTCTGGAATCCACATTATAGGAGGGATGTACTAGCACTGGAGAGGGTGCAGAGATTTACCAGGATGTCGCCTGGGCTGAAGAGCTTTAGTTATGAAGAAGAAGTGGACAGACTGGGTTTTTGTTTTTCTTGGAGCAGAGGAGAGGCATAATTATGATGTACAAAAATTATGAGGGGCATAGACAGAATAGACAGAAAGGAATCTTTTCCTTTACTGGAGGCATAGATTTAAGATAAGAGGCAGGAGGGTTAGAGAGGATGTGAGGAATTCTTTTTCACTCAGAGTGTGGTGGGAGTTGGAGCTCACTGACTGTAAGGGTAGTTCAGGCACAAACCTTCAAAATATTTCAGAAGTATTTAAATGTGCACTTGCAAGGCCAAGGTATAAAGACCTTGGAAAGTAGGATTACAATAGTTAGGTAGTTGTTTTTGACCAATACATTGATGGGCCGAAGGGCCTCCTTCTGTGCTGAACACCTCTGTGAGAAGTTATCAGCTGGGTGATAAAGGCATTGTCACATTGTCATTAACAGACAGACAGTGGGAAATAGGGCAATCAGTGGGATACATTGAGCGTAATAGAGGGCATCGGTGAGAACAGAGTGGAGCAATAAACAGCAGTCAGTGAGGTATACAGAGGGTATTAGATTTCAGTCAATGAGAGCAGAGGGTATTAAGGGTCTATCAATGACATACACAGAGGGTAATAGGGCAGTCAGTGAGGTACACAAAGAGCAGTCAGTGAGGTATACAGAGGGTATTAGATTTCAGTCAATGAGAGCAGAGGGTATTAAGGGTCTATCAATGACATACACAGAGGGTAATAGGGCAGTCAGTGAGGTTCACAAAGGGCAGTCAGTGAGGTATACAGAGGGTAATAGAGGGGAGTCAGTGAGGTACACAGAGGGTAATAAAGGGCTGTCTGTGAGATACAGGATGTAATGGGAAGTAGTCAGTGGGGTACATGAGGTAATAGAGGGCAATTAAGGAGGTACGGGTGAGGTAATAGAGGGCAGTCAATGATACATAGAGAGGAGCGAGTGTGATTGGACAGTTTTTAGTTTGATTAAATTGAGGGAACCTGATGGATTAATGGAGATGTTGGCTCAAACACTTCCTGTTATCTCAGCAAAACCTTATAATTAATTGGCAGTCAGTTACACAGGGAAAAGTAGAGAAGATGCAATTAAATATGATGGGTACAGGCTGAGAATATACAGTGTAGGATAGCAAATCAGTAAAATATGGAGCATCCATTGATCTACTAGTAAAGGGCAGTGAGATGCACAGGATGTAAGGGATATAATGTACAGTGAGATATGCATTGTATCATGGACATGTAATGAGACATACTGGATTAAGTTTAAACAGTGGCATTTGTGGTGTATCAGGGACAATGCAGTGAGATGTAAATATATCAGGTACAGGCAAGCAGATGTGAAGGGTATCAGGTAGAGAGAATAATGTTCAGGGTAGCAGTGACATGCCGACAATGTAAAAGGGACAGATAGGAAAATATACAAGGAAACAGGAATAGACCTCTGGGATATCCAAGACATTAGGAACAAGCAGTGAGGTATGGAGATATACTTCGGTGGTCAGTAAGTGACCTAGCCAATAGCACACAGACACATCTTGACATTGAATATATAAAAAGTACAGTGCAACAGTGATAGGCAGTGAGATGTACAGTACAGGGTTTCAGAAATAGTCTTTGAGATATAAAGTATAAGAAAAACTGGCAGTGAATTTTATTGAGGGTAACAGAGTCATAACTGAATTGGAGGCACATTGATTCTCAAACCTTCTTGAAAGGTTACTGGAACTGAATTTAAACAGACAGGATATGGACAATAAGGGGCCAAGTCCTACCTGCACCTTCCTGGGGTTTTGGATTGAGATTGTGACAAGAAACATTTCATTGTGCATTCAGTGTGAAATAATGTGAACTCAATTCGTTTCATATATCAGTTGTTCCTAGTCTGGCCGGAAGAGGGCTTTGTGGAGTTTAGCTCCCCTGGGAGAAGAGGCCATTTCGAGTCAATGCCCAGAAAGAATAGGTCTCCCTCTAAGTTATCTCTCAATGATCTTAATTTGATTGTAAATTTTGATTCTATGTAACGTTATCAGACCATTCTGTGTGCTATCTGTTTTGTTTGCACTAGCTGCATGAAGCTATGGTCATCAGACAAATCAGACATCACACAAGGCAATAAATATGGACCAAGTGGGTTGTCGAGGTAATGGTGAGGGGAAATGGGTGTTGCACTTCAGATGGGAGAACATGTTGCCACTCAACATTTAACTTCCAGAGAACGGCATCCACTTTCCAGTTCCTCAGTCAAATGCACTGAGCACGTGCAATATAGCTGCAGGCAAAAAACACGGGATAGTTTGGAGAGGGGTGGTGGTTGGGGGAGGGGAAGGGGAGAGGTGGTAGAAGGGGAGGTTAGTCAGCTGTGTGCCAATAAATAATGACAAATTTATTTAGCGTGTTGGCCTTGGCATAAACTGTTTGGGGAAAAAATCTCCATGGTAACCAGTGTTCTAAATTATGCGCATAACAAATGAACAAAGTCCTAACCGTATCCTGAGCCATGTAACAGGGAATTTCTGTCAAAGGAGAGAGTTGGAGAATTAATTGGGTCTAATGTTCAGCAATATGATCCCCAAGAGGGCCTGCCAATAAATTGCCTTCAAATAATTGAAGACGTTTACTTCATGTCCTTTGTTGCTTGCAGTTCCGGCAACTGAGGAACAAGAAAGCCAAACAAAAAAATCTTCTTCCTGAAAATGATCAGAATAAGCATCCCTGCAGTATGAGCTGGCCATGAATGATGCTACAGAGGCAGGAGCAATAGAGGGAAAAGACAGCCAGGCTACTAATACCCAATCGAAGTGCATTAATCTCCCAGTTGTGGGCACTCCCTGTCGACATAAGGAGATCTTGCCCTAGTTCTCACAAAGATATATTTTCAATGACAGGCTCAGTGAAATTTAAGCAACACTAAACCGCAGATGTGAATTGCAGTTTGGCACCCAGATATCTCCCTAAAACTAGTTGAAAGTTTAGTGAGTTGTAAGTATATATCGCAATTAGCAGAACATTTCAGAGAACTTCTCTGGGATACACACACCAAGCAACCCCACCATCCTGTGGCTAGCCACTTCAACTCCCCCTCCCTCTCCAGCAAGGACATGCAAATTCTGGGTCTCCTCCACCCCCAAATCTTAGCCACCAGACGCCTGGAGGAAGAACGTCTCATCTTCCGCCCTGGGACTGTCCAACCATACAGCATCAATGTCGATTTCACCAGTTTCCTCATCACCCCTCCCCCCCACCTCATCCCAGATCTAACCCTCCAACTTGATACCACCCTCTTGAACTGTCCTACCTATCCACCTTCCTTCCCACCTATCTGCTCCATCCTCCCCTCCAACCTATCACCATCACCCC
>NC_057719.1:79006788-79023322 GCF_004010195.1 Chiloscyllium plagiosum
CCCACCCACCCACATCCCTGATGAAGGGCTTGTGCCCGAAACACTGATTCTCCTGGTCCTCAGATGCTGCCTGATCTGCATTGCTTTTCCAGTGCCACAATTTTCGACTCTGATCGCCAGCATCTTCAGTCTTAACTTTCTCCTATACAGCAATTAGCCTTGTACTGGAATAACTGAACTTCAGACCACCCACAACAGCAACCACTGCATTTAAGCAATCAGTAAAATGGCCCATCGACCTTCACGGCAGCATTATTAGAAATAAAATAACACAGAGCCATTTAAGGGCTTGTTAGGAGAGGTGACCAATACAGTGGTATGAGAAGAAGGCAATGTCTTAAGAAAGGAAAACAAGATAGAGAGAGGTGGTGTGTTTTGGGAAGAAATTAGAGATTGTAGAGCCAAGATAGATGAAGGCTTGTCTGCCAATCATAAAGAAATTAAAATCAAGGAAGCTGGGATTTGATGATATACAGCAAAGGGTAGGGGCTGCTGGTCACAGGACCTGGCTACCTACATTTCGCCTGCCCATTGCCCATAAATAGTGCTCTGAAGGCATTTACCTCATTGATCACAAACCTTCTGCCTGAACTCCAGAAAACATGAGTTCCATGGGTTAGGATTAATAATGCTATTGAAACAGAAACATGTCTCATCCTTAAAGATTTTAGGAATTGACTCATTTTACATGTCTCTTTCTCTTCACTCCCCACCATTTATATGACTGTGTTCAAAAATAATTTTAAAATTAGCTCTTTCAACCCAATGAACATACTACTTGTCTTTAGGTCTTTTTGCCTGTTCTGGGATACTGTGTCCAGTTCTGGTCGCCCAGTTATTATTAAGTTGGAGAGGATTCAGAAGAGATTTACCAGGATGTTGCTGGGTATGCAAGTTTGAATTATTAAGACAGGCTGGATAGGTTGGAACTTTTTTTCACTAGAGCCGTAGGATGCTGAGAGGCAATCTGATAGAAATTTATAAAATAATGAGAGGTATAGATAGAGTTGATGGTAGTTGTCTTTTCCCTAGGATGAGGATTTCAAGACAAGGGGCACATTTTTAAGGTGAGAAGAGAGAAATTTCAAAAAGACATAAGAGACAAGCTTCTTATACAGGGTTGGATGTGGAATAAACTTTCTGAGAAAGTGATGGATGTGGGTACAATTACAATGTTTAAAAAACATTTGGATAGATACAGGAATAGAAAACATTTGGAAGACTATGAGCCAGAGGAGGCCGGTGGGACTAGTTTAGTTTGGGATTATGGTCGGCCATAGACTGGTTGGACAAAAGGGTCAGTTTCCATGCTCTAGACTTAATGATCCTGTAAATGATCCTGTGTGTGCATCATTTATGCCATTATTTATTTTCCATCCCTAACAGCCCTGGATAAGATGGTAATGAGCTGCCTTCTAGAACTGCTGCAGTCAATGTGATGCAGATATACTCACAGTGCAGTTAGGGAAGAAGTTCCAAGATTTTAACTGAAGCATTAAAGGAAGAGTGATACCATTTCAACTCATTTAGTGCACAGCTTCGAGGGGAACTTGAAGGAGGTGATGTTCCCATGTATCTGCCACCCTTGTCTTTCTATGAGGTAAAAACCATGGATTCGGAAGGTACTTTTGAAGGAACTTTAGTGAGATGCTCCAGTGCCTTTTGTAGAGAGTACAGACGGCTACTGCACAACGGTGGTGTATGGAGTGAATCTTTAATTGGCAGATTGGGTGCCAATTGATTTGCTTTGGCATTGCTTTGGCAACTGTACTCATCCAGACAAGTGGGAAGTATGCCTTCACATTCTTGATGTGTGCCTTGTAGATGTTGCTCAGGTTTTGGGAAGTCAGCAAGTGAGTTTATCTGCCACAGATATCTTAGCTTTCGACTTGATCTTGCAGCCTTTGGATTGATACTGGGGGACGGTGGGGGAATCAACAAATATGGTACTGCTGAATGTCAAGGGAAGCTTTTGGTTCTCTCTCTTTGAGGATGGCCATTATTTGGCCATGATGGATCAAGAAAGTGTCTCTCACCACCTTTTCAAGGTCAGGTAGCTGAGTGGCAAAAAATGCTGGTCTGCCCAGCTCTGCCGACATCCCATGAAGAAAACAGACCTGGACATGAGCAGTAACAACCAAGCGATTGATGATAGCATTAGTGAAAGTGGCTCCATCTTTTAGACTCTGCTTGGATTAGTCAAGATGTGGAGGTGCTGGTGTTGGACTGGGGTGGACAAAGTTAAAAATCACACGACACCAGGTTATAGTCCAACAGGTTTATTTGGAAGCACAAGCTTTCAGAGCGCTGCTGTTTTGTCAGGTAGCTAGTGGGACAGGCTACATAGGGCACTGAAGTTATAAGTAAAAATCAAAGTGTCATACAACTGATGCGATGTATTCGACAAACCTGCTGTTAAGTCTTTAATCATTTAGAATGGGGATGCAGATTTTGATTGATTAATATGTACACCCTGGAATTACTGCCCGAGATAACTTAAAGTTTTATCAGTATATTAAGAAAGTGACATCTTGGCTCAGACAATGCAGTGAAGGGTAGAGTCTGGCTGTAACCCAACCTGGAGTCAGACTGGTTTTATTTCCAACATAGGAATTTATAAAATGTCACATTGACTGACTGCCTACAGATTGTGAGCTTTTTGAACAAAATAGAATTTATCTGCAAATACAAATTCACCCCATAGATTTATATGTGTATATGCATGCGTGTGTGTGTGAGAGAGACACTAGTCAATAAACCAAAGCTCCTCTCTGAATACAAACCCTCAAATTTTAAACAATTTGACTTTATTCTAAAGAGAACATGTCATAAAGGAAGACAGGAGGTGGTGGGGGGGT
The DNA here is from genome assembly GCF_004010195.1 of Chiloscyllium plagiosum. Lineage (NCBI taxonomy): Eukaryota > Metazoa > Chordata > Chondrichthyes > Orectolobiformes > Hemiscylliidae > Chiloscyllium > Chiloscyllium plagiosum. The sequence continues at coordinate 79,009,647 of NC_057719.1, forward strand.
GAGTGGCTGCAGTGTTTATATTGACTTCTCCTCTCACCCTGACAGAAAGTCCCTTCTTGGCAGTTGCCAGTAACAGTTGGGGTTTTTGAGAAAACCGAGCCCAACGTTACTCGTATCTCAGGGGAAAGAAGGATAAGACTGGGGGGAAGCTCACCTTCATTTCTTCCTGGAAAATGAGAGAAAATAATGCTTTTTGGGACATTGTCAGCACCGACGAACCAAGGGTCACTGGCTCCACTTCAGGTCTCAGCCATAGTTCTGTGAGTGGCAGCTTCAACTCCTGAAGGTTGTAGGTTGGAGTCCAAAGTGTCTGGACTCTCTAGACTCTAATGCACAACCTCCAGGTGACACTCTGCAGCAGTAGGGAGGAGTGCTGCACTGTCAGAGTTGCTGCTTTATGAATGAGACTAATGCACCATCTGTCCTCAAAAGCAAGTAAGTTCTTCCTAGTGCCTTGACCAAAATCTATCTCTCAATAAACTTCCTTGATACAAATTATCTAATCTTTTACCTCATTGCTACTTGCTAAGATTAGGTGGATTGGCCATGCTAAATTGTCCCTAGTATTCAGGGCTGTGCACGCTAGGTGGATTAGCCATGGGAACTGCGGGAATAGGGTAGTTGGGTAGGTCTGGTGGGATGCTGTTTGGAGGGTCAGTGTGGACCCGATGGGCCAAGTGGCCTGCTTCCGCAACGTCGGGATCCCATTATACTGACTGAGTGCAAAAACAAAAGCTGCACAGTTTTAATCTTCGAATTATTTCTCTTACTTCAAATCCTTGAAATCCCCGGATAATGATGGTGGGTGAAAAGCCCGAACCATGACCCATGGCTTTGTTGTTTGAATTTAGTTTATTCTTCAGTCTGGATTGTACGTGCTGCAGTTAGAAAAATGTGTTTTGCTCAGGGCATTGTTCCATTTCTCTCGTGTTACTGTTTGTAGTGCCTCGCCCTGTCTGAGTTTACTAGGGCATCTGACCTTGAATCTTGTTTTATATTTACAGGGTTTTATATTTTTGCTGCTAGGTTGTACAGTGCCAAGCATGGCTTGTGAATAAGGAGGTGGGGGGGCGGAGGAAGGCTAACCTTATTCGACCGTGATTGGAATGGGGAGTATACGCTTAACATGGACTCTTTGGCAAGTCCTAGAGACTTTATTGTTTATTTTGTTCTTACTAAGTGAGCAAAACTGGCAAGATTGGCATTTATTGCCACCAAGGAGTACTGGAGAAGGAAGTGACCATTCAACTTCTGAGACCAGCTCTCCCATTCACTTTTACCATGCCTAAATTGTATCTTAGTCCCATTTACCTGCCTTGGATCCACCTGACTTGATAAACTTACCCACCATAAGTCTATTGAATTTAGTCTGTTGAAAGTTAACCATGTGTAGGATTAGAATGGCTATGGGAGGGAGACAGAAACACTGGGAAATGGGGTTTGGATGGGGGTGGTGAGACCTGGGAGCTGGTGATCGCAGGAGGGGAGGGTAAATACTGTTCAGGGAGATGGTGATTAGAGGAGGAGGAGTGTAAACACAGTCCAGGGAGATGGTGATTGGAGGAGAGGAGTATAAACGTTGCCCAGGGAGATTGTGATTGGTGGAGGGGAGTGTAAACACTGTCCAGGGAGATGGTGATTGGAGGAGAGGAGTATAAACGTTGCCCAGAGAGATGGTGATTGGAGGAGAGGAGTGTAAACACTGTGCAGGGAGCTGGTGATTGGAGGAGGGGAGTGTAACACTGTCCAGGGAGATGGTGATTGGAGGACAAGAGAGTACAGTATAAACACTGCTCTGGGATATGCTGATTGGAGGAAGAGGAGGAGTGTAAACACTGCTCAGTGGGCTGGTGATTGGAGGAAGGGAGAATAAGCATTCTATGGCTCTCTTTGTTCATGATCAAGGCCTCAGATCGTTTGTCCTCTTATACCGTTTAAACTGAGCCTAACGTTGTGTCCACAGCTGAGCTAGCAACTTGAGACAGACTGGAAATATTCTATCCAAAATATGTTTCTCAGGGTTTAATGGGTTTGAGAGACAGGAAGAGCAAGTCTAACAGCCAAAGTGCAGTAGTTAATTATATCATGGCTTGGGTCTTTGATTTATGAGTGAATTCAGGTTTGATAGTCTATGCACTCTGTTGTGACATGGTAACACAGTTGATTGTTTTTAGATCGGGAAATGTAGGTAAAGGGCCACAGCCTTTACAATGTAGCTTGTCAACAAGGTCAATAACATTAAAAAGCAGAGCTTGCAGTTTAAACGTCTTTAATTGTTGGAGGGAAAGAGAGCTCAGGGAGGGAATGCTGAGGGAGGGAGAGCTGTGGTAGGGAAGGAGGGAGAGCTGAAGAAGGTATGATAAGCACAGGAAAGGTGAGCTGAAGAGGCGGACAAGCTGAGGGAGGAAAGAAAGCTGTATGAGGGAGGGAGCTGAGCTGGGGAAGACCATCCATTGGTTTTGAGATCCTCAGAGAAAGTAGGTTTGATGGTGGGTCAGTGTGATTGAGAAAGGGTGGAGGTGTTGTTGATCTTTAACCCAAAAAGGATCTAGGATGAGGTTATGACTTGTGATCAGGAAGAGCTACAACATTAACACAGGGAGGCAGACCACCAAAGGTTAGAGTAACTCATGGGCCAGTTTGAAATGGTCTTGGAACTGAAAACTATGCTGCAAGAGGGACCATTGAACCAGAGACTTGACTCCACCCCTAACCTATTCGTTGGCATCACTAGCTGGCCAGCATTGATTTCCTGTCCGTTGTTGTCCTTGAGAATGTGGTGGTGAGCTGCCTCTTGACCCGCTGCAACCCACCTCCTATGGGTTGGCCTCCAATGCCATTAGGGAGGGAATTCCAGGATTTTGATCGAGCAACATTGAAGGAACGGCAATATATTTCCAAATCAGGATAGTGAGTGGCTTAGGGGCAGTCTTGCAAGTGGTGGTGTTCCCATGTATCTGCTGCTCTTGTCCTTCTAGATGGAAGCATTCATGGGTTTGGAAGGTGCTGTCTAAGAATCCTTGGTGAATTTCTGAAATGCATCTTGCTGCTACTGTGAGTGGATGCTTGTGAATGTGGTGCCAGTCAAGCGGGCTGCTTTGTCCTGGATGCTGTCAATCTTCTTGAGTGTTGTTGGAACTCCACCCATCCAGGCAAGTGGGGAGTATTCCATCATACTCCTGACTTGTGCCTTGTAGATGGTGGACAGGCTTTGGAGAGTCAGGAGGTGAGTTACATGCTGCAGCATCCCCAGACTCTAACCTGCTGTTAGAGCCATTATGTTTATATGGTGAGACCAGTTGACTGTCTAGTCAATGGTAACCCCAGGACTTTGATAGTGGTGGATTCAGTAATGGTAACATCATTGAATGTCATGGGGCGATGGTTAGATTGTCTCTAATGGGAGACAGTCATTATCTGGCAGTTGTATGGCATGAACATTATTTGCCAATTGTCAGCCCAAGTCTGGATATTGTTCAGATCTTGCTATATTTGAATATAGATAAAAACAAGGACTGCAGATGCTGGAAACCAGAGTCTAGATTAGAGTGGTGCTGGAAAAGCATTTTCTCCCCACCCCCACCCCCCCATCTCATATATCTCTCCACTCTGCAGGCACCCTGCCTCTATTCCTGACGAAGGGCTTTTGCCCAAAATGTTGATTTTCCTGCTCCTCGGATGCTGCCTGACCTGCTGTGCTTTTCCAGCACCACTCTAATCTAGACTCTATATTTGAACATAGCTTGCTTCGGTATTTGATGAGTCACGAATGGTGCTGAACATTGTGCAATCATGAGCGAACATGCCCAGTCCTGTCTTTATGATGGACGGAAGGTCATTGATGAGACAGCTGAAGGTGGTTGGGCCGAGGACACTACCCTGAGGAAATCCTGCAGAGGTGCCCTAGAGCTGAGACAACTACAACCATCTTCCTATTGCCAAGTTTGACTCCAACCAGCAGAGAGTTTGCCCTGGATACCTATTGGTCCCAGTTTTGCCAGGGCTCCATGATGTCACATTCAGCCGAATGCGGCCTTGATGTCAAGGGCTGTCACTGTCACCTCACCTCTAGAATTCAACTCTTTTGTCCAAGTTTGAACCAAGGCTGTAATGAGGTCAGGAGCTGAATTGCCCTGGCGGAATCCAAACTGGGAGTCACTGAGCAGGTTATTGCTAAGCTGGTGCTGTTTGATAGCACTGTTGATGACACCTTCCATAATGTTAGTGATGATTAAAAATAGATGGGTGGGGAAGTAATTGACCAGGTTGGATTTGTCCTGTTTTTTGTGTACAGGTCTTGCCTGGTCAATTTTCAATGTTGTCGGGTAGATGTCAGTAATTGTATTGGAAGGGCTTGGCTTGGGGAGTGTCAGGTACTAGAACACAAGTCTTCAGTACTATTGCCGGAATGTCATCAGGGCCTATTGCCTTTGCAGTATCCAGTGCCTCCAACTGTTTCTTGATACCATGTGGAGTGAATTGCCTGAAGACTGGTATCTGTGATGCCGGAGACCACTGGAGGAGGCTGAGATGGATCATCCACTCAGCACTTCTAGCTGAAAATTGCTGTGAATGCTTCAGCTTTATCTTTTGCACTGATGTGCTGGGGATATTTGTGCAGCCTCCTCCTCCAGTGAGTTGCTTAATTGTCCACAACCATTCACGACTGGATTTGGCAGGACTGCAGAGGTTAGGTCTGATCTGTTGGTTTGCTCTGTCTATCACTTGCTGCTTATGCTGTTTGGCATACACGCAGTCCTGTCTGGTAGCTTAACCAGGTTGACATCTCATTTTTAGGTGTGCCTCAAGTTGCTTCCTGCATTATCTCCTGCACTCTTCATTGAACCAGGATTGATCTCCTGGCTTGATTGTAATACTTGCGTGGGGGATATGCTGGGCCAGAAGGTTGCAGATTGACCTGCAAACATATGAAATAAATGTGCATGCTTTCAAATGGATAAATATTTCCTTGCACAACCTCAGGGAATCCAAAACAGCTTTATCCTCAGTTAAGGGCTTTTGAAATGTAATCACTGTTATAACCTTAGATACACAGCAAGGTCCCACAGGCACCAAGGTGATAATGGGCAGGTATAATGTGGATGGAAGGATAAACATTGCAAAGGACACCCAGGAGAATCCTCTCAATTATTATTCAATCAGGATTTTCTTTTTTTGTATCTGAGGGGGCAGACGGAGTCTCACCTGACAATCGAGAAGGTCATCTGCATTACACGGACCATACTGAGAATTAACATCATCTCGGATCGGGAAACACCTCACATCCCAGTTTCGTCCCGAATCATGTGCTTGTGGGGCTCTGTGTTTGTACACGTATACCAGCTGTCCTTGTCACTGTAACTCTGTGCTTAGAATATCCGTGTGATGCTATATTTGTGATCCTCACAGCTATTCGGATCAACGTTCCCTCAGAATAGAAACCACAGGGTGATCTGTTTTTCCTCCTGCTCAGAATCATTTTGCCCCACAATTGACATTTAACTGGGTATATTTGTAATTATTTCTGTTCTCTTGTTTAATTGCTGAGCCAAGTGTGCAATTCCGTTCATGTTGTTGCTGTGTAATCCTTTCAGTCGTTAAGCGCTTTAAGCTATGCATCTCTTGGCGTATTTATAACTTGGCTGCTCACGTTCAGCCCTGACTCCAGCTGTTGTCTCGTTTCATGTTGGGAGATATTTGGCAGGAGGTGTTATGAATTAGGCTGGCTAAAATATTCAGCCCGCTCCACCTCCACATCTCCATGGTCCACAAAGAGTTAAGAGCTTTGAACCACGTTACGGCGCTCAGTGCCTTTCTTAGTTTGGGTCACATCTTTCATAAAACAGTTGGCTTCATGGCCTGGGAGAAGGCACTCCTTACTTCAACACTATCCTGATAAACAATGAACATCTGTCTCCCTTGCAGCTGCTATCATCTCACACACCCCCTCCGTGGGAACATCTCCTGACAGCCCATCTCTTTGGCAGCCTGTCTTCAGGACTCGTGACCAAGTGCTGGCTCCACTTTAATTCAAATAACTGGCCTTGTTCTCGTTCTCCATGGTCCCCTCAACAGTCCTCCCTCATCGATGAGCTGGAAGGTCATTTGTATAGGGCTCAGTGCCACAAGCTTGAACCAGGCTGATGGTGCTCGTGTAAGACTGAGAGAAGTGCTGCACGGAATACTGTGTTCTCAGTTGAGACTCTGCCCTCACAGGTGGACAGAAACAACTGTGTGCGGCACCGGCAGGAGTTCTCCCGCCAATCTTGGCCAATCTTTACAGGGCAGCACGGTGGCTCAGTGGTTAGCACTGCTGCCTCACTGCGCCAGGGTCCTGGGTTCGATTCCAGTCTTGGGCAACTGCCTGTGTGGAGTTTTCACATTGTCTGCGTGGGTTCCTCCCACAGTCCAAAGATGTGCAGTTCAGGTGAACAGGCCATAGTGTTAGGTGCATTAGTCAGAGGGACATGGGTCTGGGTGGGTTACTCTTCAGAGGCTTGGTGTGGACTTGTTGGGCCGAAGGGCCTGTTTCCACACTGTAGGGAATCTAATCTTATCCCTCATCCAACCCCTCATCACAGAAAAGCTACTCATTGACAAATTGTTGTTTCTGGGAGCTTGCTGTGCACTGATCTGCTGCCACTTTTTCCACATCCCAACAGAGGCTGCAACACTTAAATGCTGGCTGTAAATCACTTTGAAATGCTCCGAGGTCCTGAGGGGCGCTACATAAATGCAGAAACTCGCTGACGAAGGAGGCATTTCCCTCCCTCTCAGGTGTGACTGACCAGAGCACACAGCCAAGACAACAGGGACCTCATTGGATCAGGAGCCTGTCCCACTCACTCATAGCCCGTGAGAACGAGAAGATGCTGGATAGCACTGGGTAGATCAAGCAGCATCTACCAAGTGAGAAACAGGGTTAACGTTCGAGAACTAGGCATCTATAATCAAGGAGAAAAATAAATATGATTTGGTCATTTGTTGGTGCTGTATTTAAGTTCCTTCCAACCTTTTGTATCTCAGTCTGAACCATCATAACCCTCTCAGCTCCACTCGGTCAGCCTTTAAACATATCAACCATTCCCTGCAGTACTGAGTTCCACACTCTTAGCATTGTTTGGTTAAACAGGTTTCTTCTGAACTTCCTGTTGGATTTCTTGGTGACTGTCCTATATTGATGGCTTCTAGTTATCCTCTTCCTCACAAGAGGAAACTCTCCCTCTGAGTGCTCACCTCTTATCATTTCACGTCTCACACTTGGCCTTCTGTTTTGAGGACAGAGGTGGCCCTGCCTGTTGATTCTTTCCTGATACTTATACCGAATCACTTCTGACATCAACCTTGTAAATATTCTCTATAGCCTCTGTATATTTGCTGTAATGTGGCAAACAGAACTCCATATAATACTCTAAATGTGATTTACCCAACGGTTGATGTAGGTTGAGCATAACTGTGTGTATTCAAATAATGGCCAATCTGATATAAAAGTTGACCTCCAACGTATGGCCAAAGATGATTAATTTTTTCCGTGCCTCATGTACACATCAACTATTGGCTATTAACTAAAAATCCAAACTCTGTATTACCCACTGCTGCAGTCAAACATGCCCTAACACAAACTTAATTGATAGAATCATAGGATAAAACACCATTGAAGATAACTGGTATGTGCACAAATCAACACAGGATATCAAGGCTACTAGCTCACTGATGTGTGCTGTGTTCTTGCCAATCCCACGCCCTGACAGGATAACACGGTGTTGAGAAGGAATGGTAGATACACAGCCCAGTTCAAACTCACAAAGATTGCAGAGTAAACAAATAACTGTGCAGCAGTTCCTGAATTCAGAGAAGGATTTGAGAGTTTGGAGGAAGCTGTCTACATGGCTTTGTCAGGTACCTAAGAATAATTGTATGAACACAGGAAAGCCAGTTGTGTGGCCAAAGTTGGAAGATGCAAATGGAAATCAGTGAAAAGTGGCTCTGAGTTTCTCAATGAGCTGACCAAATCTTTACCCTGAACCGAGCAAGAATGAGGCATTGTTGGTTTCAAAGGCATCCCTGGATGGGAGAGATGTTTGTTTGGACTGAGGGTGTTCAATTTCAGTGTCAGCTCCACAACTAAATGTGATGGTTGCAAATCCAGTGTTCTGGCTTGTTGGCAACACTGATTATGTTAATAACTTTGCTCGCACGGAGGCAAGCTTTTACCTGAGAGAAACACAATCAACCTGATTGCGAGCAATGTAAAACTTGGCACCAGTCTGATACTTGTAAGATAACACAGACTGGTGTATGTTATGCATGGGACACACAGGCTGAATGTCAGGTATTACAAAGATTGTACATGGGATAACACATGGACTGAGTTGTATGAGAGCAGTACACAGGATATACAGTCTGAAATATGTAAATTTGAACAATGATACAGAGGTAGCAGTGTGCAATGGGACAAATGTGCATGCACAGATTGCAATGCCTCAGATGTTGTCTATCACAGATTTTTAAAGATTGCCTGAAGTCTGCTGGTTTAGCCTTTGGTCACCTGAGGAAGTGAGTGTTTGAAGATTGCAACATCAATACTAGAAGTACGTTCATCCCTTACCATGTGGTCATGATCTCTACTTCACAGTATCAGGCTGAAACATGGACAAGAGGCACCTGAAAACACGAGAGTCTCCCATCAATGCTGTCTGTATAAGATCTGGTCCCAGAATGGATGGGGAAAGCAGGGGGACGCTGAGTTCCATGGCTGGGGAAGCAGTCTCCCCGGATCTGTTTACTGGCTTTGGATCAGAAGAAAAACGATGGATGAAGCTGACCTGAGCAAACCAAAGTGTTAGGCCAAACCATTACACAAAGCTGTCCTCTGTTCCACGTTTTCTTGATTAACCAATATATTAGGTCAGACCTCAAGAAGGGTCACTGGACTCGAAATGTTACTTGTGCTTACTCTGCACAGATGATGCCAGACCTGCTGCGTTTCTTCACCAACTGCTGTTTTTGTTTCTCCATTCATATACCTTGATTCTGGGAGTCTTTAGTCAGTCGCTTAATCGGTTGTGCATTACCAAGGGACAGGTATTCAAGATTACCCCTCGTTTCCATCAGGACCATGAAGTTATCTAATGGCCCATCGTTTGGTAGGCCATACTGTCTTGCTTTGACTTTGACCATTGATTTACTTGTGGACCATGAGAACTCTGCTTATCAGGTAAAAATAACACAACACCAGGTTTTCGTCCTGGTTTTTTGGAGGGTTTATTTGGAAGCACTAGCTTTCACAGCACTGCTCCTTCATCAGACAGCTTCATCTCCTTGGTAAAAACAAGGACTGCAGATGCTGGAAACCAGAGTCTAGATTAGAGTGGTGCTGGAAAAGCACAGCAGGTCAGGCAGCATCCGAGGAGCAGGAAAATCGACGTTTCGGGCAAAAGCCCTTCATCAGGAAGGGCTTCCTGATGAAGGGCTTTTGCCCGAAACTTCGATTTTCCTGCTCCTTGGATGCTGCCTGACCTGCTGTGCTTTTCCAGCACCACTTTAATCTAGCTTCATCTCCTTATCAGGTATAAGAAGGTCTTGCTTCAGAGCCTGACCTTGGTAGAGATAACAACCTATATTATTGTGTGTTTGTCAACTCAGAAAGTATGTTTCCTGAGAGTGAGAGAGATAAAGCTATTCCTTTGATATTCAATAAATTTTTTGAACATTTTCTATGCTTAGTGGACACTGATTTCTCACTGGGATTTCTTTGGGCTTTAAGCATTGAAAGTTGCAGAGAAGGTTGAGAAGGTGAAAACTGAAGGATACAGGATCCTGCACTTTATAAATGGATACACAGAGCTCTTGAGCAAGGAAATTATTGTGAACCTATTAGAGAACATCAGTTCAGCCCCAGCTGGACGATTGGACCCGATTCTGAGCTACACATTTGAGCTGAAAATGTGTTGCTGGAAAAGCGCAGCAGGTCAGGCAGCATCCAGGGAACAAGAGAATCGATATTTCGGGCATAAGCCCTTCAGGAAGAAACGTCGATTCTCTTGTTCCCTGGATGCTGCCTGACCTGCTGCGCTTTTCCAGCAATACATTTTCAGCTCTGATCTCCAGCATCTGCAGACCTCACTTTCTCCTCCTACACATTTGAGCCAGGCTGTGAAAGTATTGCAGAGAGTGTTCAAACCAATTTTTGAGAATGGCTCCAAGCGGGGTTTAGGGACGTCTGTTATGTGGATAGGTTGGTGAAGGTTGAGAGGTAATTTGATTGAGGTGTGCCAACTCATGAACTTTTTGGACAGATTACATTGAGAGAAACTGTTCCTACTGGGGGACCGGTTGCAAACTAGATAATCATAGAATCCTTAGAGTCATAGAATCCCTACAGTCTGGAAAAGGCCCTTTGGCCCAACAAGTCCACACCAATCCTCTGCAGAGTATCCCACCCAAACCCTATTACTGTACATTTACCCCTGACGAATGCACCTAATCTACACATCCTGAACACTATGGGCAATTAAACATGGCGAATTCACCTAACCTGCACACCTTTGGACTGTAGAAGGAAACCGGAGCAACTGGAGGAAACCCACGCAGATACAGGGAGATTGTGCAAGCTTAATGTAGACAGTCGCCCGAGGCGGGAATCAAACCCGGGTGCCTGGCGCTATGAGGCAGCTGTGATAACCACTGAGTCACCAGACAAGTTAGATTTACAAAATAAAATGGGGGAAACACAAGAAAGAAACTTTTCATGGCGAGTGGCTAGGATCTGGAATGCAGTGTCTTGAGATTGTGATGGAGATTGATTTTGAGAAAGGAATTGGATAATTACCTGAAGTGAAAGGAATGACAGGGATAGGTTAGAGTGTGCTAATAGCTCTTGTAGAAAGTCAACAGGTAGACAGTGAGTTAAATGGTTTCCTGCACTGCCCCCAGCCTATGATTCTATAACTTTTTAGTTTACTGGAGGCAGAGGAAGGGGGATGCAGTGAATGCACTTCAAGGGATTGTGTGTCCATTTAAACATTTTAATGAGAAAAGCATTAGATATTTTCTAATCAGTCTGTTCAGAGATGTTACTACACACTGCTGGTGCAGGTGGGACTTGAACCCAGATCTGCTACATTAGAGGTAGGGTCACTGCCATTGTGCGACAAGGAGCCCCAGTGAGACTTGCTTTACTTGTTCTCTTTCTTTTTTTTTTATCTTTTCTATTCAGCGATGCTATTGCACCCCTCTGGATTTTTTATTTACCAGCATCAAATCACCCAGTTACTAATTAAATGAACAATTATCCAGCACTACCCCCTGAGGCAGTGCAACAAGAACAGAGGTAGGGGAGGGTAGAGAAAGAGGGAGAGCGCGGAATTAAAATGGAGTTGGAGGAAGAAATAAAGCACTCCAACCCCTGTGTTGCCTGGCTCTCACTAAAGGCATTGAGACCATTAGTGGACACTGCATAGGACTCTTGTAACCACATCAAAATATGAAAGATGTGACTGTAGTCCTGTGCAAAGTCTTTGTTAAGCCTCTGTAGGTACTTATAGATATTCTAACCAGCCTGTACAGACATGCTGTGACACTTCTCTGGAGCAGTTGGAACTTGAATACCAGGCTGTCAGGACCAGATATAGGGACACTACCACTGTGCCAGCAAAGATCCCACAAAACTAGCTTAACACTTATAGGTTTAATCCACAGCAGCTAGAGGATCAGGCCTGAGGAAAGCTCTAAGCAGAGGGTGATTGCTTTTACAGCACAGTTTGTGGGTCTGGAGGAGCACTGTTGCTTTCTCATGGTCTCCAAGCTCTGTTCTTCCTCCTCCAGGGCTTTCATGTCTCACTGAGGGCTCTTTGCAGTGATTGCTTGGAGATCCACCCTATAGCCTGCCCACCTCATGTACACACCACCTAGAGGTCAGGGCGAAAGACCCCGAAATATTTCATGTTGCCACTCAAGTGCCCGTAAGAAGTTAGCGTGAGGCAGGTCCTTTGTTGCAAATCACAAGATCCAGGCTAATATTTGAGGAATGCATGGAAGGTCTTTGAATAATATAATTTTTTTAAAAAGCTCTCACTCACGGCATAGAAAACTCAAGAATTTGTTTCAGCAATCACAAAGGCTGCTTAAAAAAAATATCCCCCTTCCTGGTTTTGACGTGCTCTGGCCTGAAAGAAGAATCACCCTCTGCAAGATTCTTGCATAATCTCGGCCAATGAAGTTCATTTGGAAAGTGTAGGAAATGTGGCAGCCATTTTGCGCACAGCAAGCTCTCACAAATTAGCAATGTGATTCGAGTCTCTTTCAGTGACGTTGGTTGAGGGATGAATATGGGCTGGGAGGCACCATAGAGCTCTTTGAACCAGTGCTTGAGAGAATCGCTGTCAGGACAGATAGGGGTCACAGTTTTAACGTCTTATCTGAGAGGTGGAAGCCATGATCAAGGGGGTGTGCTGGTTACCGGAATGGTGTAATCACCCTCTTCCTCTGGGCTGTCTTGCAGGAATGGAGTGAGAACCTTGCCCGACTGGCACAGCTGCGGGCAGCCAGTTGCCACAGGAATCACCAGGAACCGTGGGCTCAGAGAGAAGAGGAGGAGGAGATCGGCTGGAATTACCATTCCTCACCGGTTGGGACGTTGTCTGTCTCTGAAATTGTTGACCTGTGGTTTCGGGAGGCTCAGAATTATCACTACCACACGGGACAGTGCAAATACAATACCTCCTGCCAGCATTACACTCAGGTTGGTGTGCCCAAACTGAACAAACTGGCTCCACTGACACAAAGTCATACAATTACCGTGTGTTTTACTGTCCATCTTAAGTTAATTGGCTGATCTTTTTTAAAAAAATCTCTGGCCCTTGTCACACTGTAGGTACATACAATGGAACACAACTTGCTTAGTGTCAAAAAGTGTAGCACTAGACAAGCACATACTGTTTGACTCTGACCTCCAGCATCTGCAGTCCTCACTTTCTCCAACTTGTTTAGTGCTAAGTGTGCTCGTAATACCACCACCTCCTGTTCTGTGCCATTCACCAGCCTGGGTTATGTCCTACCTTGCCTTATGCTACACCCTGTATTCCAGTGAGTGAAAGATAAGATTGGAGCTAATCTCTTTCTGTATTTATTTACAGAATTGCACACTACAAGCATACACCTCGTAATACAAATAATCACAAGTTTTGTCTTTAAATCAATCAATTCAGAGATGTTATGACACAGCCCTGGAGCAGGTGTGACCTGAACCCAGGCCTCCTACCTTTAAGGTAGGGATACTACACTGAATCATAAGAGCCCTTTTAGAAGGAAAGTGGAGAGAGGTGATGTGAGCAGCCTCTTACTGCACCTGGTATTGCCAGGCAGTCTCCCACCCAACTACTAAACATCTACTTAACACCATAAGACATAGGAGTGGAAGTAAGGCCATTCGGCCCATCGAGTCCACTCCGCCATTCAATCATGGCTGATGGGCATTTCAACTCCACTTACCCGCATTCTCCCCGTAGACCTTAATTCCTTGTGACATCAAGAATTTATCAATCTCTGCCTTGAAGACATTTAGCCTCCCGGCCTCCACTGCACTCCGTGGCAATGAATTCCATAGGCTCACCACTCTCTGGCTGAAGAAATGTCTCTGCATTTCTGTTCTGAATTTACCCCCTCTAATTCTAAGG
>NC_057719.1:79023514-79080976 GCF_004010195.1 Chiloscyllium plagiosum
ACTCAACCTGCATGTTTACCTTTAGAGAATCCTCAACTAGCACTCCCAGATCCCTTTGTACTTTGGCTTTATGAATTTTCTCACCGTTTAGAAAGTAGTCCATGCTTGTATTCTTTTTTCCAAAGTGCAAGACCTTGCATTTGCTCACATTGAACTTCATCAGCTATTTCCTGGACCATCTCCCAAACTGTCTAGACCTTCTGCAGCCTCCTCACTTCCTCAGTAGTGTGTGTCTACTGGTAAGGGCTGAAGTGAATGTGCAGGCCAAGACCCACCACCTGCATACAACTAAATGCAATTAATAAACAATTAATATCCTGTCCTGTGATAATCCTCCCCCTGTCCTTTCCTCTGCCCTTCCCCTTTGCCACTCTTTGGGCCTTTGGTTCTGCCCTGTGCTCTTCACCCTCTGCCCTGCCTTTAAGGTCTGCTCAATCCCAGTTACAGACAACAGTGGAGAATCCAGCTCGTGGGAGGCAAGTGAAAGGAGGAGCAAACCTTAATGCTCTTGAATTCTGTTTTTTAACAGCTTGTCTGGGCGACCACCAGCAAAGTGGGGTGTGGGAAGCGCACGTGTTTTCAGAATGGAGAATGGATGGACATCGTTATCTGTGCCTATTCACCAGGGTAAGACCCTATTAATGGTACAGTTACCGTACTCTAGTTAGGCATCTTCTACACATTGAAATCACATAGGTCCCTCACAGCAATGGCCCATCTGCCACTTGGGTGCCTGAAAAGTCCTTCCTGCTAAAACTGCACCTTTCCAAAATGGAATGGACTCTTCATTACCCAATTGAATCATTCTATTCTTTTGGTCTCAACCTTTTTTCCAGGTCCAATCTTTTAAATGAAAAAAAGATTTCAAAGTTTGTTTTTCAAAATAATGTCTATTTACATTTACTCTGTCTCCTCATATCCAGTTTCATTGACATCTTAACGTTTTTTTTGTTAGAAGTGATGAGATGTCAAGGGTGTTGGTTGTGGCTTAGCAATTACACTCTTGCCTTTGACTTAGAAGATTTTATGATGATCACTCATAACACTTCAGTATTTTAGACAGCTTTTCCTTTTAATTTCAAAACGTGTTGTGTTTGAAAGGAGGACTGCGACAGGAATATTCAGTAACTGGCAAAATCTGTGTGAAGCTAATCGAATAGCACACTTGTAAATTGTCAGGGAAACTTCAAATAAGGAGAGACTTAGCAAGAACTAATGAGGGGATGGACTATCTCCCCTCTCTTTGCAGAGATTCAACTTTTGTTTTACCATCCAGGAATATACAAAAAGGATTAAAAAGCCAGTTTCAATTCTACTGGAGTGAGCTAGTGGGACTAAACACTACTGTGTGTACCAGACTAGATGTAAGCATGTTAGTTCAAGCACTATCTCCTAGTTACCCTTATGTTGCAGGCAAAGACTCTCTGTAACTTTGACCACAGCAAACCAATTAAAAAGAACAAAGGACAGCAAAGGAATATCACCTTGAATGTTACAGCTCAGTCAGGATTGAAATGCAGCAGAACTACAGAAGCTCAACCTATCTGCAAAACCAAGTACCATGAGACCAGTTGTTCACCAACCAATGTCAGTGCTATTGGTAACTTACACTGCAACAGCCATAATGTTCAACTACCTGCTCTTCATGAACAATTCAGTAACTGATCAGTGTCCTTTTTCTTTTAGCCATTTCTTTTGGACTCCCCTCTTACATTGGATCTGCGTATGTGTGTGCTGCGTTAGCATTTTTTACCACATATAATAATTAATAAACACACACATTTTGTTATTTCAAGTTAAATTAGCTCCTTTTAAAGCATAAGCTCATTAAAGGAAGTGGTGGAGGCTGGTACTATTACAACATTTAAAGGCATCTGGATGGGTACATGAATAGGAAGGGTTTAGAGAGATATGGCCAAATGCTGATAAATGGGACAAGATTAGGTTTGGATATCTGGTTGGCATGGACGGGTTGGACTGATGGGTATGTTTCTGTGCTGTACATCTCCATGACTCTATGACTATGACTCTATGGTGAGGGAGAAAGGTACAAACAAGGCAATGGATCTTTTTTTAATGCAACCAATTGACGAGATGGGTGAATAAAGAAGAGGAGCCAGTTTGGGGTTCCTCATTTAGAGTTGTAATTAATTGGAGAACGTCACCTGAAATCTGGTCATAGATCGTCAGTGATCTGTTGCAATAAATTAGGGGCTCATCCAGAATTAGAATTATAGAATCCCTACACTGTGGAAACAGGCTATTTGGCCCAACAAGTCCACACTAACCCAAGTCGATAATTATCAGTTTGGAAAAAAGAAGGAAAGATACTGCAAAGTCTTTCATGGATTTGATTTGCTACGGTACAGAAATACCCTCATTGGATGTCACAGTATTCCTAGCCGAATTACTTTTGAGGATTTAAATGTCCTGTTCTTCATGCAGTTAAAGATTTGGTGTAGCACTTACAGTTAGAAATTTACCTAAAACCAGAAAACCTCAAAATTTTAAAAGAGATGGCAAATGGTGGAAAGTGAGAAAGATTAAATGGATAGAGTGGTGGTAGAGTGGGTTTACTAATTACTAACCACAAGAAGAAATACTAACTCAACACATAGACACACAGATTAGAAACAAGAGGTGAATCTAAAGGGTGTCAGATTGATGAGATGATGTTCTCCCCTCAATGGCAGTAGGGACAGCAGCAGGCTGTATTACCACAGTATAAAAGGACTGTGTCAGAGTGCAGCTACACCCCTTGCCCCAGCTTCAGTTTTGCACTATGCAGATCAGGTCTGGATGCATGAGGTCCATTCTCATGTCTCGTTGTTTGCATTTCAGAGGCAACTGGGAAATCAATGGAAGAACCATCATTCCTTATAAGGAAGGGGCTTCATGCTCCCTCTGCACCTCTCGCATGTCAGGTTGCTTTAAATCCTGGGATCACCGTGGTGGACTGTGCGGTGAGTAGCTGCAGTGAGTCAGTGACTTTCTTATATACCATACCATTGACACTGTGTGTAACAATCCTCCGTTAAGACAAATCTCTCTGTAAAGGCTTTGTTATTACCCAACCACAGATTGGCATCAACTCTACCATTACAAACCTACTTATACAGACATTTTGTTTTGTCTGATGTCGGTTCAGTGTAAAGTGATGGATACGTGGGTGATATCTTCAGAAATGCAATGGCCAATGGGTTCTAAATATTTCGAGAAGTTATCAGAGGCCGTCAGAAATGAACTCATGCCACTCAGCAGCTCATGAATAGGTTTTTTTTCCCTTAAAAGCGACTGCATAGCGAGAGTAATACAGGACCAAACCTGTTTGATATGGTCGGGTTAAAACCGCAGGTGGAAGATTGGAAGTTTGAAAATCTCGAGTTGTTTCAACAGAATGTTCGAAGTTATGGTGTGATTGACAGCTTACATAAACTGTTCATCTTCCTTCCCACCTCTCCGCTCCACCCTCCCCTCCGACCTATCACCATTACCCCCACCTCCATCTACTATTGCACTCTTGTCGACCTTCCCCCCAGCCCCACCCCTCTCCCATTTATCTCTCCACCCCCTCAGCTCACAGTCTCATTCCTGATGAAGGGCTTTTGCCCAAAACATCGACTCCCCTGCTTCTCAGACGCTGCCCGACCTGCTCTGCTTTTCCAGCAACACACGTTCAACTCTAATCTCCAGCATCTGCAGTCCTCACTTTTGCCCAGCTTGCATAGACTATTAAAGGTTCATAAAAGAACAAAGTCCTTAATCTTTACGAACAACAATAATTTCTAGGTCTGCCTACAGTTAAAAGTCTTCATTCAACATTCCTTAAACTTGAAGTCATTGCTCATTGCTTGGTAAATGTAAAGGCCGGATTTTCAGAGTCGGGCAAACTGCACAAAATGGTAAGCAGGACCCAGATACTGACCTTGCACCCATTTCTGATCCAGCAACTGGGTAGGTGTGATTCACTCAGAAGGGTCATTTGCACTCAGTGCTGAGGGCATTACCCTATAGCGTGAGATTCATGAATATATGGAGTAGATGCAAACACTTTTGAAGAACTGATAGAGTCCACATGACCAGCATAGTCCAAAGTATTTTAAATTCCCCATGCTTTAAACTGAAGAGAAAAGGCTGTAGCTGTCAGTGTGAAATTTATTTTTTAAATCCCTCTGCTACTTTAATGACTGGCTCGGTTATAAAAAGCATAACATCTGATTGTGCAGATACATTAAAGATCTTTGTTGATTTTACCCCAAGGGATATAATTATGTCATTATTGATTGCTTTGCTAAATTTCAAAATCTTCAGTTACTTCAGCAGAGTGTTCTGAGTTCATAGTTTGATTGACAATTTGAATAGACTATTAAAGGATTAGGTGGATCTGCATAGAAGTTTGTTGTTTTTAAGCAAGTAATCACTTAAGGAGATTTAGCAGCTTTGAAGATGTTATATGAATTTGAGTCCTTTTTAGTACCTAGTGAGTGGAAGTGAGAGCTGTATTAGGATTGCTAGAATATTTTTTTCATCTCTACATTGATCTTGAGCTAATGGTGGGATCTGATTGAGAGGCTAAGGAAGTGATGTGGATGAAATGGAGGGCAATGTCAATTGAGGTTGTGGAGCATGAGTTAACATTGAGCTGGGATGGAGAGAATGGGTCATGGAGAAGTGAGGGCTGAAGGACCTAACATGGCCTAAGACAATTGGGACAAAATTGCAGAGAACAGAGGCAGGTCTTCTAACACCTTATTTCAGTACCTGCCCCACCCCATAGACACTTACTCTCTGCTTGAATGGGTCTGACTCGATCCAAATGAAAAATTGCATGTTTTGTGTTACTTTTAACTGAGGTGAGTCTGGCATGTCTGGAAATTTCTCTACTTGAGCTACCCACCTCAGTAGTCAAATCTGCTTGAAATTTCCACCCTCAGGCATGATGTTTTCACCTGTCACACTTAACAGTTTTAAGCTAGGAGACATCCTACACAATGTCACTTGTGCATATGATAAGTTCAAACAGGCTGAATCTCCACTGTTTGGCAGGAGATTATGAGTGAGTACAGCTCTCTGGTTGGACTGGCTCAGTGTTGGAAGCTGAGAAATGCTGGGGCAACTCACACCCTGATTTTCCATCCTCCACCAACTAGATTCCACCAGACCTTCCCAACCTAATGCCAGAGAAATAACCATTTACCTTATCTCTCCTTAGAATCTCCTTGCTCAGATGCCTTAAATGTTGGCCATAAGTCAATGAGAGCACTTCCATTCCTGAGTCAGACCATTGTGGGTGAGTTTCACCCCATTAAGCCCTACACTCCCACAAATGCAGTTCTTTGAGTTAAACAAAGTCTTTTCAATTGGTTACAAATGATCCCACACACCCAATTGGCAAAGAGCTCCCCCACAACCAATCGACTTTTATCCCTCAACCAGCGCCACTAAAAGAGACTATCAAGTTGTTGGCACATTTCTATGTTTGGGATCCTGCTGTGCACTGACACTGTATCAATGCAAGCCTTTCCTTCCAGAGGTTCCCAGGAACCCGTGTCGGATGAGCTGCAGTAATAGAGGCCAGCTGAATGTGAGCTCGTGTCGATGTGAGTGTTTACCAGGATTCACTGGAAGGTACTGCCAAGGTATATGCAAGGAATGAGGAACTGGGGTCCATTACCCGCCTTGGACTGTCAAACTTATGCTGACTGCTTTCTTCCCATCTCAGGACATCTCAAAGTACCTGGCAGCCAATGAAGTGCAAAATGGGGTCACTGATATAATATAGGAAACACAACAGACCATTTGCAAACGGCAATATGATATCAGCCACATCATGTATTGTTGGATGAAGGTTAAATATTGTCCAGGACACCTGCCGTACTCTTCTCAAATATTGCTTTGGGAACTTTTATACCCACCTGACAGGGCAAGAGTAGTCCCAATTCAACAGCTTGTTGAACAGGAAGCACCCCATGTTGCAGCACGTACTCAATACTTCACTGAGAATACCAGTCTGGATCTTGCTTTCTGGAGTGGGAATTTAACTACAGTTTTCCTGATTGAGAGGAAAGAGCACTGCCCACTGAGCCACTTTGGAGCTAGTTGCAAATGCTTAGGCTATTGCTTGGAGATCTGAATAATTATAACAATTTCGACGTATCTGAATCCCACATGGAGTTGCACGGTGGCTCTGTGGTTAGCATCACTGCCTCACAGTGCCAGGGACCTGGGTTCAATTCCACCCTCGGGCGATTGTCTGTGTGGAGTTTGCACGTTCTCCCCGTGCCTGTGTGGGTTTCCTCCGGGTGCTCTGGTTTCCTCCCATAATCCAAAGATGTGCTGATTAGGGTGGATTGGCCATACTAAATTTCCCATAGTGTCCAGGGATATGTAGGGTAAATGGATTGGCCATGGGACATGGAGGGTTATGGGGGTGGGTGGAAGTGGATGGGGATGCTCTTTGAAGGGACAGTGTGGACTCGCTGGGCCCAACGGCCTGCTTCCACAATGTAGGGATTCTATCGAGCTTGGATTCTGTGGTGTAACGGGGACAAATTGAGCTGTGAAGAGATTAAACATTGTCTTTCTTTGTGAAACTGCCTGTCCTTTTTTCCAGTCAGGTGCAGTGTGCAATGCATTCACGGGAAGTATAGAGAAGAAGAGTGCTCCTGCATGTGCAATGTTGGATATGGAGGTGCCCTGTGTGGGGGTGAGTGACAATGGGCAGGAAAGTCAAACTCCAATGTTTGTTCTCCATGTGCAATGACTGTACAGAATTGAACTGCTTTAGTGACTATGTATGTGTACAAAGATATTTTTTAGGAGTAAAGTACTTTTTTTATATAATAAAAGGAAGGTGAGTGACAACAGATTCATATGAAAGCCAAGGACACAGAGACAGTTGCAGAGTGTGGCAAGTTTTCATAGATGGATTCTCCTCATTGCAATGACTCAAAACTAAGTTTAAAGGTGAGACTCAGAGGTAATAGTCAAGGTTGTGCACAGGGTTTATACTCACGGTTAGAAGTTGGGATTGGCTTTAGAATAGGTTTAGGCATGAAGATTAGGATGGATAGAAGCTTAAGGTTAAAGTTAAGGGTACATTCAGCTCTTTTGCCAGGACAAGGTCTTGCTATTTCCAACAAGATTATTGAGCCACCCCATTACTAAGTCAATGATATCCCTATTGGATCCAACCAGCTGTATAGCCAAAAACTTCTGTACAGTGAACTGAGTAAGGAATGACTGTCCCTCTGCCACAAGGATACTGCAAGCAAAATATAAAGCTGGCAGACATCAGCACTGACACTAGGAGACATCGCTGATGGGCATGACCTCTGGAGACTGACTGTTTGGTAGGGCATTGGAAAAAATGAAGAAAAATTAAATCCTAAACTGGTTGAGAAGAGGGCCCAGAGAAAACCAGAGCTTCTCCACTCATGGCTGGGTCAGATTGGGCTCCCTGAGCCACACCAGGTCACACTTGACAAAGAGTTGAGCATTCTAGCGCAAGCCATTATCTTGTGAGCTGGAAGGCTGACAAAGTAAGTAAGGTTAGGTTTAATGTTAGGATTACGGGTTAGGATTAGGGTTGGAAATTAGGGATATGGACTACTGAAGGTACTGATTGGGGATTAGGTGTCAATGAAGCTTGGACATTGGTGAAGAAGGGGCTGAGGTGCATCATCACCAGTGGAGGTGACATTACAATTTGAAACGCTTTCATTGCAATCTTGTGTATTTCCATTGACTGTTTGATTGCTGTTTCTATTTTTGTTTGAGTTAGCCCCTCGTCAGGAGCTGTGTAACTTCTTTAACGTTTATTAAGAAGAGTCGAGGTTTGGGGCAGGTCTAGAAGGGAATTGTCTGAATTGAAAATGAGCTGACAAATTGATCATTCATGCTTTCACACTGTATTGTCAAGCAGTCGGTAAGTCATTGCATTACATTGCCCGGACTCCAAATTCCAATGCTCATTAAATTCACTGACTGTCCATCTGAACTGGTTGTTCAGTCCTCAGCGCTTATACAATTTAAACAACTCAGTCCTCTCAATGGATGAGAAATATGGGTTGTCCTGAAAGGACAAAATTAAATAAATGATGCGAGTCAGAAGCTGAACTTAGGTGGAGATTAATTTTGCTGTTGTCGTTGTTGAGAAGGATAGGAATGTTGAAATGTCTGCAGGAGAACAGGCTCAACATCCATCCTGTTCTCTACCAACCTGATGGCAGCTGGTTCAATGGTCGTTGAGTTGGTGACCAATTGTGTCAATCATTCTCTGTTAATTAATTTTCAGTGCGCAAGAGGTGAGGAAAACCACAGAGGTGGGAAAGTTTTGAGGACTATAGATGCAATGTCATTTTCTTCCCGATGGAAAACTGAAACACCAATATTTGAGTCGCCCATCGAGACAGGCGCATGAGAGATATTTGGAAAAAGGTCAATGGTTAGGTCTTCCCACTGTTAGGCTTTTTGCCAACCCAGATATTCTACCTGTGACCAACGGCAGGTATGTAAATCCTGGGGTGGGTTTCTGGATACGTTTTGCCGTGATGTCACTGTCACTGTTGGGTACATTCGCCAAAGACCCTGGGAACTGTAATTCTGCCAGTCAGAATTTAAGTGTTTCAGGTAAAATCTGCACGTGTGCAAATTCAGGACATCCCTCTGGTTGTTTGTACTTGGCATTTGTTTTTGGCATCAGAAGATTCAGACCAATATTTTGACCTTCTTAAGGAAGAAGCTGTACATGCTTCTGACACGTCGGCAACTACAGAACTACCAAGACCAAAGACTGAAATGAGGAGCTTCCTGTAGACTGCAGACAAAGATATGCAGTTTCCACTCAACATCCAGCAAATCCCCATTGTGCTGTTCCATTGCAGTGTCAGTTAGTTGCCAGTAGAGGCTCTCAGAGAGCAATAGTGACTACAGCTTCAGTTGAGCTCAGGCAATACATATTTTTAGATATGTTTAGATTAGATTACGGTCTCTGGTGCTGTGAGGCAGCAGTGCTAACCACTGTGCCACCGTGCCGCCCACGGTTTTCATCAACCAGTTCAGACATCTCATGGCGTACCTGTGGAGCAGATGGGACTTTATCTCTGGTCTCCTATCCCAGAGGTAGGACTGCACTACAAGAGCCCTGAAGGCAGTATATAAATCTGCCTGTAGAGAGCATGCTCAAAGAGAACTTCCAATCATTGTGATACTAAATAGCTTTCTGAGCGCAATTTGTTTCCTACCCTATTGGCTAATCATTGGCATCAGCCAATATCTATTCAAAAGCATTTGGAAACAGATTGGAACTTTACAGAAAACAACAACAATTTGCATTTATGTACCAACTTTACAGCGGTATCACATCCCAAATTACATCACAAATGTGTTTTTGACAATAAAGGATATCAGGGAAGGTGCCTGGAAGCTCAGCCCGAGAGATGCATCTTGAGGAATCTATCATGCAAACCAGCCTCCCGGCCATTGAGTCCATCTATACTCCCTACTGCCTCGGGAAAGCAACCAACATAATCAAAGACCCCTCCCACCTCAACTACACTTCCTTCCACCCTCTTCCATTGGACAGAAGATGTAAACGTTTATATATACATACAAATACGTTTAAGAACGCCATCTTCCCTGCTGTAATCAAACTTTTGAATAGACCTCTTTAATGATAATCTCTCTCTGCACCTTCTTGGCAGCTGTAACACTGTATCCTAAACTCTGTTCTGTTACCCTGAAGTGCTTGTAGAGTACGATCTGCCTGTAAAGCATGTAAGACAATACTTTTCACTGTACCTTGGCACACGAGACACTCATAAGTCAAATCAAATCAAAATGGAATAGAGAGCGAAGAAAGGCAAAGGGGTTAATGGAGAACGGGAATCGACATTTCAGGCAAAGCCCTTCATCAGGATGAAAGGCCTTTGTCCGAAACGTCGATTTTCCTGCTCCTCAGGTGTTGCCTGACCTGCTGTGCTTTTCCAGCGCCAAACTCTGAACTCTGATCTCCAGCATCTGCAGTCCTCACTTTCTCCTAAAGAGATTAATAGAGGCCATTCTGGAATTTAGATCCTGTTATCTTAAAGCACAGTCCAGCTGCTGGAAGACGGACAAGAAAGAGGCTGTTCAGAACTTTACCCAATATCTAGGGGCTGGATTAAATGTTATGGGCAGGAGGTGTAGTG
This sequence comes from Chiloscyllium plagiosum, assembly GCF_004010195.1. Classification (NCBI taxonomy): domain Eukaryota; kingdom Metazoa; phylum Chordata; class Chondrichthyes; order Orectolobiformes; family Hemiscylliidae; genus Chiloscyllium; species Chiloscyllium plagiosum. Next base: position 79,033,705 of record NC_057719.1, read on the forward strand.
GGAAGCTGAGCAAGATGGTCTTTTTATGCAGTGAGCAGTAATGACGAGGAAATTACTATTTATGAAGGTGGTGCAACTGGAAACTGTCTGTGATTTCAAAAGGGAGTTGGATGGACACTGAAGGGAATTAAATCTCACAGGCTTTGGGGAGAGAGATGGAGGAGTGGGCCTGGTGAATTGTTTCATGAGAAGCTAGCAGGGGTTCAGTGGACCAGATGACCTTCACCTGTGCTGGAAATAATGTCATGATCAAAAGGTCATTGCCAAATCATGCCTGTCTTGACCCTGCAAAAGATCTCTGTAAAAGTTTCTTCTGACAAACCTAACGTGAAATGTTAACCCATTTGGGAAAGGCACAATTTTAACAAGAAACAGTGAAACTGGAAGGTTATTAGGATCTAAGGAGCTGTCTAGCAGACCTATAAAGAGATATGTCGTAGTATATGATCCCTGTTTTCTGATGGTGAGGGCAATGCATTTTCACACATTCTTTGGTTCTGTGTTGTGTGTGATTAAAATCCAAGATCCCTGATCATATACAGTCATACAGGCACAAAGGTGACTGTTTGGCCCATCATGTCGTGCTGGCTCTTTGAAAGAACTGTATGACTCAGCCTTGCTCTTTCCCGGTAGCTGTTCTAACTCCTAACTCTTGCGTGACTTTTCGTTCCCAGAAAAGATGGAGTTTCCATTTCATACCTGTGATATCCAGATTGATGGAGATTGCTTTATGGTCTCTCCTGAAGCCGACACATATTACGGAGCCAAGAACGAATGTCAGGTAACAGAACAAACCAGGCAAGTCTTGCCTTTGAAGTTTCTCAGGCTTCCAATTCTAGGTGCCACGGTGGCTCAGTGGTTAGCACTGCTGCCTCACAGCACCAAGGACCCTGGGTTCAATCCCAGCCTCAGTCTGCCCGGAGTTTTCACGTTCTGCGTGGGTTTCGTCTGGATGCTCCAGTTTCCTCCTACAGTCCAAAGATGTGCAGGTTAGGTGGACTAGCCATGCTAAATTGACCATAATGTGCATGGATATGGAGGCTAGGTGGATTAGCCATAGGAAATTTAGGGTCACAGGGATAGGAGGTGGGTTTGGAGATGCTATTTGGAACATTGGTGTGGATGCAATGAGTTGAATGGCCTGCTTCCCCAATGTAGGGATTCTGTATCACAGGGAGCATTACTCTATATTTAAGCTGAACCATAGTGCCATGGAATAGATGGCATGAATGTTGCATAGCATCCATCAGCTTGCATGCTCAAAAGGAAAATTGAAGCCAAGAGTGAACACACATTATTTGTAAAGAGAATAGATTCTCAGACTAGTAACTCCGATGTACAGTATAGAAAAACCAGTCAATTTCAGCAGCAGTGTTCCAAGTCTGACTTATTTGCTGTGACATCTTTGTGGATTAATCTTTGGTCTCATTGTTTTTCTTCAGGAGCGAGGTGGGATTTTAGCACAAATTAAAAACCAGAAGGTGCAAGATATTTTGGCTTTTTACCTTAGCCAGTTAGAGACTACAAATGAGGTGACTGACCCAGACTTTGAAACTCGCAACTTCTGGATCGGTGAGCTGTTGTGTTTAATCCATAACATTCTCTATCCATTAATAATCTTTGTGTTGGCTTCATTTCACTCTCAGTGAGTTATAGTCACTCTACGCCCTAGTGTGAGGGAGCTGGATTAACATTAGGAGAAATACACAGGGTGCTGGTGGAGGGGGGTTACTGAGTGAAGTGTGAAGGAGCTGGATTAACATCAGGAGAGATCCAGTCAGTAACACAGGGTGATGGGGGAGAGGGGTTACTGAGTGACAGTGTGAGGGAGCTGGATTAACATCAGGAGAGATACAGTCAGTAACACAGGGTGTGGGGGAGAGGGGTTACTGAGTGACAGTGTGAGGGAGCTGGATTAACATCAGGAGAGATACAGTCATTAACACAAGGTGCTAGGGGAGAGGGGTTACCGAGTGACAGTGTGAGGGAGCTGGATTAACATCAGGAGAGATACAGTCAGTAATACAGGGTGCTGGGGGAGAGGGGTTACTGAGTGACTGTGTGAGGGAGCTGCATTAACATCAGAAGAGATAGAGTCAGTAACACAAAGTGCTCGGGGAAAGGGATTACTGAGTGACAATGTGAGGGAGCTGGATTAACATCAGGAGAGATACAGTCAGTAACACAAGGTGCTGGGGGAGAGGGGTTACTGAGTGAGTGTGAGGGAACTGGATTAACATCAGGAGAGATACAGTCAGTAATACAGGGTGCTAGGGGAGAGGGGTTACTGAGTGACAGTGTGAGGGAGCTGGATTAACATCAGGAGCTGAGTGACAGTGTGAGGGAGCTGGATTAACATCAGGAGAGATACAGTCAGTAACACAAGGTGCTTGGGGAGAGGGGTTACTGAGTGACAGTGTGAAGGGGCTGGACTAACAGCAGTAAAGACACGGGGTATGGTTATAATGGGATTAAGATGGATAAATCACTGTAGATGTAATTATTTTAGCTTAATTGGCTCTTTTTATTGTTTTCAGGCTTAACATACAAAATGTCGAGAGATTCATTCCGTTGGGACTCTGGGGAACTTCCCACTTTTTACAGTTTTGCTTTTGGACAGCCAGATAATCAGGGGTAAGTCAGGATGGGCTAAAACACATTCCTTGCTCAGATAATTAATACACATATAATATACAAAATTCATATGGAACCTCTAGAACCTTCAGCATGATGGCATAACTTTGTGACATCAACAGTGTTAACTAATTAGCACCAAACCAGAAAAATAGTACCATATTCTGGTACCAGTGGAAATGAACCTCCCTGCTAAAAATGTATGGGAGACATGCACAATGTGTACCCCCTCAGCTTATCACCGTTTCACTCACTGGGCTTCCTTTTTTTTGTTCCAGTTTTGGAAACTGTGTCGAGTTGCAAGTTTCAAGTGCTTTCAACTGGAATGATCAGCGTTGCAAGACGCGCAACCGATACATCTGCCAGTTCAGTGAGTACCATTCCTTTACTGAAGCATGTTAGGTACTGGCTGGAGAACTAAAGGAGTAACCAAGCAATGGTTGGGTGGCAATGATGAGACTACAACATATTGAAGGCAGTGCCCGTGTCATCGGAGTTGGACACTTGGGCCAGTCCCCAATGCTCCCTGACTCTCACATCGAAGTTTTTGTTGTACATGTTTTTGCTCCTAACGCCATCTGATTTTCAAACACTATGTCACTTTGTGAGACATAGAATGCTGGTGACATATATTACTAAGCTGCCATCTCTTCTCTCTGCTCACAGTATTGGCCCTCGCTGGCTAAATCAATGAGTGTGGAAAATAAATGGGTGCAATAGTCTGCCATTTAGTATTTATTTATTAATTCATGGGAAATGAGCTTCACTGGCTGGGTCAGAATTTATTGCTCATCCCTAACTGTCCACGAGAAGATGGTGATGAGCCATCTTGTTGAACTGCTGCAGCCTCAGTGTGTGGGGACAGCCACTGTGGCGTTGGGGAGGATTTTGACCCAGTGACAGGGAAGTAGTTCCAAGTCATGTGATTGGCTTGGAGGGGAACTTGCAAGTGCTGGTGTTCCCATGTACCTGCTCCTCAGAAGCCAGTACATCACATCTCTCAGGCAGAACATTGTGAGTTCACATCCCATTCCAGAGATCCAAGCCCACCATTATAGAGTCAGAGAGATGTTACAGCACGGAAACAGACCCGTCGGTCCAATGAGTCCTAAATTAATCTCGTCCGATTTGTCAACATCTGGGCCATTTTCCTCTAACCCTTTCTTATTCATGTTCCCATCCAGATGTCTATTAAATGCTGTAATTGTACCAGCTTCCACCACTTCCTCTGGCAGCTCATTCCATACACGTACCACTCTGCATGGAAAAGTTGCCCCTTAAATCACTTTTAAATGTTGCCCTTTCATCTTAAACCTTTACCCTCTAGTTTTGCACTCCTCTATCCTGGGGATAAGGCCTTGGCTATTCACCCTAGCCATGCCCCTCATGATTTTATAAAGCTCTGTAAGGTCACTTCTCAGCCTACGACGCTCCAATTCTGGTTGACAATGCCAGTGTCAGTACCAAGGGAATGTTACACGGTCAGAACAACCATCTATCGGCTGAGATATGAAGCCAAGGCTGAAACTGTTGTCTTGAATATTTATAAAATAATCCGTGGTACCCACTGAGACAGGGCTGACAATCTTCTTGACACAGAAAGGGATGTGCTGTGTTGGTCACATACACTGCCCAACCTGGATGGCTACTTGGGGTGTGAGGAGTGTGGTTTTTACAGACAAGGAACTTAATAAGATAATCTCTTCTATTTTCAGGTGAGAAGCACGTTGCACAGTGGGCATGAATGGGATGTCAATTGTGTTTCCACGGAGAGATGTGAAACAAGTGTCGATTTGTAAATGAACTGAACTAGCCACCGCAATAGATTAGGAATCGGGGATCGTAGGCACTGAGTCCGAGCAAAGGCCAGGGTCAGTTTCGTGGCCAACCAGCACAGTTCTGGCCATCCTGACAGTAGGAAAGTAGTGTGCCCTTGAAATGTAAGTCCTTTGTTATAACACAGAGACCCTGCATTCAAACAAGGCAAAGAAGAATTGTTCTCAAGTTCCTGGACTTCTGGACACTAAGGGAATTGGTTCAAAGGGTCTGGAGTCTTCTCCTTGGTGCTTCCACGACAAAGAAATATCAAAGGTCATAGTACTGCTCACTCTGAGGAATACCTCACCACTCAGTGTTGGGTTGGGTGGTGGGGAGTTAGTGTTTTATGATTCCCTGCACGACAAGCCGCTGAACTGCTCAGAGCCATTCCCCCAGAGGGTGCAGCAATGAAAACGAATAAATGCGCCATGTTGGCAGGCAGATAAGTTATAATTATGTACCCTTCAGATGACATGCCTGCCTCCTCACTGCATTGCTTTGTTCAAGGTGTGTGAATGCATTCGTGTGTACATGCATTCGTGTGTACATGTGTGGTATGTGCGATTGTGTGTTTGTGTGTGTGTACCTGTACATGCATGTGAGTCTTTGTACATGTGTCTGTGTGTGTATACAAGTGACTGTATGTGTACATGTTAAGTGTGTGTGTGCTTTCACCTTCTGGCTGCATTGTGAGTACAATTACAGTTCTCAACACTCACTTGGTGCTAATATAAAAAGGGTAGTGTTATCACTGATTAGGAAGTCTGTAGCAACCTGCCATTGTATAAGCTGAACAAAACTCCATGTAGTGTAACCAGCTGTAGTAAAACTGCCTGGTTAAAGGTCAAATAAACATGTTCAAATGTTACCAACTAATTAGCTCAACATTAAAAGTCGGATGAGCGGCATTCACATCTGGAAGTCTCTACCAAAACTGAAGTGTATTTTACAGCCAAAATGGATGTCATCTTTCCCCAGGGCCTCCCAGTGTGACAAACAGGAAAGTTTCACTAGGACCAACATTGTCTGAGGTCAATCCCAGCCAACTGGCCTTCTCCTCCAGGCTCCTTCTCCTCTCTGCCTCCAGAATGGTACATAATTCCCTCTTAAATCCACTTACAACATCTGAATAATGATGGAAATGCTGAAATTCCACTTCTGAATACCTCCATCTTCCTTCGCCACATTGAACCTTCTTTCGTAAACTCTTCTTCCCAAATCTCTTTACGATACAGACTATTAGCAAGTCCAATTCCAGACCCACCAACACTGCATTCATTAATCTGTATTGGCCCCTGATGTCTCCTTCTAGCTGGGGAATGTCATAGAATGATTATAGCATGGATGGCCATTCAGCCCATTTTGTCTGTGCCAACTCTATGCAAGATCAACTTGGCCCATCCCATTCCTTTGACCTTTCCACATAGCCCTGTCACTTAAACTTCTTTCACGTGTTTATTCAAGTCCATTTCGATACCACACCTCTACCACACTCTCATGCAGAACATTCCAGTTCTGAACCAATGCATGAAAAGGTTTTTCTCATGAAATCACTGGGCTCATTTGCTGTTCATCTTATACCCTTTGGTTCTCAAACATTCTGCCAACGAGAACAATTTCTCCCCATCTATTCTGTCCTGATCCATCATGATTTTGAAAGCCTCAATGAAATCTCTGCATCATTGAACATACAAACAAGGAACAACAGTAGGCCTGTCAGCTCCACTGTTCAATAAGATCATGGCGGTTTTGATTTTAACCTCAACCCTACATTCCTGCACATCCCCAGTAATCTTTCATCTGCCTTAAAAATATTTCCTTTTAAGGATGAGAAATCTAAAGACCGATAAGCCTCATCTCTGTTTTAAATGGCTAATCCCTTACTTTTTTAAACTATGGCTCTCAGTTCCAGATTCTGGCACTAGAGAGCACACCATTTCAACACTGACCTGGTCAAGTTCCCTCAGGATCTTAGCTATTTCAGTTAAGTCACCTCTTACTATTCTAAGCTCCAGAAAACACAGGCCTAGCATGTGTAGACTTTCTTCACAAGGCAATCCACTCATCATAGGTATTATCCTAGTGAACCTTCTCTGAACTGCTTCCAACATTCCTCTGTACATAGCAGCATAGGGCAGCATGGTGGCTCAGCAGTTAGCACCGGTACCTCGTAGCACAGGAATCCAGGTTCTATTCCATCCTCAAGTAACTGTTTGTATGGACTTTGCACATTATCTCCATGTCTATGTGGGGCTATCCTCCCACAGTCCAAAGATGTGCAGGTAAGGTAGATTGCCTATGCTAAATTGTTCATAGTGTCTAGGGATATGCAAGCTAGGTGGATTAGCCAGGGGAAATGGAGAGAGATGAGGATCTGGGCGGGATGCTCTTCAGATGGCCAATGTGGACTCGATGGGACAAGTGGCCTGCTTCCATAATATAGGGATTTTATGTACAGTGATCGATACTGTATTCAGTACTCCAATGTGGTTTCACTAGTGCTCTGTAATGGAAGCAAAACCCTCCTTACTTTTGTCCTCATTTCCCCTTGCAATAAAACATAACATTTCTATTAGGTTTACCAAATAATCAGGAAAGCTATTTACTAAACGTCTGTGTTTAATGCACTGGGACTATCAAATCCCGGTTTACTCTCGTCATTTAGGTAAAATATTTCTTTCTACCAAAATGGGCGAGTTCACTTTCTCACATTGGACTCCATTCACCAGATCTTTGCGCACTCACTTGGTCCACCCACATCCCTTTGTAGGTTCCTTACGTCCTCTTCACCACTGAACTTGCTATCTTTGTGTCATCAGCAAATGTAGCCACCAGCACATGGTTATTTACAACAGACTACCTGTTAGAGAATGGGATACACTCAAGGGACTCCTTCCTTACCTGGCAATCACCCAATCTACTTTCTCTCCCCGGTTGCATACGCTCAAGGTGCAGTCAATTCTGCTATAATGCATTAGCTCCATTCTTGTGCAATCCGTATTATAAGAAAATTGCATAATAGCACCACTGTTAATGGGACTAGAATCAGGTTATAACCAGTACACACTTTAAAAGTTCATGCTATAGAAACAGTGTCCCCAATTCGTCATCAGGTTGTAGCGACTTTGCATTAAGCAAACGCACATTATAGCAGAATGACCTGTTAGGGGTGATTACATCCAGAACAATGCCCTCCACCTAACCCTCAACCTCACAGTTGGACCACAGAGATGCCAGCTGTTACACAAACCCAGCTCATGACATTTACCGCTAATGTGTCCATCTGAGACTTGAAATGTAGGGTAAGCCTGCACTAGGTGAGCTGCTATCTTCCAATAATGTGGTACTGAGTCCAGCTCACCACATAGAATGATGCCAGGCCATGTCCCTGTTCTCAGCTGTTTTGCCTTCCTGTTACCAGGCTCCAGCGTTTGATCTCCAGCAAGCTGAGAGGTGCATTTGTGATTGGGACACAGGAGCAGGACTTTCTGCTGAAATAGGAACTTGGCAGAAATCAGAAACGTCAGGGTGGCAGGGTGTCACAGGGTAACGATCAGAAGGTGAAGTCAGATCTTGGCTGACTTTATAATTTTTTTTCAAACACACATAGTTGGCTCCAGCAATGCTGTGGACCCAATCATCCGTCAAGGATTAAATTTGTTCCCACAGCATAGGGCAGAAATCCAACTCAGTCTCCCAACTTGCTCTGCGGACTAGTCAATTTACTGACTGCCAGAATCCTGCTGTTAGGCATTTGCTGCCTTCCTGCAGGGTCACCATCTTCAGTTGGTTGACTTGTCAGAGCTCTCTGTTCCTGAATGTTCTACATTTCCTCCCTCACGCGGATCTGACTTTCAACAATCATGTAATTGATTACATTTCTGGTAATTCGATAGTAATTCATACGCTCTCTGGCTGCCCAAAAAGCCCTGTACAGCCGATGAACTATGTTTGGAATGAGCCACTGCAGCAATGAAAGAAACACAGCAGCCAGTTTACAAAGCAAGATCCCACAAATAGCAATTCCACAATGACGTGGAATTTACTTTTACTAGTAGCTGCGATAAATAGGAGCACATGCAATACTTCCTGCTATTTCCTTTTGAAATAGAGGCATGGGATCTTTTAACATCCAGCCAACTGGGTAGGCTGGGCCTCCTTCGAGTATATCACCTGAAAAATGGTACCTCCCCCAGTACAGCAATCCACCAGTACTGCACTGGGAGTGGAGGGCTGGAGTTGGGCTTAAGCTCCTTTTGGCACAGATTCCCTCAAATAAGAGGCCTGGGCAGTTTGAAAGGTGGTAAGAGGATTAAAATGTCCTTTGTTCCAGCAACAGCAGTGCAGAAATTACACGTACACATCATCTTTTATTAACATTTTTAACAAAAATGATCCATAAATAGCCACAAACATATCCTGCTCATTCTCTATTTTCTGGTTATAAATCAGTGAACTTGATCCACAGTCTGACATGCTTCACATATTTCAGTCCCACAGTTGATCCCTTTTTTGACCAAAACAAGGGTGTTATTTCATAAATAGGTCAGGGCAAGGCTGGTCTGACCACACACTCCATTTCGTCTTGGTGACTCTGTTCCATTGATAGCAGAAGTCCGCGTCACTTCTTCTGAGAGACTGACATTTTCCGAAGACCTTTTATTCTAAGTAGCAGCTCGTTAATAAAATCCTAGACCAGAGTTGGGTAAACAAAGAAAACAAGTTTTATTCTTAAAGCTTTTCTTTCTCATTGGGAACTCTCAATGTCAGTGGGCAAGTGACTGTAACTAAGTATTCAAGAAAGGATTGCGTCAAGAAAGGATAAATTAGCCTTAATTCTCTACTAAGCTGACCTTTCCCTAAAACTCTGCTTCCTTCTACCATTCAGGCATGTTATTATCCACTTCTAGAGCAGCTGGGACTTAAACCTAGGCCTTCTGTCAGAGAGGTAGGGACATTACCACTGTACCACCAGAGCCCTAGGGTTATGGTTTACATTACTCAAAGTCTGTACGTAAGGTCACTCAGAAAATGGAAGGTGAATAGATTATAGCGTCATAGAGATGTACACCATGGAAACAGACCCTTCAGTCCAACCTGTCCATGCCGCCCAGATATCCCAACCCAATCTAGTCCCACCTGCCATCACCCGGCCCATATCCCTCCAAACCCTTCCTATTCATATACCCATCCAAATGCCTCTTAAATGTTGCAATTGTACCAGCCTCCACCACTTCTTCTGGCAGCTCATTCCATACACGCATCACCCTCTGTGTGAAAAGGTTGCATTTCACACTTTTGAGAGCTGAGGCAGAATGGATCTGTGGATCTTTGACCATTATATCTCACAATGCCCAAGATATTTAGTATCCTCTGTCAATTATTTTTTATTCCTGGGTTATTATCGAGCCTGCCATAATATAAACTCATGTTTCAGACAAATTAACAAGAAATGAATTTTTTGGAGTGGTTTCCAAGTTTAATGCGATCATCTTCCAAGGAAGAAAACTTTCAGACTCAGTTGCGAGATGTAAATAATAACAAGTATTTATCTTGATCAGTCTGTGGTTGGCTGATGATGAGCTGTTAATCTCTTGTGGATAAAACGAGACTGTGGGAATGAATATTAAAAATACAGCTGCTCAATTAAATAAAAAAACAAGGCCATTAAAAATCACTCAAAATATTTGCATTCCAATGTACCCCTCCACTAATCATCTTGAGAGAGGTGATTCACACTATGACCAAATTTTGAGATGCTGAGTAATCTGGGAGTAATTGAAAGGAGCTCCAATGTTCACAAGAAATGAACTTAAACAAGAACCATGCTTGGAATAAAAAGGTTTGAAATTCATCTTGGGCACCAGCCAAAATTGCTGGTGTATTAGCAACCCATTATGCACTTGAGCCAATTTCCATTTCCATTGACGTCAATGGTCCCAACTGGCATTGTTTTAAGATTATGCGATATTTACCTACATCTGCATTTGATTCACTTTTCATTCTTGATTTCCTGTCATATCTTTAAATCCTCATAAAAGGTACCCCTGTGCTATTTGACTTTTACAAAACAAAATGAACTGCTGCATTTTTAATTTGCTGGAAAATAATTATTCCTCAGGGTCTATTTTATTTTGTCATGTAAACTTATAGCCAGTCAACTTAATTCAGTTGAATGACATTTCCTTATCATCTGTCTGGTAGCACTGTCAGGGAATGTAATAGTTGAGGTTTTGGTGCTCAAAAATTATGCTTAACATTATCCTTTAAGTTTGTTTTGTGTAGATTACATTTCACTGTTCTAAGAATTAAACTTTGTATAAGAGTTTAGCTTTAGAAAATGTCGTCAATGTTAACTTATTTTTAAAAAACGATTAATTAGAATGCACTAAATGTAATGCAATACAGGTGAGCATGTTACAGTCCCTGACCAAACAATAGCTGAACTGTGGCAAGTTAAAATAGCAAAGATTTCAAAGATGACCACATGCCAACTCAGCCTGCTCATTTCCTGATTTAACGGAGGCACATTTGGTTGCATTTCAGTAACCTGCTAACCGGAGAAAGGTAAATATCATCAATCTAAAATCAGATGAGGGTGACAATTGCAAGTCAAAACAGGCTGCAATGTTTTTCATAGGTGGGGTTCCTGGGACTAGAGAGAGGCTGTTAAATTTTATTTTTTATCAGAGCTCATACTAACCTATGTGCTCTTGTGTTTGACTTGCTTCATGATGAATATCAATCCATGACCATCTCATTGTGCTTGTCATTCTTCTTCTCCTTTTCTTCCCATTCTTCAATATTCCATCAGTGAATTACCATTCCTTTAAATTAGAATCTTCATCACTACCATGTAATGTATCCTGTGCAGCTTCAGCAGAGGTAGACGTAGGTCATTCCCTGACTGCTGACATACCATTTGGAACACATCTTCTGAAATATGGAACACCTGGGAGTGCCATCAAAAAAATGTGCGATCGTTAGCTATCCAGGGGAAAAACTTGACCATCAGGAGACAAAATTGAACTCCAGGGGGTTCACCACCACTGACTACCACAAGCATATCTTCACTTGTTAATATATGGTTTGGGATTCCAATAGTTCAATGAGGAATAAGATTGGTCTTATTGTTAATCTTGTACATGGGACCGAGGCGATTTGTTTTTCATGCAAACTGGCTACAGAAAAAGGATGTATCAAAGCAATCTTGCAGGATAATGGTGGCTCTGATCAGATCATTTCTTGCTGTATATCATGCAAACTCATGAATGGTCCTTAAAGGCTATCATTTTTAATTCTGAAAGGTGTCCAGTCTATCTCACATTACCTTGGAGGATAAAGTAGCTCAAACGAATAGCAATGTCCAGCAGTAACAAGATGAGGGTGTAAGGAAGATGCTGCAATCAAGCCAAAAATATATTCTGCCTGTCATACAGATGAATAATGTTGTATAAGGTGTGATGTTGGATATGTAGGCTGTTCTTCCCAAAGACTGGTAGACTGCTATGAAATTGCATAATCATTAAGTTGTTTGTAATTAGCAAAGTAAGGGTGGTATCTAATGAGCCCATGCTTGCAAAACTTAAAACATTGTCCAACATTTAGATGGAGAGGAATATCTTAAGTGCATACAAGACAGTTTTCTGATTCAGTATGTGGATGTACCGACTAGAGAAGGTGCAAAACCTGATCTACTCTTGGGAAATAAGGCAGGGCAGGTGACTGAGGTGTCAGTGGGAGAGCACTTTGGGGCCAGCAACCATATTTCTATTAGATTTAAAATAGTGATGGAAAAGGATAGACCAGATCTAAAAGTTGAAGTTCTAAATTGGAGAAAGGCCAATTTTGACAGTATTAGGCAAGAACTTTCAAAAGCTGATTGGAGGCAGATGTTCACAGGTAAAGGGGAGGCTGGAAAATGGGAAGCCTTCAGAAATGAGATAATGAGACCCCAGAGAAAGTATATTCCTGTCAGGGTGAAAGGGAAGGCTGGTAGTATAGGGAATGCTGGAGGACTAAAGAAATTGAGGGTTTGGTTAAGAAAAAGAAGGAAGCATATATAAGATATAGACAGGATAGATCGAGTGAATCCTTAGAAGAGTATAAAGAAAGTAGGAGTATACTTGAGGGATATCAGGAGGGCAAAAAGGGGACATGAGAAAGCTTTGGCAAGTAGAATTAAGGAGAATCCAAAGAGTTTTTACAAATACATTAAGGACAAAAGGGTAACTAGGGAGAGAATACGGCCCCTCAAAGATCAGCAAGGCAGCCTTTGTGTGGAGCCACAGAAAATGGGGGAGATACTAAATGAATACTTTGCATCAGTATTTACTGTGGAAAAGGATATGGAAGATATAGACTGTATGGAAATAGATGGTGACATCTTGAAAAATGTCCAGATTACAGAGGAGGGAGTGCTGGATGTGTTGAAATGGGTAAAAGTGGATAAATCCCCAGGACCTGATCAGGTGTACCCGAGAACTCTGTGGGAAGCTAGGGAAGTGATTGCTGGGCCCCTTGCTGAGATATTTGTATCATCGATAGTCACAGGTGAGCTGCCGGAAGACTGGAGGTTTGTTAACATGGTGCCACTGTTTAGGAAAGGTGGTAAGAACAAGCCAGGGAACTACAGACCAGTGAGCCTGATGTTGGTGGGCAAGTTGTTGGAGGGAATCCTGAGGGACAGGATGTACATGTATTTGGAAAGGCAATGGCTGATTAGGGATAGTCAACATGGCTTTGTGCATGGTAAATCATGTTTCAGAAACTTGATTGAGTTTTTTGAGGAAGGAACAAAGAGGATTGATGAGGGCAGAGCAGTAGATGTGATCTATATGGACTTCAGTAAGGCATTCGACAAGGTTCCCCATGGGAGACTGATTAGCAAGGTTAGATTTCATGGAATACAGGGAGAACTAGCCATTTGGATACAGAACTGGCTCAAAGGTAGAAGACAGAGGGTGGTGGCAGAGGGTCTGTTTTTCAGACTGGAGGCCTGTGACCAGTGGAGTGCCACAAGGATCAGTGCTGGGTCCTCTACTTTTTGTCATTTACATAAATGATTTGGATGCGAGCATAAGAGGTACAGTTAGTAAGTTTGCAGATGACACCAAAATTGGAGATGTGGTGGACAGCAAAGAGGGTTACCTCAGATTACAACAGGATCTGGACCAGATGGGCATTGGCTGAGAAGTGGCAGATGGAGTTTAATTCAGATAAATGCGAAGTGCTGCATTTTGGGAAAGCAAATCTTAGCAGGACTTATACACTTAATGGTAAGGTCCTAGGGAGTGTTGCTGAACAAAGAGACCTTGGAATGCAGGTTCATAGCTCCTTGAATGTGGAGTCACTGGTAGATAAGATAATGAAGAAGGCGTTTGGTGCTTTCCTTTATCGGTCAGAGTATGGAGTACAGGAGTTGGGAGGTCATGTTGCGGCTGTACAGGATATTGTGGATCAGTGGTGCTGGAAGAGCACAGCAATTCAGGCAGCATCCGAGGACAGGCAAACGGATGCTGCCTGAATTGCTGTGCTCTTCCAGCACCACTGATCCAGAATCTGGTTTCCAGCATCTGCAGTCATTGTTTTTACCTGTACAGGATATTGGTTAGGCCACTGTTGGAATATTGCATGCAATTCTAGTCTCCTTCCTATTGGAAAGATGTTGTGAAACTTGAAAAGGTTCAGAAAAGATTTACAAGGATGTTGCCAGGGTTGGAGGATTTGATTATTCTGAATTAACTAGCCAAAGTGGAGGCCTTTCCACACAAGGAGCAGACCACCTGGGGAAAATTGAGAGGGAGGTTATCATGTTAAGAGCAAAAGACATAGGAGGAGAAATTAGGCCATTCACCCTATTGAGTCTGCTCTGCCATTCAAATCATGACTGATACGTTTTTCAACACCATTCTCCCACCTCTTTCCCTTGACAATCAAGAACCTATCTATCTCAGTCTTAAGTATACTCAATGCCCTAGCCTCCACAGCTTTCTTTTTGTGGTGAATTCCATAGATTCACCACCCTCTGGCTGAAGAAGTCTCTCCTTATCTCTGTTCTAAAAGGTCTTCCCTTTACTCTAAGGCTGTGTCCTCGGGTCCTAGTCTCTTCTACCAATGGAAACAGCTTCCCAACATCCACTCTGTCCAGGCCATTCAGTATTCTGTAAGTTTCAATTAGGTCACCCTTCATCCTTCTAAACTCCATCAAATATAGATCCAGGGTCCTCAAACGTTCCTCTAATGTTAAGCTTTTCATGTTGTCAGAATTAAATTGATAGTAGGGACTGAAAGGCATTGAGCAGATTGAGAGATGATGTATTAAATTCATTGGGTGCTGTATGTTGGCACAGGGTAGTTACTTTACATATTTTGGTCTCATTAATAATGTGCACTGACATTCCGGAGTTGAAAATGCTTTACGTTTTGATAAAATGTCCACTGGGGGCAGTTTGCTTTTTTCCATTTATTTCCATTTTAGCTCCACACATTGCACCAGAGCTGGAGAAGATTCCTCTGTTTCACTTCTTACACAGAATTGCTTAGCGTTTGCAATAAAGAAACAGGGCCTTCCACTCAACATACCTGCCTCCTACCTTATTTCAGCTAACCCTCTCGGATTATTCATCTAGTCCTTCCCCACGTGCTCATTGAGCTTCCCCTTAAATACATCTATGCTATTTACATTCTAAGTACCCTGAATACTTCTCCTGATATTTCTCCTGAATTTTTCATTGAATTTTGTAGTGACTATCTTAATATCCTAAAGACTCCCTAGTTCCTCAACAAGTAGAAACATCTACCTTATCAAACCCCGACAAAGCATTCAAGATTCATTCAGAATTATCTTTTCAATTTTCTCGTGGTGTACCCTCTTATTACTGGTAATAGTGTTTTTGCATTTTCCTTTATATAAATTTATCTAATAACAGAGCTCAGAACTCAGTGATCCAGGTATGGTGTAACCAAAGTCCAATTTTGGATTCTGTTCCTTTAGGAAGCAGTTATACAGGCTGTGATCCTCTTGACTATAGAGATGTGAAGCCAGTAATATTATTTCAACAGTAAATGGGAAGTTATCAGATAGCTATCTTGATTGTGTGATTTGTTGTAATTGAGAGGGATACAGCAATGTGACAAAAGGTTAAGTATGCTCATATTGCTCCAAGCATAATATCCTACTACCCAGCCAGATTTATGTTCAGGCACTCAGTCGACATGAACTATCAACAGGAAAGAAGCTGCAAGTCTCCTGAACCACCCAATGCAGCACATCCACCAGTTCAGCTAATCCACCTAATCTAGTGACCCAGTGTGATATCCAGCCCTATGACCTAGCTGATCCACTAAAACCTCTGAACAACCCTCCTTTCTGAGGGGCCTGCAAGTGAAGTAACCTTGTGTGAGAGAGAGGTCACTGAGATCAGGTGGGTTCACTTACGTCTGTGGGTTTACAACATTCATGCAGCATCTCCTGTGAGGAAATAAAGATATCAAAATCATCAATTTAAAGCAAGGAACAACAAAGAGACATTAAAAAAAATCAGACTGGCTTTTTTGATCTTTTTAGCAGCATACCCTGAGTGGCACAAGATGCTGGAAACCATCATATAAAGTGATGTCCCATGCCCAACTGACCTCAGCTGCTTCATCAAAGCCCGTCCCTCATCATAAGGTCTGAAGCAGGAATGTGGAGTGATGTTTGCAAAACATTCAGTATTCTTCATTACTCCTCAGATACTGAAGCAGCTGGTGTCGAAATGCAGTAAAAGCTGAACAAACTTTCAGGTTTGGGCTGATAAGCAGCAAGCAACATTCACAACACACTAGTGCCAGGCAATGACTGCCTCCAATACTATAGGATCTATACTTAACATTAAATGGTGTTTCTATCACTGATAGCCCATTATCAACATCCTGGAGGTTGGGGGTGTGGGGCTGGAGAAGTCGAGGTATACCATTGACCAAAAGCAGAATTGGACCAACCATACAAATACAAAATGTCTACAGGATGAGAGTGCAGTTCCAACACTCAACAAGCTGATACAACCAGGACAAGGCAACTGTTTGATTTGCACATGTGCCATCTTCAACATTCACCCTCTCCATCACTGATGCACAGTGTGCACCATCTACAAAATGCACTGCAGTCTTTAACAGCAACTTACTGGCTCAAGGCTTCCACCACCTAGAAGGACAAAGACAGCAGATGGGGCAGCACATTGGCTCAGTGGTTAGCACTACTGTCTCACAGTACCAGGGATCCAGGTTCGATTCCACCCTCGGGCGACTGTGTGGAGTTTGCGCATTCTCCCAGTGTCTGCGTGGGTTTCCTCCAGTTTCCTTCCGCAGTCTAGGATGTGTGGTTTAGGTGAATTGGCCATGGTGAAGTGTTTAGGGATGTGTAGATTAGGTGCTTTAGTCAGGAGAAATGGAGAGTAGTAGGGGAGTGGGTCACTCTTCAGAAGGTCGGTGTGGTCGTGTTGGGCCAATTGGCCTGTTTCCACACTGTAGGGATTCTATGATTGAGGTGCATGGTAACACCACATTAAAACCACACGCTATCCTGACTTGGAACCCTACTATTCACATTCACTGTCACTGGGCCTAAATCCTGCAATCCCCAACCCATCAGCACTGTGGGTGAACCTATCTTGCGTGAACTGTATTCAATGCCATTTTGAAAAGGACACAGAAGATATGATCATATTTCAAGGAGGCAGCTCACTATCACCTTCTCCAGGGTAATTAGGATGTGCAACAAACACTGGACTAGACAGTGACACCCACAGACTGTAAAGAATAATATCTTTTTTTTCTAAACAAAGGCCAATCCCCCTTGTGGGGACTCCAATGGGCTTGAATAGAGTTAAAGAAAGCATGGGATAAGTCAGGATAAGGTGAAGTGTAACCCGCCCTTTATTTCATGTCTTAACCAAAGGTTGTTTATGAGGCAAATTAAGTGCATCTGCTCCTAAGTGCAGTTCATCTCATTGTGAAATAAAGTAGCTCATTGATTTCTCTCTGGCCTCATCTCATTAATGACTCTCTCGGTCTCCGATCGGAAATTAAAGAGACGTACATGTCAAGGACCTAAAACCTGGTCAGCATCAGAAAGGTGCACCATTGTTATTATCCCCCTACCCGACCTATAATCCCACGGTGTCACTATAGCGCAGAGTCAAACAGCACAGAAACAGACCCTTCAGTTTAACTCATCTATACCAATCAACTAAACTGGTCCCACTTGCCTGGGCTTGGCCCATTTCCCTCTGAACCTTGCCTCTACACTTACCTGTCCAAATATCTTGTAAATCTAAGTGTCCCTCTATCTACAATTTCCTCTCAGAATACACAGCTGTTTGATTTCACTTTCAATAAAAGGTAATAGATCACCTTGCATTTCCCTCACCCCCAACCGCCTGCAACAGATGATACCACTAGACCCATGAAGGGATCCCTGGCAAATCTAAATGTGGAACTGGACCTGGTGCCAAGACACTGCGCTGTAGTTTCACCATGATAGTAGCCTCCTAATTAGAGGTGGAGAGAGGTGGGAGGAAGTGATTGTTCAGAATTTCAAAAGGATGTTCCTTTTATTGGCACGGAGCCAACTTTCCTGACCATTGGAGGGCAGTGGGCAGGGCCTTGAAGCTAAAAAAGAACAGACTGAGCCTTCCCAGCATCACTTGCAGTGCAAAGTAAATAACTGAGGAGGGGGGCCATTTCACCCAGAGAGGTGCCATCACCTCTTGAAAAACAAAAATAAAATCACAGAAAAAGCAGCCAGTCCACTACCATAGGGAGCAGGATCACTGAATGGTCTTTGGCTGCAATTTCCACCCAGCAAGCAAGAAAGCCTCCTATTGCAAGGGGAAACTGGGAGATGACTGTGAAAACTGAAAATGCCCATGGACCTCAAATCTGTTGGGTTCCACAATGCGACCCCTCCCCCCACACAAAATTTCCAATGCCAAGAATGGCATCTCGAAACTGATGCGCAGAAAAGCCCCATTACTTTTCCTCAGATCCACCCACTCTCCTGAAAAGGCAGTCCTATATCTATTAATGGGGTGATAGAGTGGTTTCATTAATGCAGTGCATTGTGGTTCCTCCAGCCACCATTGAGCAGCGAGAGCCTAACCAACAAAGTTGAGAGTTTTATGGGACCACCATGAGGACGTACGTTTTAATAAAATCATAGCCAGGAGATTCTATCAAGGGACCGTCTCTCTTTAACGGGATCTTACAAACATAGAAAATAGGGGCGCCTTCAGAAGAACTGGGAAAAATGCACTCTCTTTAATCAGCTCCAGGGATCTGAGGTTTCTAGACTCCCCTTTTTTTGGGCTAGAAACACAGAAAACAGGAGCAGGAGTAGACCATTTGGCCCTTAGAACTTGTTCTTTCATTCAACATGCTCATCAGCCAACTCAGTACCCTGTTCCTGCTTTCTCCCCACACGCTAAAATCTCCTTAGCCCTTGGATCTATATCGAACACCATCTTGAAAACATTCAACGTTTTGGCCTCACTCACTATCCATGGCAGAAAATTCCTCACCACTCTCTCTGGGTGAAAAAAATTCTCCCAGTCTCAGTCTTAAATGGCCTATTCCATAATCCTAGACTGTAACCACTCCCC
Source organism: Chiloscyllium plagiosum (assembly GCF_004010195.1). Lineage (NCBI taxonomy): Eukaryota > Metazoa > Chordata > Chondrichthyes > Orectolobiformes > Hemiscylliidae > Chiloscyllium > Chiloscyllium plagiosum. Next base: position 79,052,799 of record NC_057719.1, read on the forward strand.
ACCCACCCCCAACCCTCTGGGGGCAGTTCCGGACTCCCTAGTCATCGGGGACATCCTGTGTTTTGTTCTGTCTGGTCCTGTCAGAATTTTAATCAGCTTCAGTGAGGTTCTCACTCATTCTTCCAAATCTTGGTGAAGACCTATTCTCAGCAAAATGATTGAAGCAATTGAGATGATTTGAAATCAGAATAATAGCAATGAGAACAGAAAGCGGTTACCTGGAGTTTTGAACGCTGGTCTTCATCTGAGATTTCTAACAGTTCATCGATGTCAATCTCCAGATCTGGGATTTCTTCCTCCTTCAGAAATAATATATTTATGGAAAACATTACCGCAGATCTGGGAACACACAACTGGACTCAATTGAAGCAGTGACTTCCATACTGGATTCCATACAGCAAGGCTTTCTAAAGTGGGGTGGGAGCTGAAATTTGGAGGTTGCACGCTCTGAGGCAGCTTTGGAGCTCTGACCAAGTCCTAACAGATTAACAGTAGCCTTCCCACTCCAACACTCAGGGGACATGATAATTTGAGCCTCAGAATCTGGGAAGATGTTTTTGGAAGTACCACCATAAAGGATTGTGATGTTCAGCACCCGTATCCAAGGGATTGGGATTGTACTCTGTTGGATCAAAGGTAGCCAATACAATTCTGGGGTCTGCAATACCTTAACCATTGCGCAGCCATCACTCAGCGTGGACTGTTCCACTCCACCAACCGGATTGGTTTCAGTGCTGCTTAGAAATACAATTGGTCCACTACCCACCCTCACCCCTGGCTTAACACCAGGTCAGCTCTGTGCACCAAGTATTAAAGAGAAACTCATTAAGGCACCCATGTACCCACAAGGGAAAGCTTTCTCTGCTGGGAGAGCTCAAAACTTTGCTTGCAAAAGCAGTCTCTGTGCTATATTCTGTAGCAATCTTCACTTTCCCTACCATATACAGGTACCTATGCACAAACACTCATTTCCATCAAATTCTTTAACCTCAGCTCAGGCTCTGGCCCAGTTTCCAGGTCATAAACAATACATGATGTGGAGGCGCCGGTATTGGACAAAGTTAAAAACCACACAACACCAGGCTTCACTCCAGAAGGTTTATTTGAAAGTGCAAGCTTTCAGAGCGCAGCCTCTTCATCAAGTAGCTAGAGGGGCAGGACCATTAAAGTCCATGGGATGAATTTGCATTTGCAGATACATTCTATTTTGTTCAAAAACCACATGACCTATAGGCAGTCCATGTGATATTTTATGAATTACTACTGTGGAAATAGAACTGGTCTGACTCAAGGTTGGGAGACCTCAGTTTTAATGCATTGTCTGAGCGAAGAGGTCACTTTTTTTTATATATAAAACCTTAAGTTATCTCGGGACTCCGACTTGAAAGAGTTCTGGGATTTAGAGGAATCTTAATTATCCGAACAAGATGGGTGGACAGTATTTCGTTGGGGTATATGATGATTTGGATAATCAACTTGACCTTAAACAAGGGAGGCCATACTGCTCTAACGCTGTGCTCTAACAGAGAGTTTCTTTAAAACCTATAATTTTGATGAGTCACTTATTTAAACAAACTAATCTTTGCATTTTGCAAATTGCAGGTTAAACTGAGAAGGACTAAACCCTACCATCATGTAAATAAATGAAATCCCAGCATTGAGCAGGCTCCCAAACAGCTTCTATAATCACACAAGCATTTGTCAGTTTCTGCTGAACTCACTGTCACGATAGAAAGACCAAAGCACCACCTCGGGCACATGTTTACTTTCTCCGCCATCTTTTTCATGAACAGCCTGGTAACGTGGCGGGAGTAAAGCACTTACATTCGCAAAGGGCTGTGTAACCAACCCTTACGTTAAAAAAAAAATCCAGTCGCTGCTGCTTGAGCTGCTTGGGTTTCTTTGTTTTTGCCAGCGTTTTCACATATTCTTCAAGTACAGGTAATCCAAATACACCTACCTCTTTGATGTAACATATTTGTGGGAGCTTGAGATCTTCTTCGGATAATCCGAAATTCAGATAATTGATATTCGGATAATCAAGGCTCCTCTGTACATATCAGTCAATCAAAACCTGCATCCCCATTCTAAGCGATTAAAGACATAACAGCAATATAGGTTTGTCCAATACATCGCATCAGTTGTATGACACTGATTTTTTTTTACTGTAAATTCTGTGCCCTATGATCCTTCCCCACTAGCCACCTGACAAAGGAACAGCGCTCTGAAAGCTTGTACTTCCAAATAAATCTGTTGGACTATAACCTGGTGTTTTTAAATATACAAAACACAGACAGACAACCAACAACTCACAATAGCAAAGAGTTTCTTTCTGTATTCCCTTGACTCCAATACCTAGTCTCTATAAACATGTGTCAAACTACCCAGTCGGTCACCCAGACAGTAAATGGAAGTTAGGATGTGCATCCTGAGCTCTCAGCTAAAAAACCTGAGATCATCTCTTAACTCGGCCTTTATATAGCCTGCTTCTGAATTATTTGCTTAAACCACTTCTCCCTGCCAGACTATAATGTTTTAAAGTAGTGCTTGGAGTTTGGACATGGAAGTGTCTGCCTGGATCTCATGCTAAAGTGCAAATTAAATCCATGATATTGTGACCATGTTGCCACATTAAAGACTGTCCAGGTTTATTATTTTTGAAGAGAAGAAGTTGTAAGACAGAGATATGCTGAGCTGTCGCCAAGAAAGTAAATAATTTGTGACGCCTTGGAGTTCTTTTTTAAAGTTGGAACAGTGGAAGCAGCCTGGGTGCAGCCAGCTCTCTCACACCAGGCTTTCCCATTTCTTTTTCAGTTTTTAGCTTTAATTTTAAGCAAAAGCTCTTGGGCTCTCAGAAGAGTTGGAAGCTTAAACTACCTCCTGCCTGCTACAGTCTCCGAATTTTCTCTTGATGTTTTTTTCCTCCTGGATTGGACAACATCATGTGTCTGAATTTGCCTTTTTGCCAAGGGGTGTGTTTATGGGACATTATTATATTGGAACAGTTAACTCATGATTGGTACTGTATCTATTATTTAGTTAAGTTTTCCAATAGAGTTAAGTTATTCTAAGTTCCACTTTCCTTTGCTTGTATTTTAACTATAGTGTTTAAATAAATTGTTTTGTCTAATGTTGGGTAGTTTGACCAGTCACATTGCATCATGTACTTCACATCTACCTTTAAAATGAGAAAACATTTGGGTTTACGCTACCTTCTTAAAATATTTTGAGGTGGTCTGGTCTAGTCCATTACAGTATTCCAGCAGGGGTAAGAGTTATATCCACTGAGCTATAGTTAGATCCTGGAAAATGTGGACTATTGTCTGTGTCTCTGAAGGCAGACATGGATGAAAAAGTTTGTCATGGCTTCCAATATTCTAGTTCAGCCTTAGGCCAACTGAGGTTAAGAGTATGAGGTAAAAAGAGTATTTGAGAACAAATATCTTAAACCTGAGACAAAGATCACAGTTCACCAAGCAGGAGATATTATAAAGACTCAGACAATCTACTGTAGGCCTCACGAAACACTGGAGAAGTTCCATTTTTGTAGAATCCCCCAAGCCCTGTGGCAAGAAAATACCTTCTCTCAAGTCAACATCAAGATGCTAAAACAAATACACGGAGTGGGGTCTATCACTGGAATACCTGACAACAGACTCCCAAAACAAGTACTTTACTTGGAACTCAGTCATGTCGGAAGGCTGTCCAGAAAACAGCAGAAAATCTATGCACAAGAGGTTCTTAAAGCACCCCTGAAGAGTTTAAGTATACACAATGACTCATGGAGATCAACTGGAATGGGAAGCATTGCTGATAAAGGAACCGAACACATTGAGACACTTAGTTGGGAATCAGCAGAAGTGAAGTCGGGTCATTAGAGGGATTGCACAAACCTCCAAACCATATGTCTACCCAACCCTTCAAGAACAGTCTGCAGAGTCTGAAGATCACAGAGTGTACTTCTCAGCCATTTGGGAAGCTATCAAACTGCATGGGAAGCAAGTTATCCTCAATCCTGAGGGACTGCCTAAGAAGACAGACGTTAGCTAACACTGCCGATGGAGATTCAGAAACAAGAATTTGTTTGCCAAGCTTTCAGAATGGGCCTGAAGTCAGCAGTAACTGAAGTTTCATCTCCAGGACACTGCTGTGAGCAATCCTGGAGAGAGCGATACATAAAACATGATCTCCTTTTCTGAATACTTCCTAACATACACAGGTACATATGCATCAACACCAATTTCCATCAATTCTTTAGCCTCAGTTCAGGTACCGGGTTAACATCCAGGCCATAAACAATACAGACTGACAATCAATCGTGCATTGTTATTTAGAGAAATAGTAACAATTAAACTATTTTACCAAGTGTCAATCAGGAAGATGCAGTAATCAGAAATGTGTCCATTTCTAATCGGCCACCAGAAGCTGGGGAAACAATAGGGACAGACATGTCAATGGCATGGCTTAGAAATGGGAAAGCAAGTAATGGAACCTACAGGACTACCGCCAACCAGAACTGACTTTCCTACACACGGGCACACACAAAAAACAACAATAAAATAGGTCACCTTCCGGCTATATCGCTTGAGTAAACCACAACCTGCTTTTAACTTAATCATTAACATGGCTCCAGTCGTATAATCAATGAACCAGTCCATCTGCAATAATTAATGCGGTCAAAGGAGTGGAAGCAAGACGTACCAAACAAGCAAGGACTGAACTTCACAGAGCTAATTATCGGAAGATTATAGACATCCTTATATATTAAAAGGCTCGTTAGACAGACAGTAATGAAAATCCCTAGTGTAGGCCTCACAGCAGTGAGGAGGTAAACAGTCATTACTCTCAAGACACATGGGAAAATATTGTACTCAGTGTGCTGAGTACCAGTAAAATCCACCCCTTTAGTAATGTCATATTTTATAATTTACAAAAGAAATAAACATTCACAGCCTAAAATATAACAGATACAGGTTTGAGAATTGTCAGTTATTTGCAGTGTACAGAGATTAGATTAGATTCCCTACAGTGTGGGAACTGGCCCTCCAGCCCAACAAGTCCACACCGACCCTCCGAAGAGTAACCCACCCAGACCCATTTCCATTGGACTAATGCACCTAACACTATGGGCAATTCAGCGTGGCCTATTCATCTGACGTGCACATCTTTGGACTGTGGGAGGAAATCCACGCAGACACGGGGAGAATGTGCAAACTCCACACAGACAGACATCCAAGGCTGGAATTGAACCTGGGACCCTGGTGCTGGGAGGCAGCAGTGTTAACCACTGAGCCACCATGCTGCCCCAAATCAAAATGACAGAACGAGCAGTCCCCCATGTAAAACTAGACAGTCTGATGCCGTCACCGTGGTGAATCCATTCATGGTTACCACTCCCAAGGTTGATCCTAGGGAGAGTGTGTTTGTAACCCTGGGTTAACTGTAGCGAATCTTCCTTTAATTCAGAACAAAGAGATAAACGGAGTCAGGCTGCTCAATAAAACTGATAAATGACACATTTATCAGTGGTCTGCCTCAGTTTTTTTTAATTCAAAACTAAGCTCCAATACGACCAATAAGTTCTTATTTAAGACTCGCTGGCACTTTACAGACTGCCACCTATCTGTAGATTTCCAATGACGGGGTTGAAATAACTCCACCGAGTCCAGTATCCCATTACCAAGTCATCCTTTATTCACACGTGGAGAATCTTTGACACTGAACCAGCTCCCTCAGAGCCAGCTTTCAGATGAACAGGATGCCTAACACTCCTGGTTTTTTTTCCTCTTTCCCCCACCCCTCAGCACCCATGTCGTGTGTGTGTGCAGGTTTAGGACACAGTGAAGAACAACAAGTGCAAAAATCTTTATTTATATTCCACCACCAGGAAGAAAGGAAACACTAGAGTGGCCAGTGACAAGCAGTGCCCTTCTCAAAGGGCAATGCTGTGTGATCACAAAAGTGAAGGAAGGGGCAGGGTGACACTCCTGTTCTTACCTGTCAGCCAGGGCTCCTAACTGGACTGGATTAACCGCCTCAATCAGGGAACTCCTATTCTATAAGGTCCACTTGGGACTTGTTAATAAAACTTTGTTTTCCTGAATTTGTCTAGAGCGATTATTGAGAAGCGATTTTCGTTTCTAACAGACTGGATTAACCGCCTCAATCAGGGAACTCCTATTCTATAAGGTCCACTTGGCTGACCTCATTACAATCACTACATCTCTCTCCATCTGAGCCAAAGGACAGAGGCTGGTTTTGTAGCTCCGCCTGGGATATTTTAACACTGGGTCAGGTCCCACTAACTCTGCCTCTGTTATAGGCAGCATGGAACACACACTAGCTCTTGTGCCCAAAGCATCTCAATAGAAGTTCATTCTCTTCTTCAGGCAGCAAAGGTGCCATTGCTATCCACCATGTCCATCTCAGAGTCTGAAGTATCTTCGATGTTTGACAGACGGAGGGAGAACCTATGTTTCTGGAGCAGTCAGAAAGGGAATTAAGGGGCTGGACACACTCCGCTCCAACAACATTGGGGAGTTTGCGCCTTTCATATGGTCCACGTGCTCGTTCAGGACCATCGGACCTACCTGAACTGTATACATCACTAGACCTGACCGCACATCGACCACGCCCCTTACCCATACAGGTCTATTCCAGTGGTTCCTACACCAAACCTAGTTTACTTCAGGGAACAGATCTCTTTTGCTTAGTGGAGTCTTGGCGCTTTTAGTGCCTTAGCGTACAGCATTGGAATTCCTGATGCTGTTTCACACCCCCCACCTCCTAAGGTCAGGGTAGATCAGAGTCATCTCCCCATTACAAACTCTGCTAGAGCTCTCTCTCTGTAGTCGCATGAGGGGTGGTCTGTAACTAAATAGGAACCAGGAAAGCTTGTGAAGCTGTAGGCTATTTCTTTAAGCCTGTCTTCAAAGTTTGGACTGCTCTTTCTACCAGATCATTGGATGATGGATGGTTATGGAGCTGTCCTTATATATTGAATACCATTTGACTTTAGGAAATACTCAAAATTCCCAGCTGGTAAATGATACATATATAAATGTGCATCTTTGGCAATGCACGGTTTTTCGATCATTCCTGTGTTTGACAAGTTAATTCTATGCATGTCCAGCCACTGTGAGTAGGCATCCACAGTGACTAACAACATGGATTCCGTGAAAGGACCTACACAGTTGACATGTAATAGAGTCCAGGCTTTACCTGGCCATTCCCAAGTGAGCTGCTGGCAGTAATGTTTGTTCTTAATGGCATTCTGGGCACTGCACCACCGATATGGCTATGTCCCGAGCCACCAGACATAACATCTTGCCAACAATCCCTTAGATGACCCTGGTAAAGTTCAGCCAATATCTGGTGGCGACCTTTACTCGGGACAACCACTCTTGTTCCCCATGATAACATGCCGTCCTCGACTGTGATCTGGCCTCTCCGGGTCCCAAAAGCTTTCACTTCTGGTTACGACTGCCCTTTGGTTTCCCCCATCACCAGGACTGGATCTTTTTGAGTCCGACGTCTGATCTTGTCAGATGTGACAGGAAGTTACATCACTGATAAGTGAACTAACTTCTCATAAGCAACTGGAACCAAAGTTGTATATCCTTATTCTGTAAAGATTCGCCAGTATTGGTTCCTGTCATTCCTGATGAAGGGCTTATGCCAGAAACATTGATTCTCCTGCTCCTCGGATGCTGCTAGACCGGCTGTGCTTTTCCAGTGTCACACGTTTTGACTCTGATCTCCAGCATCTGCAGTCCTCATTTTCTCCGAGGTTCTCAATCTAGTCACGGTCTTGCACAAACTAACAAGCTGGAGTCCAGAGCGAATTTTGGTAAAGACTGGCTCTGCAAAACTTGAAACAGACATGCCAGTATCAACCTCCATTAGAACTGGATGACCGTTTAATCAAGTGTTTATTTTGATTGGCTCTGATTTGTACGTTGTTAAGAAATGTAACTGTTCCCAAAAAGATGACGGTGGGCTTTCCAGGGTGTGCACGGTCCTGGATATTGACCTTTGCGTTCTCTTACTCCACTTAAGTCTAGTGGGACTCTTTTGCTGTCTCGAGTCCATGCAGCGGCAGCAACTACAATGGCTTGCCGGCCCAGATCCTGAAGAAAACTGTTTAGCTGAGGCTTGGGCTTTGTTTTGAGGTTTGGCTGTGAGCTGACCTGCAGTCCCTCAGTTTAGGATATGTCCTGTGTGAGGCTACACAATTGCCTTCATTCACATGTTGTGCCCCAAGCTAATGGGCTGGCGAGGGTACCCACTTCCACTGGAATACCCAGCAACTCATAAGCTCCACTTACTGCATTTTCCAGTGATAAAGCCAGTGGTTGCGCCTGTTTGAAATCCTGTTGGGCTTCAGCTAGTAGGTGCTTTTGCATGGTTACATCATTAATCCCAAACACCAAATGGTCTTTTAGATCCCACTCTTATCACTACTAAAATAACTCCATAGAGGTCGCTATCCTGCCATGAAGTCACCCTTTATTTATACGCGGAGAGTCCTTGACACTGATCCAGCTCTCAGAGAAACCAGGATGCCTAACATTTCTTTTTGTTGTCATAGACTGTGGAGCTGGCCTTTTTAAGACAGAAGATTGGTGTTGGTGACTGAGGGCGAAATAAATTCCCAGAGGCTGGTAATCCTGTCATCGAGTCACCCTTTATTTACACCAGGAGAGTCCTTGACACTGATCCAGCTCCCTCAGAGTGAACAGAACGTCTGACACACTCATTCTTTTTTTTGACTGGGATGTTGCTAAGCATTTTAATTGTTTCAAGCCAAATGTAGGTAGATTTTCCAGTATGTGCACTCTCCTGGATACCGACCTATGAATTATTTTAGACACCCCGTTCTTATCTATTAGCCAGGGCTCCCGAATTGGGCTGTTAATCTGGTCTAATCAGAAAACACATTCTTTGAAGTCCATTTGGCTGACCTCATTACATTCACTGTAGGGGTGAGACGTTTTAAACACAGAATAACAGATATCCAGGAATGAGTTACAGATTGGTATCTAATTGAGGGGTTCAGTTGGTTTATATATAGAAAAATGATTATCCGGGATTGAGTTACACACTGGGGATTAATAGAGGGGTTCAGATACTTTACGTATAGAATAATGGATACCTAGAAATGAGTTACAGATTAGAATCAAGTAGATGCGTTCAGGTGTTTATAGATAAGTCACTGATACAATGTTGAAAATGCGACAATTTATTTTGCAAAGCCTCTGTTTCAGGGTTATACACTGAAGGTGAAATATTACTTAGCATACTGGAGAGAAGTCCTGTATTCACCTTCAGATTAGTTCCACATCTAATCAAGTTTCAGACAAAGCATTGATTTAGTATCTCGCCTGAAAGATGACACCCTTGACTAGGCCGTACTAGTGACGTTGGTTTAGATTATGGCCTTAACTCTCTGCGCAGTGCCTTGGGTGGACAGCGTTCTCACGCGGAGGCGGGGGTGCTGCAGGCTGATACTCTATAGCAAAATATTGAAAAATAGCATTTGACAGTTTTGATTAGCACCCAGTGTTTATACCCAATCATGCTGTTCAAGTTCAAAGGGTTAAATTGTTGAACAAAAGCTTCCTTCTGCAGTTTTCTGATGCTGGTGTTTCCTTCACATTGTTAATGAAAGGACTCTGTGTAAATGGGTATTGAATAGAGGTATTTTTTCTTTGAACGAACACAGTGACCTTCAGTTCTCCCTGTCAGTTTGCAAAGCGTGATGCCAGCAGTGGCTGACACGACCTGGAACATTCTGGGGTCTTGACAACATCTAGCAGAACACAAACAATGGAAGCTTCATATTCTTCTCATGCTCAGGGTGGGGCAAGGCCAGATCTTCTCCCACGTCCACGGATGGCCTGAGGTGGTTGCTCATGGGGAGCCTTTCTGCTGCCACGTCCCCATCACCTTCCAGCTCGTTTCGAATGCCAGTTAAGCGTCAACCATTGCTATGGAAGTAGCAGTTAATGAATGAGGGAGGTTCTCAGAACAGATATCGCCGTTACAGTGTTCAGTAATTCTGAACTTGCTGTTGTGGGATTTGAGTTCATGAGCTTCTGCGTTATTGTTAGTGCAGGTTAAAGGGCAGAATGGTGGCCTAGTGGTTACCCATGCTACCTCACAGCACCAGGGACCTGGGTTTAATTCCAGCCTCAGACAACTATCTGCGTGGAGTTTGCACGGGTTTCCGCCAGGTGCTCCAGTTTCCTCCCACAGTCCAAATATGTGCAGACTAGGTGGATTAGTCATGGCAAATGCAGGGTTACAGGTCTGCTTGTGATATTCGGAGGGTTAGTATGCACTCTATGGACTGAATGGCCTGGTTCCACACTGTAGGAATTCTACAGATAAGGTTTCAAGTCCAATAAGATTATCGTTACACTACTATCACCACATATAGCAAGTGCAAACGTCAAGATAATCTGTTTTGTTGTCAACTGTGCAATAAAAGTTATTGGTGGCTATTGGTCTCCTTCCCTCCTCCCCACTGCATTCCAGTGGCAAGGTAAACATGCTTCCAAACAGAAAGAGAAGGTACTGCTGAGGTCAGACAAGTGAAATACCTTTATTATAAATACATGCTCCCCACAATCTCTCAGCCTTGGTTGACTTGGTGTGGTAGTGAATCAGGCAAACTAGGTTTGAGTTTGAGTCAGTGCAAAGCTACACAACTGATTTCATCTCGAGTGGAAAAACGTGGATATAATGGACTTAGACACCCAGTAGTAGGAAGTAGAAAAGAGAAAAAAATAATCAGACAAGATCCACAATTCTGATTCATGGGCTTGTGACTCCAGGAAGTGCATGTGCCAACAAATTGGATGAAGATATCTGGACCCTGTGCTCATCTCCTTGATTGCCATTGAGTGATATCCAGTATATAGAGTGCACTTACATCTGTGTGTGCATGCTTGCGAGCTGCAGGTATTTGGGAGTGAATATGTATTTGTGACTGTGCGTGTTTTGCTGCGTTTATTGACAGAGTAGGTCTGTTTATTAGTGCATGCGTGCGTGTGCGTTTGATCCTGCACCCATATCTGTAGATGTCAAATGTTTATATTACTGTGCATCCATGTTGCGTGTCCGTTTTTAAGTTTGCACCTAGACCCAGGTACCTGCCTCTTAGAGTTGAGGATAATCTATAACAGGTCAGATCTGAAAATGCAGCTTTGGTGATGAACAAAGAGAACAACACGACTGTACAGCACAGGAACAAGCCATTCAACCCACCAGACTGCATCAACATAAGTTGACTTTCAGAGCTAAAACCTTTTGCTTCTACAATGTCCATAGCCCTAGACTTCCTGACTATTCATTATCTTGAAGAGGCAACTTTACACATTGCTATTCAATCTGCAGCCCCCTTTAACTTTATATTTTCTCCTTATTTCTTTCTACCTTATTCCTTCACTTTTCTGCTTAAGATGACAATATTGAAAATTTTTCACGGTACTGCTATACTTTTGTTCTTAAGTACTCATGACAATAAAGACAGAACCTAAACTAAAATCCTCCTGTGGCAGCACATTCCAGACATTAACCACCCTCTGCTCTCAACACCTTTAAAACACCTTTTTACCGAGTAATTCCCATTTCTATCCCAGGAGAAAGACTCCTACTATCCATTCTATCCAAGCCTTTCATACATTTTGTAATCAATGAAGTCATCTCTCATCATTCGAGGTTCAAGTGAAAACAAACCAAGTTTGTCCAAGCTCTCCCTATAGCTAATACCTTCAAGGAAGCATCTTAGTAAACCATTTCTGTTACCTCTCCAAAACCTCCACATCCTTCTGGTAGTGTGGTGACCAAAACTGTACACAATATTCCAAATGTGGCCTAAAATTTTATACAGCTGCAAAACAACTTGCCAATTTTCATACTCGATGTCCCAACTGATGAAGGCAAATACGCTATATGCCTTCCTGACCACCTTATCCACTTGTGTCGGTGAATTCAGGGAACTGTGGACCAATACACCTAGCCCCCTCTGTATGTTGATGCTATTATGAGACCCGCCATTGACTGTATGCTTTCCTCCTGCATTTGAACTCCCAAAATGCATCACCTTGCCTTTGTCCAGATTAAAATCCATCCGCCATTTCTCCATCTGCAAAGTCTCCAGCCTATCTATATCCTTTTGTATCCTCTGGCAATCCTCCTCACTATCTGCAGCTCCCCCAATCTTTATGTTATCTGCAAACTTACTAATCAGACCACTTACATTCTCTTCCAAATAAAAGACTAATGCCATTTACAAGTTCGCTGATGACACCACCATAGTCGGTTGAATCTCAGATGGCGGTGAAACAGGCTACAGATGCGAGGTGGAAGACCTGGAAAAATGGTGCACTGAGAACAACCTAGCTCTCAATACCAGCAAAACCAAGGAACTCATTATTGACTTCTGGTGGAATGTTACTCATGCCCCCCTACACATTAACAACATAGAGGTGGAATGAGTGGACAGTGTCAAACTCCTGGGAGTGGTCATCCACAACAAGCTTTCTTGGACTCATGTGGATGCACTGGTTACAAAGGCCCAACAATGCCTCCTCTTCCTCAGGCAGCTGAGGAAATTTGGTATGACAGTGAATCAGAGCTGAAAATGTGTTGCTGGAAAAGCGCAGCAGGTCAGGCAGCATCCAAGGAGCAGGAGAATCGACATTTCAGGCATAAGCTTTCCCGAAACGTCAATTCTCCTGCTCCTTGGATGCTGCCTGACCTGATGCGCTTTGCCAGCAACACATTTACAGCTCTGATCTCCAGCATCTGCAGTCCTCACTTTCTCCTCTATGACAGTGAATCCCCTTACCAACATTTATACGTGCACCATCGAAAGCATTCTGTCTGGATGTACCACTACCTGGTAGGGCAACTGTACCATTCAAGTTTGGAGATGGTTACAGAGAGTGGACTTGGCCCAGACAATCACAAAGACCAACCTCCCATCTATAGAATCCATCTACCAGGCCCGCTGATGGGGAAAGGCCGCCAGCATTGTCAAAGATCCATCCCACCCTGGCAATGTTTTTCTACAACCTCTACCATCGGGGAGAAGGTACAGAAGCCGGAACACACACATCAGATGGTTTTGCAATAGTTTCTACCCTATGGTTGTTAGAATACTGAATGGACACTCAAACTCTTAACATTCACCTGTGTTTTGGTTTTTCTGCTGTTTACCTATTATCTACTATCTATGCTACTTAAATCTGTGATCTGCCTGTATTGCTCGCAAAACAAAGCTTTTCACTGTGCCTCGGTACACGTGACAATAAATTCAATTCAAAGATTTAAATATAACACAAACAAACAGCAGAGGTCCCAGCACTAATTCCTGTGCAACACCACTGGTCACAGACCTCCAGTCAGAAAAACACTCCTCCACTACTATTCACTGTCTTCTATAACTAAACCAGTTCTGTATCCATCTTAGCAGCTCACTGCAGACTTCATCTTTTGTATCAGCTTGCCATGAGGAGCCTTGCTAAAGTCCATACAGACAACATCCACCGCCCTACTCTCAATCAATTTCGTCACTTCCTCAAAAAACAACCTAGTTTGTAAAACACGACCTCCCCCACACAAAGCCATGCTGCCCATCACTAATAAGACCATATTTTTCCAAACATGAATAAACTCTGTCTTTAAGAATCCTCTCCAATAACTTCCCTACCATTGCCATAAAGCGCAATGGCTTGTAATTTCCCAGATCATCCCTGCTGATTTTCTCAAGCAAAGGGACAATGTTGCCTATTCTCCAGGCTTCTGGGACCTCTCCTGTGAGGATACAAAGATCTTGTACAGGCAAAGGATTTCTTCCTAGTATACTGGCCAATATTTGACCCTCAATGCATGACCTAGAAATGGAGAGTTGACTAAATAAATTGGCTGTCACATTTCCAATGTTGCAACAGTGATTTCTCAACAAATTAAAAAGGTGGTTTGGGTGAAGCTCTGTGGGAGTTTCTGAAGTTATGTCTGGACCCTATGTAAATACAAGTCTTCTTTTAAACCGGGAATAGAAGTACAGGTCTGAAAATGCTATCTACCACTGCTAAAAGCAATCAGGATCTGGGAAAACCTGAGTTCCCGAACAAACGAGGCAAGAGTGCATGGGAGAGCACACCGGAGAAAAACAAATTGCTGGCAAAAAACTCAACAGGCCTGGCAGCATCCATGAAGAGAAAAGAGATAAATGTTTTTTGAGTCTAGAGACCCTTCTTGAGAACCCATTAACATTGTGATCATTAATGATGTTAATTGTAATAACAAAGACTAGGTAATAAGTAGATGTGAACTACTGAAATAATGTGGAACGAGTTGATAGGAAGTTAGGGGGAGTATTGTATAATGAGATTCATTCAAATCATGATGATGCAACTGACTCCACCATCAGTGAGAGAGAAGACGTGAGTCCAAGGGCAAGTAGGAGAGGTCCCAGATGCTCTATTAGATAACTGCATTTGTGAACCTACTATGCATGGATGTAAATAAAATTAAGAGTTGATTAACCTTATGCATAGATGAGGAGTAAGCAGCCTCAGGGACAGTGTAAATGCAGAGTGGGTAGCAGCTTCGAACCAAAGCCCAAGATAAATCAAAGACCATTTGACCAGCCTGGAAATACTGACTAACTTGCATTAACCTATTCTCCCTCCTCCTCAGTTTGTACCTCGGTTATGTGATGGGGAGGAGGGAATGATGCTGAGACTTGAGAGTTATTTTATGAAATAATTTTGAGAAGCAGGTTAATGATCACTTACTGAGCCAACATTGGGAGAGTCTACCCCAGAGAGAATTCTGAGATAACACCACGATCCTCCAACTGGTTCACCCCAAGATTATTGGCCAAAAGGATTGAGACAATTGACTGACTTAGAGAAAATAACCCATTGTCGTATCGTAATCAGGAGCATGAAGTGCCACACTCATTGAGAAGTACTCAGGATTGGAGTCATTGGGGAAGCAGGGGCTAAAGCCAGTTCTGCCCTGGGAAAGCTGTGCTGGGGCCCAGGAAGTTAGGGAAGCCAAATCCCCACCAGATTATTGACACGGAAACCAAGAACAGAGTAGACTCAGGGCTAGGGTAGTTGCCCAGATAGGGGGAAGATTTACCAGAAAGAGGTGGAAGATCAAGGGAAGGGTTTCCTAACACCCTGGCTGGAGAGCAGGATGCTGCCCCCACCACTTTAACAACATCAAAATATTCCTCGCCAACAGACTGTTTGTCCTCTGGTACCAGTGAACCATCCCCAGTTGTCACATTTGTATAACTTATTTATCCAACCAACTAATGTATCCTATCTAAACTAGAGGCTGAATAGGCTGGGGTTATTTTCTCTGCAGCTTTAGAGGCGGAGGGGTGACCTTATAGAGGTTTATAAAATCATGAGAGGCATAGATAGAGTGAATAGACTAGGTCTTTTTCACAGGGTAGGGGAGTCCAAAACTAGAGGGGCATAGGTACAGGGCGAGCGAGGAAGGATTTACAAAGGAGCTAAGGGACAACATTTTCACACAGAGGGTGGTGCATGTATGGAATGAGTTGCGAGGCTGGTATAACTACAACATTTTAAAAGGCATCTGGTGGCAAATGAATAGGAAGGGTTGAGAGGGATATGGGCCAAGTGCTAACAAATGGGATTAGATTAATTTAGGGTATCTGGTCAACATGGATGAGTCGGACTGAAGGGTCTGTTTCTGCACTGTAATACTCTACTGCTTCTTCACAAACTCAATAAATTATCAGAAAATGGCAATAAATTACCAACTACTTATAATTAGGTTGACTGAGATCACAAACTGCACCAAAGCAACTGTTACTGAGGTGTTGTAGTGACAGCTTAACCATAAGGGATTTAGATCACATCAGTGTTCAGAGCTGTAATTGACATGTACCACAGAGTAGCAGCAAATCTCTGCATCACACTATGTTCACTGAGAGAATTTCAGGTGACTTCACAAAAATCTCACTGCAAGACTTGATGAGCTCAACTGTAACACTGACAAGTAAATAGCTAATCCATTAACTCTGACCGGTTATCTCTTTCAATTATCCTGAGCTCACTACAGACTGCCCAATAGTAAAACTTAACAGCACCTGAGGAATGTGAGTGTATAAAGATTTATGAGCAGCAATAACTCACCAGCTAGACCTTTGTATTTTAAGTGAAATCTAGCAGGAACTGGAACTCACCCCTATGAGAGGGAAACAGAAATATCAATTACATTTTTCTGATTAAGCGAATTCTGCTCTTTGTGGACTTTGCTTCTTTCCTGGTAATTTGGGTGTCTTGAGAATCCGTGATTTCCCTCACTTTCCCATAGTCAACTGTTTCTTTAGCAGCCATGACCCCACATTCTAGAACTGTCCCTTAAACTTTCCTCACTTTTTAATTCCATGAAATTCATAAAAGGCTTATGAGCCCTCCCCCCTGAACAGCTCTTGGCCTGCTTTAATACTTCCTTTTGTAGCTGGGTGTCACATTTATTTGAAAAATGCTCCCATGAAGCAACTTGGGATATTTCACTGCATTCAGGTGCTGTATAAATGCAAGTTGTTCCAACTGCAAGATCCATGCAGTGATATCTTGCCCCATTCTCCTCTGTGATGTCTGACAACAAGTACAATACATTGCTAATGTATATCACAGGTAGTCCTATCCTCCCCACTGTTCGTCTAAGCACACTTCACAGGGAGGAGGTCACAAGGAAGCATCAGTGAGGGGTGATGAGATTCATGTAAATTATGATGCTATAATTGATCACATGACTCAAATCAGCAAGGTGGAAGATACCTGTTGACAATGAATGTTGTAAACAGTCTTAGACACGACACTAGAGAACACTGCATTTGATAACCTGTGTGCAAATGCAAATAAAGGAGTGTTAAAGTACAAAGCAGTTGAAGATTTAGTGATAAGCAGAAAGCAACTTTGGGAACAGTATGAATGTAGACATCCACAACCCGAGACAAGTTCAAAATTTCTAATGTCCAGGTAGCAGTATTATCTTAAAACGGATGATAAAGAAAAAGTATGATGCAGGTTTCGCAACCCTTTTATTTCCCATTCCCATAGCTTGAAAGCAGAGGTTGGTAGGAAGCAGAGGTTAACTGATGTGCTCTGACTGAAGCGGATGGATCATCATCCCAGATAACCCAAAAATATATCAAACTTTAATTACAATGCGCTTTTTAAACCAAAAGGACTGAATCAGGGGAAGTTATTGCGGATGTAAATCCAGTGGCTTGTCTGGAGAGAGAGTACCCCTGGAAGGCTTACATCGGTTAATATATCAAGGAAGCTTCAAATCAATGGGCTTAAAAGGCAGAAATGTGCTTCAAACTGAATTACTGTCTTCTGGGAATTCTCAAACCATGAACATAGTGGAAGAGAAGTCAGCAAGAGATATGTTTTGTGTTTTCTCTTTCAAGAGAAAGAGTTAAACACTAGTCTGTGTGTTCTTGTGGAAGGCATATGTATACAAATGAACTGGTGTGTGTGTGTGCCAATGGCGGAGGTATTCATGTACACTAGCCAGGGTTCGAGTGCTAATGTGATCTGAATGTCAAAGAATAATCCATAATCAAATATTCAATTAAAAACTATGTATTTTATAGCTTTTCTTGGCCTCAACTCTCATTTTTAATCATTGTGTATGTGTTGTATTATTATTTTTGTTTGTATTTGTCAATGATAAACTAACTTTATTGCTACCTTAAGAAAGCCTGCTTAAATTGTTATTAACATTTCAAAAGGAGCCAAAGATAGTGACAAGGGATAAATCCCTTTGTAAATTAACCTTGTTGCAGCCAACTGAGGAGAGGGAGGTGGTGGGTGTGAATACTGAAGGGGACCCAGCTGCTCACTACACTATGGGGATTTGCTGACCCAATAGCATTCCCAGTCAGTGGAACTGTCCACACTTCCATTGAGGGAAATTTGACTAATTCCAGGGAATTGCCATGAATTTTAAAGGGAATGGAAAAAGCATAGGATGTAGAAGAGATTGGGGAACTGGATGAGGGAAGGAGCGAGGTGAAGACAATAGAATTGGGGAGGATAGAAATGGAAGAAATTTCGAGAATGGGTAAGGAATTCCTGGAAGGCAAAGAATAATTATTTTTGTGCTTATCATGCCGCTAAAAGAATATTTATAGAGTCTGCTGAAGTGAGGAAAACTTTCATTGTTTTTAAACAACCATCTTGCCATCCCATAAGAGACACTGCACTCACCTCCTGCGATGATGTACACGGTGTCACATTAGCACGTCATTAAAATGAGCCTTCACTTCTGATACTACAGAAATGAGTTGGAGCGGAAGGAAAAAGGAATGGACGAGGAGGTGGAATGGGAAGGAAAGGAATGAGAAAAAAAATTGGGAACAGGGAGGGAATGGGATCTTAGTTCTGAAGTTTAGTGTGGTGGATTCTGGGACATTGACAGATTTTTAATTAGTAATGGGCTGAAGGGTTACGGGGGGCAGGCAGGGAAGTGAGGTTGAGGCCAAGGTGAGCGCACCATAATCGTAACAAATGGCAGAGCAGGCTCAAGGGGCTGAATTGCCTACTCCTGCTCCTAGCTCCTATGTTACTCAATGACCAATGAGTTATCTAACTAACTTGCACACTCCATGGACAAGTGTAAATATTTGCAATTGATTTAAGACTTTGGTTCCATTTTTAATTTAATGAACAAGGAGTATTGCTCTGGGAATTTTAATATACTTATTGCGCCAGTCTCCAGTCATACCATCAAAACAAATCCTTTGCAATTACATGGCAACAATCACCATTGTTCCCCTCCCCCCTTTTTTCAAATGGATCAACCCTCTGTATGATGTCATAAATTGACCTTCACAATATGACATCATTTAGCGGTACAATCCACTAGGACCAAGGGGAGAAGTAGTCCTTTGCCCAAAAGGGTATAAAAAGATGAACACATCTGGGGTAGGTTTGGAAAGGAACTTGACCCTTGTTTAAACTCAAGGGGCTCACTGTCAATGATTTGGATTTTATTGTAGCATTTAAGCTCCAGTACGAGCTTACTCTGGTATGAAAGTGGCAATGTTCAATGTCAACCTATATTTACCTTCACTCGGTAAACATGACACTTCATGAATCACGAACACAAGCGGCTTCCTCATGGCAATAAAAGGACAAAAATCTAAATTAATTCATTTTGCAACTTTTCAAAATTGTGGGAAGCATTCAGAATGAGGTTACTCACCTTTTGTAATAGTACCATGGCCTTACATTCAAATATCCTAAATAAAAATATTTTAAAAAAACTTTCATTTATCAGTTGTTAAATTCTAAATCAGAGGTAGTACCATTTTTGTTAAGCAAAGGCATTAAGAGATATGGATCAAAGGCAGATATGTGGAGTTCAGCCATTCTCTCATTAAATGGTGAAATAGGCTCAAGGGGCCAAGTGGCTCATTCCTGTTCCTGGTGTTTTACGTGGCCCTGGAACATTTACATACAAACATATGAATCAGGCGCTTGAGTGAGTCAGCCAGCCCCAGAGTCTGCTTCGGCATTCAATAAAATCATGGCTGGTCAGATTGTAACTTCAAATCTACCATCCTTTCCCCTTTCGTCCCCTTCTTCACAAGGCTCTACCACCACTTTAAAAATCTTCAAGGACTTTGCTTCCACTACCTTTTCAGAAAGTGTTCCAAAGATTCACAATACTCTGGAAGGACAAAAAAAATGCCTAAACTCGGTTTTGAATGGCCAATCCTTGCCACCCAATACATCAGTTTTCACAGAAGAGTTAATATAAGGCGTTCGACAAGGTTCCCATGGGAGACTGGTTAGCAAGGTTAGATCTCATGGAATGCAGGGAGAACTAGCCATTTAGATAGAGAACTGGCTCAAAAGGTAGAAGACAGAGGGTGGTGGTGGAGGGTTGTTTTTCAGACTGGAGGCCTGTGACCAGTGGAGTGCCACAAGGATTGGTGCTGGGTCCTCTACTTTTTGTCATTTGTATAAATGACTTGGATGTGAATATTGTAGCAGATGACACCAAAATTGGAGGTGTTTGGACAATAAAGAAGGTTACCTCAGATTACAAGGGGATCTTGATCAGATGGGTCAACGGGCTGAGGAGTGGCTGATGGAATTTAATTTAGATAAATGCAAGGTGCTACTTTTGGGAAAGCAAATCTTTGCAGGACTTATACACTTAAATGGCAAGGTCCTAGGGCATGTTGCTGAACAAAGAGACCATGGAGTGCAGGTTCATAGCTCCTTGAAAGTGGAGTCACAGGTAGATAGGATAGTGAAGGTGTTTGGTATTCTCTCTTTTATTGGTCAAAGTATTGAGTACAGGAGTTGGGAGGTCATGTTGCTCCTGTGCAGGACATTGGTTAGGCCACTGTTGGAATATTGTGCGCAATTCTGGACTCCTTCCCATTGGAAGGATGTTGTGAAATGTGAAAGGTATCAGAAATGAGTTACAGGATGTTGCCTGGGTTGGAGGATTTGAGCTATATAGGGAGACGTTGAACAGGCTTGGGCTGTTTGCCCTGGAGCGTCGGAGGCTGAGGAGTGATTTATAGAGGTTTATAAGATTAGGAGGGGTTTTGATAGGATAAATAGACAGAAATCTCTTCCCTGGGGTGGGGAGTCCAGAACCAGAGGAAATAGGTTTAGGGCGAGAGGGGAAAGAGACCTAAGGGGCAACCTTTTCATGTAAAGGGTGGTACGTGTATGGAATGAGCTGCCAGAGGAAGTGATGGAGGCTGGTATGTTTGCAGCATTTAAAAGGCATTTGGATGGATTTATGATTAGGAAGGGTTTGGAGGCATATGGGCCGGGTGCTGGCAGGTGGGACTAGATTAGGTTGGGATATCTGGTTAGCATGGACAGGTTGGACCGAAGGGTCTGTTTCCATGCTGTACATCTCTATGACTCTGTGGTCCATCATGCCTTTCCCTGGTTTTGTGAAGAGACTACCCAATTACTCCCACCGCCCCTGCTCTTTCTCCAAGTTTCCTTTTCAAGTGTTTATTCAAGTTCCCCTCGAATCTTTCTATTGAATCTGCCCGCGCCACCATTTTGGGCAATGCATTGATAACAATTCAGATCAAGCATAACAGTTTTGTGGATAAAAAAATTCCATTAACATTTACAGTAGTCTGGAAAAAGCATTCAGTCAATCGGTGGATTAACAATCTGCTTTCCGGTTTCTCCAAATAGTTACTCCATCAAAAATCCTCATAACTTTCAATGCCTCTATCAAATCTGATCAACATTTTCTACATCGAGATCAGCCATAGCTTTGTCCAGACTGTCTCTCAGAAGTGGGACCCACAATCCTTGCAACTCAAAGCATTGAAGGCGCCTGCCTCCTCTTATATTTCTGGTCGAAATAAAGGTGACTCAGGGGTGGCACAATAGCTCAGTGGTTAGCACTGCCATCTCATTGGGGCAGGAACACTTGTTCGATTCCATCCTCGGGCAACTGAGGGGTGGACTTGATGGGCCAATTGTCCTGCTTCCCCAATGTAGGGACTCTATAATAAAACAACAGAAGGCTAGGCTTGAGGATTCAGATCAAGCACCACTGCTTGCAACGCTCTGGTCCAGCAACCCCCATCTCATCAAAACTCTATGCATTCTTGTCACGAGATGGGAAGAGAGGCTTTCCCATATCCCCATCTTAGGAGTTAAGCCACCAACCTCACCTCTACAACTTCTGTTTCCAGACAATCCAGAATTGTCTCAATGGGTTGTTAAAATGCCAGTACGCAGTCCCCTGTGAGTTATTGCAAGTGCCACCTTTCCCTCTGTCACAGGACAGCAAGTACCATTGGTCGATTTCCCTCTTCAGCAGGGTATAGCAGATCCATTCCATCAGTTCCAAAGTTCTGAGACCTCGGGTGTTCCTTCCAATTTTCTATTTTTGTACATCCCTATTATCCTTTGCACTGCTATTTGCACTATCCTCACCATGCAGACAGCAACAACCAGCTGCATTCATGTGATGCGCAGACAAAACAATGTCAGGAAGGGATCATTTTATTAGACACCAACAAGCTGAAATGGAGCATTGATCAAAGCAGACTTGGGAAAGGAATAAGAGAGTTCTTCAGCAAATTACAGGTTCAGACAATTTACTGAGGTGAAGTCTTAATGGAAGCACTATAGTGCCCTGGCAAATTTCCTGTCTAGGTAACAACACTCACCATAACCTCTGGCTCCATTTAATTTACATTATTTTTTCTCCCCCTTCGGTTCATCTTTTAATCATTTCTTGCTGAATTCCCTTTCTTTGTGTTCAGATGGCTATTGTCACTCATTCCTCTTCATGACATTTCTTCATTTCTGTATTTAAATTGATAAGCACTCCATTTGACTTTTGCACCAGGAAACCTTCCACCATCCAGCCTCTCCCACACCCCAACCGATCACAGAACTCCACCACTGTGTATTTGCCAGTAAATCCTACCTCCTCTCACTTGCTTAAAAAAAATAACAGTTTGCAATTTCTGTTGTTCTTCAGTTTTGACCGAGAGTCAATCTGAAACGCTAACTTTGCTTCGCTTTGAGCTTTTTCTGAATTTTCTACTTTTATTTCAGATTTCCATCATCTATTGTATATTGCCAAGGTAGCAACAACGAGATGACAGCTAAAGCCTTGTACTGGCTCATCTGCGTTTGCTTCCAATCTTCTTCAGACAACAGCCCCAAGAGACAGATTGACTAGTTTGTTGGCAGATGAAGCATGAATGTGACTTTTCAAAACAGGAACTGGCAGGAAGGCTCACTGAGTTAGTCAAAGCCTCCATATCCTAAAAGCCTTTAGGGAGGATCATCTGGTCATTGATAAAGGGCTGAACTCTTACTTCAGGATGGACACGTATGAAATTCATAGTAGCACGCCAACAATGGTTTCATGCCTTAGGTGCAGCCAACAATATTGTTACAGTCAGCAAAACGCACCAAACCCACAAAATCTGGAATAGATGTCGGTTGTAACTGCCCAGCTTTTTGTGATATTGGCAAAGCATTTGGCACCAAGGGACATTGGAATCAGATTTCTGCACATGCCCAAAGGCCAAGTCAGACCACAGAACAAAACACAGGTAACCAACACAATGGTATAACATCACAACACCGGCAGCAAGGATTTTGCAGCAGATAAATGAGATGCAGAGTCAACCGAGGGAAAGCTAAATGCCAGAAGATGACCATGTTTTCCACACTGTTAACCTTATACACCATATTGACACTACAAGGTGATCAGAATTCTTTATAATCATGACAAACACATGTTCTGAAAAGTCCAGACAACAAGCAATATTGGAGCTACAGCCAACATTTTATAATTATGCATTCTGAAAAGATAGATCCTTCAGCAAATGGCACTTCCTGATACAGTCTATGAAAGACTGTCTCAGTTTTTATTGGATCACCAGCTTCATGCACTGGCAGATTGTAGTACCAATCCACTTGAAGCTTACCTGGGCTTCCTAAAAACTTCTAATTGTTAGATACCAACCATCAAGCTGTGACAGGCCTGCAAGTATGCACAGATCTCTGTACAATCACAACTCAGAATTCAAACCATACCTACTATGGTGGAGCAGACCACATTCAATGCAATCAAATCAGTCACCAATCTGCAAAGGTATGACTTCAAAGTGAAATATAACCAAGATTATTATATTTGGCACCCAGAGACCAAGATATTCCACAAGTTAATTCTTTGACTATGAAG
The DNA here is from genome assembly GCF_004010195.1 of Chiloscyllium plagiosum. Taxonomy (NCBI): domain Eukaryota; kingdom Metazoa; phylum Chordata; class Chondrichthyes; order Orectolobiformes; family Hemiscylliidae; genus Chiloscyllium; species Chiloscyllium plagiosum. The sequence goes on from NC_057719.1 coordinate 79,076,580, forward strand.
GTGAAGACATTCTCAAGGTTGATATGTTGCACTTCATCCACACCCAGAGCCAACACTTACAATTGGCAACTATAGAAGAGGACCAGCTATAACAGGTGCAAAAGATCATGATCTAGGGTTGGCCTGATTATATGAAAAAAGTATCTGAGAAGATTTATTCATTTTAACCAGAGCACAATTAGTTCAGCTGCACATGTTAGGAGGAAGTCATAGGGATCAGCAGCAGTAACAGAGTATTTGATCATTACAGAAATAGGTATTTCCACAACTGTACACATGACTTTAGGATGGCAATGTTGCCTCCCTATATCGAAGGTCGTGGATGTCAATGGGATGCAGGAATTCTTCTGCAGAAGGATGACCAGGCAGAGGGTCTACGTCAGTAACAATTTCTTAAGTAGGGTGAGCCTGAAATCCGATTTCAGGGAGCTCGGAAAGGAGACTGAAAAGTGGAACAACTCACTATAATCTTAGGATTATATTCAGTCCCATATGTTAGTCAGGATAGAAAGAGGACAACAGATCTGACACTTTGACATCTGTAGTAGGGACAATTTTAGAAACGATTATAAATGATGTGGCAACTGGACATTTAGAAAAGAATGGTTAAAAATGGGTAAAGCCAACGTGGATTTATGAAAATGAAATCATGTTTGACAAACTTGGAGTATGGAGAGGATATTACTTCTCGTATTAATAAAAGAGAAGTGAACATACTGTATTTCAATTTTCAGAAGTTTTTGATAAGGTCCCACGGAGATTAGTAAATTAGATTAGATGGGAATGACGATAACACCCTAGTACAGATTGAGGATTGATTAACAGGCAGAAAAGCAGAGAGCAGGATAATTAGGTCTTTGTAGGGTTGACAGTCTGTTACTAGCATAGCACTGCAAGGATCACACCTGTTCATAATTTATATAAATGATCCATATATGGCAACTAATTGCAATATTTCAAAATTTGATGATATTAAATTGGGTGAGCGTGTCAGTTGTGAGGAGGAGTAGAAAAGGAAAACTGGACGGGCTAGAATAATTCTGAAGTTATTCATTTTAGTGGAAAAAAAAATGGGTAGAAAGAAAGATTATTTCTCAAATAAGTACAGGACTCCAAAAAGGGACCTTAAGTGTCCTTGCCCATGAGTCACAGAGTCATAGAGATGTACAGCATTGAAACAGACCCTTCAGTCCAATTTGTCTATGCTGACCAGATATCCTAATTTAATCTTGTCCTATTTGCCAGCATTTGGCACATATCTCTCTAAACCTTTCCTATTCATATATCCATCCAGATGCCTTTGAAATGTTGCAATTGTACCAGCCTCCACCACTTCCAGATAGGATAGTGAAGGAGGCATTTGGTATGCTTTCCTTTATTGGTCAGAGTACAGGAGTTGGGAGGTCATTTTGCAGCTGTACCAGGACATTGGTTGAGCCACTTTTGGAATAATGTGTGCAAATCTGGTCTTCCTATCAGAAAGATATTGTGAAATCCGAAAGGGATCAGAAAAGATTTACAAGGATGTTGCCAGAGTTGGAGGATTTGAGCTATAGGGAGAGGTTGAATAGGCTGGGGCTGTTTTTCCTGGAGCAGTGGAGGCTGAGGGGGCATGGATAGGGTAAATAGTTAAGGCCTTTTCCCTGAGGTAGGGGTGTCCAAAACTAGAGGGCATAGGTTTAAGGTGAGAGGGGACAAATTTAAAAGGGACCTAAGGAGCAACCTTTTCATGCAGAGGATGGTACGTGTATGGAATGACCTACCAGAGGAAGTGGTGGAGGCGAGTATGATTGCAACATTTAAAAGGTATCTGGATGGGTATATGAATAGGAAGGGTTTGGAGGGATATGGGCCGGCTGCTGGCAGATGGGACTAGATTGATTTGGGATATCTGGTCGGCATGGACGGGTTGGACCGAGTTAGTCCCCTTCTGTGATGACGACTTCCTCTGGCAGCTCGTTCCGTACACGCACTACCCTTTCCCTGAGAAGGTTGCTTCTTAGGTCCATTTTAAATTTGTCCCTCTCACCTTAAACCTATGCCCTCTCGTTTTGGACTCCCCTACCCCAGGGAAAAAGGCCTTAAATTTTAAAATTTTTAAATTCAGTCATCGGTCATGGATATTGCTGGCTAGGCCAATATTTATTCCCTTCCAGTTGATGTTTGATTCCATCAGAAGTGGTATTGGGTTTGCAAGGTTTTGTCTGAAGAACTTTGGCAAATCTCTGCAGTGCATCTTGTAGATAGCATATGTTGCTGCTATTGAGTGCCAGTGGTGGAGGGAGTGGATGTAGGGCCAATCAAGTGGGCTGCTTTGTCCTGGATGGTGTCAAGCTTCTTGAGTGTTGTTGGAATATACCCATTCAGGCAAACAGGGAATATTCCATCACACTCCTAAATTGAGCCTTGCAGATGGTGGACAGGGTCTGCAGAGTCAGAAAGTGAGTTGCTTGTTGCAGTATTCCTAGCTTCTGACCGGTTCTTGCAGCCTGCCCTCCAAATGTTGATAGTGGAAAATTCAGTGATGGTAGCACCATTGAATATCCAGGGACAGTCATTAGATTGTCCGTTGTTGGGGATGATCATTGGGGCGACAGACAGACAGACACAATCTCATTGCATTTGAACATGTATCTGAGGAGTTGCAAATGTGCTGAACATTGCACATCCCCAATTCTAACCTTATGATGGAGGGAAGGTTATTGATGAAGCATTTGAAGATGGTTGGGTGTAGGCCACTACCTTGAGGAACTCCTGGAGCGGAGATGAGTGACCTGCAACAACTACAGCCATCTTTCTATGTTCTAGGTCTGACTCTAACCAGCAGAGAGTTTGTCCCCAATACACATTGATTCCATTTTTGCTAGAACCCTCTGATGCCATACTTGGTCGCATGCAGCCTTGACATAAAGGGCTGTCACTCTCACTTCTGGGTCCATGTTTGAACCAAAGCTGTAATGAGATCAGGAGCTGAGTGGCCCTGGCGGAACCCAAACTAAGTATCACTAAGCAGGTTATTGCTGAGTAGGTGATGCTTGATAACATTGTTTTTGACAGCTTCCTAATGATCAAAAGTAGACTGATGGGACGGTCATTGACCTGGTTAGATTTGCTCTGCTTTTTTTTTTTGCAGGACATACCTGGGCAATTTTCCACATTGTCGGGTAGATACCAGTGTTGTACTGGAACAGCAAGTTTTGAAGCAAGGGTCTTTAGTACTATCGCTAGAATATGGTCAGGGCCCATTGCCTTTGCAATAGCCAGTGCCTCCAACTGTTCCTTGATTTGGAGATGCCAGTGTTGGACTGGAGTGCACAAAGTTAAAAGTAACACAACACCAAGTTATAGTCCAACCTGTTGGACTATAACCTGGTGTTGTGTGGTTTTCAACTGTTTCTTGACATCATGTGATGTGAATTGGATTGGCTGAAGACCATCATCTGCGATGCTGTGGACCACTGAAGGAGGCTAAGATGGATCATCCACTTCAGGCTGAAGACTAGGGTGAAAATTTTAGCCTGATCTTTTGGACTGATTTGCTAGATTCTTCCATCTTTGAGGATGGGGATATTTGTGAAGCCTCCTCTTCCAGTGAGTTGTTTAATTGGACATCACCATTCATAATTTTGGATTTGGCAGGACTGCAGAATTTAGTTCTGATCATGGGATTGTTTTGCTCTATCACTTGCTACTAATGATGTTTGGCATGCAAGTAGTGCTATTTGGTGGCTTCACTATGTTGACACCTCAATACTGGTCCTGGTATGGCCTCATGCACTCTACATTGAGCCAGGACTGATCCCTCTGGCTTGATGGTAATGGACGAGTGGGGGAAATATGTCGGGCCATGAGGTCATAGATTGTGCTGGAGTTGATGGCCCACAGGGTCTTATGGATGCCCAGTCTTTAGTTGCTAGGTCTGTTTGAAGTCTGTCCCATTTAGCACAGTGATAGTGCCACACAATACGATGGAGGCTGTAATCTCAATGTGAAGGCAGAACTTTGTTTCCACAAAGACTGTGCAACGGTCACGTTTAATGATACTGCATGGGCAGTTGCATCTGCTGTTGGCAGATTGGTAAGGATGAGGTCAAGTATGTTCTTCCTTCCTGTTGGTTCCCTCCCCATCTGCTGCAGACCTCAGTCTAGCAGCTTTTTCCTAAGTGGTGTCACTGCCGAGCTTCTCATGGTAGTGGAAATTGAAATGCGCCACCCAGAGTACATTTTGTGCTCTTACTACCCTCAGTGCTTCCTCCAAGTGTTGTTCAATATGGTGGAGTACTGATTCATCAGCTGAGGGAGCATAGTACAGAGAAACCATCAGGAAAAACATCCTTCCCAATCTTTTTCCTGATGCCACGAGATTTCATGGGATCAGGAGTCAATGTTGAGGACCT
>NC_057719.1:79081476-79110208 GCF_004010195.1 Chiloscyllium plagiosum
AGGGATGTGGGCCGGCTGCTAGCAGGTGGGACTAGATTGGGTTGGGATATTTGGTTGGCATGGACGGGTTGGACCAAATGGTCTGTTTCCATGCTGTACATCTCTATGACTCTATGACTCTATGTCCTGAATCTGTAAACATTGGTCTGACTTCCATTGAAAACTATCCAGCTCATCCTCTTTAACTTAAAGCAATTCTTGATTCTCGATCTGCTGACTCTTCTAGGTTGAAGTATGTAAAGGCTTTACTCTGAGTTTTTAAGTTGGTCTGATGGCTTAATTTGCCTTCTGTGGATTTCTTCTTAGTCGTTTTCACATCCACAATGATGACACTGGAGGATTGCTGCTTACTTAGCAACATCTCTGTCAGAGGTATTGACTATTCATCTTTGAAAAACAAAGGATCAAAATGTTGTTCTTGAGTTGGCGTCTGCTAATACCAGGTGAAAGTGAGGACTGCAGATGCTGGAGATCAGAGTCAAGATTAGATTGGCACACCAGGTCAGGCAGCATTTGAGAAGCAGGAAAATCGACAGTTCGGGCAGGAGCTCTTCATCAGGAATGAGGCTGGGAGCCTCCGGCGTGGAGAGATAAATGGGAGGGGGGTGGGACTGAGGAGAAGGTAGCTAAGAGTGCAATAGGTGGATGAAAGTGGAGAAAAAGGTGATAGATCAGAGAGGAGGGTGGAACGCATAGGTGGGAAGCATGATTGACAGATAGGATAGGTCATGAGGATGGAACTGAGAAATAAGAAAGGGATGATTACCTTATTGGGATTGTATTATAGACCCCCTAACAGTCAGAGGGAAATTGAGAAACAAATTTGTAAGGAGATCTCTTATCTGTAAGAATAATAGGGTGGTTATGGTAGGGGATTTTAACTTTCCAAACAAAGACTGGGACTGCCATTGTGTTAAGGGTTTAGATGGAGAGGAATTTGTTAAGTATGTACAAGAAAATTTTCTGATTCAGTATGTCAATGTACCTACTAGAGATGGTTCAAAACTTCACCTACTCTTGGGTAATAAGGCAGGGCAGGTGACTGAGGTGTCAGTTGGGGACACTTCGGGGCCAGCGACCATAATTCTATTTGTTTTAAAATAGTGATGGAAAAGGAGAGACCAGATCTAAAAGTTGAAGTTCTAATTTGGAGAAAGGTCAATTTTGACAATATTAGGCAAGAACTTTCAAAAGCTGAATAGGGCACAGATGTTCACAGGTAAAGGGATGGATGGAAATTGGGAAGCCTTCAGAAATGAGACAGCGAGATTCCAGGGACAGTATATTCCTGTCAGGGTGAAAGGAAAGGCTGGTAGATATAGGGAATGCAGGATGACTAAAGAAATTGAGGTTTGGTTAAGAAAATGTAGGCATATGTCAGGTATAGACAGGATAGGTCAAGTGAATCCTTAGAAGAGAATCCTTAAAGGCAGTAGGAGTATACTTAAGAGGGAAATCAGGAGGACAAAAAGGAGACATGAGATTGCTTTGGCAAATAGAATTAAGGAGAATCCAAAGAGTTTTTACAAATACATTAAGGACAAAAGGGTAACTAGGGAGAGAATAGGGCCCCTCAAAGATCAGCAAGGTAGCCTTTGTGTGGAGCCACAGGAGATAGGGAGATACTAAACGAGTATTTTGCATCAGTATTTGCTGTGGAAAAGGGTATGGAAGATATAGAATGTAGGGAAATAGATGGTGACATCTTGCAAAATGTCCATATTACAGAGGAGGAAGTGCTGGATGTTTTGAAATGCATATAATTGGATAAATCTCCAGGACCTGATCAGGTGTACCCTGGAACTCTGTGGATAACTAGGGAAGTGATTGCTGGGCCTCATACTGAGATATTTGTAATATTGATAGTCAAAGGTGAGGTTCTGGAAGACTGGAGGTTGACTAACTTGGTGCCACTTTTTAAGAAAGGTGGTAAGGACAAGCCAGGGAGCTGTAAACCAGTGAGCCTGACCTTGGTGGTGGGCAAGTTGTTGGAGAATCCTAAGGGACAGGATGTACATGTATTTGGAAAAGCAAGGACTGATTAGAGATAGTCAACATGGCTTTGTGCATGGGAAATCATGTCTCACAAACTTGATTGAGATTTTTTGAAGAAGTAACAAAGAGGATTGATGTGGGCAGAGCAGTAGATGTGATCTATATGGACTTCAGTAAAGCGATCGACAAGGTTCCCCATGGGAGACAGGTTAGCAAGGTTAGATCTCATGGAATACAGGGAGAACTCAACATTTGGATACAGAACTGGCTCAAAGGTAGAAGACAGAGGGAGGTGGTGGAGGGTTGTTTTTCAGACTGGAGGCCTGTGACCAGTGGAGTGCCACAAGGATCGGTGCTGGGTTCACTACTTTTCATCATTTACATAAATGTTATGGATGTGAGCATAAGAGGTATAGTTATTAAGTTTGCTGATGACACCAAAATTGGAGGTGTAGTAGACAATGAAGAAGGTTACTTCAGATTACAACAGGATCTTGATCAGATGGGTCAGTTGGCTGAGAAGTGGCAGATGGAATTTAATAAATGCGAGGTGCTGCATTTTGGGAAAGCAAATCTTTTCAGGACTTATACACTTAATGGTAAGGTCCTTGGGAGTGTTGCTGAACAAAGAGACCTTGGAGTGCAGGTTCATAGCTCCTTGAAAGTGGAGTCGCAGATAGATAGGATAGTGAAGAATGCGTTTGGTATGCTTTTCTTTATTGGTCAGAGTATTGAGTATAGGAGTTGGGAGGTCATGTTAGGCCGCTGTTATCGGAAAAATGTTGTGTAACTTGAAAGCGTTCAGAAATGATTTACAAGGATGTTGCCAGGGTTGGAGGATTTGAGCTATAGGGAGAGGTTGAATAGGCTAGGGCTGTTTTCCCTGGAGCGTCAGAGGCTGAGGGGTGAACTTAGAGAGGTTTGTAAAATCATGAGGGGCATGAATAGGATAAATAGACAAAGTCTTTTCTTTGGGGTCAGGGAGTCCAGAACTGGAGGGCATAGGTTTAGGATGAGAGGGGAAAGATATAAAAGAGGCCTAAAGGGGCAACGTTTTCACGCAGAGGGTGGTACCTGTATGGAATGACCTGCCACAGGAAGTGGTGGAGGCTAGTATAATTGTAACATTTAAAAGGCATCAGGATGGATATATGAATAGGAAGGGTTTGGGGGATATGGGCCTTGTGCTGGCAGGTGGGACTAGATTAGGATGCAGTATCTGGTCGGCGTGGACGAGTTGGGCTGAAGGGTCTGTTTCAATGATGTACATCTCTATGACTCTATATCTTGCAGAAACCCATACTAATTGTTCCTATATTTCTGGTTTGTTTTCTCTCATGTTCTGAATTAGAATGAGAGGAGATCTAACTGAGGTATATAAGAAGCTGAAGGGAACTGACAAAATAGACATAGACACCTCATGTGCGGTGCGGTCAGGTAACTCATGACCTCCAGGATTGTTATGGGACTATCAATATTCTCTTCTTGAATCTGGATTAAAAACTAAAAATGTAGAAGCCAAGCTTAAACCTGGCCAGACTCTGCGAATTGCAAACTGTAGAGCTGGAAGAGAAATACCCATGCAACCATGTCTTGGAAGATAACCTTCTCCTCGAAACTGGATAGGCCTAGAACTGCCTGACCAGGTGCGAACCAGCACACTGTTTCAAAATGAACCATTGTTTACATCTCGAGTGTCCCTGCTGTAGCAGCCTGTGAAGTCAAACTCATTAAGACGGGAGACCTTAAATATAGGCGCAGCAACTGAAATAAACAGGGCATCAAAACTGGCCAAAAAGGCAAGGCATACTAGGATTGCCTGAGCCAAAACAGACAAAAGAGACAATGTTGCCTGGGGGCAAGTCCTTGCAAGATCCAAGCCCAGACAATTAAAGACAGAGAGGCACCAGACAGCAATTCAACCCTTCCTGACAAACAACACTAGCTGTAAGGGGCAGACATGCCTCAGTAAGACACAAGACCAGGTGTCCCTTCATGACATTTTAATGAGCTATGTATCTGGACCTCCAAATCTCTTTGGGACTTCAATATCTCTAGCATTTCATCATGTAGAATTTTTTTTGGTATCCCTCCTGTAGGAAAGAGGTTGTGAAACTTGAAAGGGTTCAGAAAAGATTTACAAGGATGTTGCCAGGGTTGGTGGGTTTGAACTACAGATTATCCGAATACCAATTATCTGAAAATCGGATTATCCGTGTTTCTAACAGTGACCGCCTCTTTTGTTTACAGTGATTAAACAGGCACCGTCTCCAAATGACTGATCTCCCACTCTCTCTCTCTCTCCAAACTTTGGAGACTTACCCCACAAAGACAACTGCAGCAGGCTTGTTGGTGTCCAGTCCAGCTGCTCCGGAGAGGGGATGGGTGTGTACCGGGGGGGGGGATATGTTGGACGGGGAGGCGGGGGGGCGGGGGCGGTGTTGCACAGGATCGGGGGTGGGGCTTCGTGCACTGTGTGCTGCTGCTAGTCTCCTGAAAGGGGAGCAGACTTTAAAAACTCCGATCCCCAGAGGAAAGGTATTTAATCGATTAACCGAATAATCGATTATCTGAACGAAATAGTGCCCGACCATCACGTTCGGATAATCGAGGTTCCCCTGTATAGGGAAAGCCTGAATAGGCTAGGGCTGTTTTGCCTGTAGCATCAGAGACTAAGGGGTGACTTTATAGAGGTTTACAAAATCATGAGGGGCATGTATAGGATAAATAAACAAGGTCTTTTCCCTGGAGTGGGGGAGTCTAAAACTAGAGGGTATAGGCTTAGGGTGAGAGAGGAAAGATATAAAAGGGACTTAAGGGTCAACTTTTTCACGCAGCGGATGGTGAGTGTATGGAAGGAGCTGTCAGAGAAAGTGGTGGAGGCTGATAAAATTACAGCATTCAAGAGGCATCTGGATGGGAACATGAATAGGAAAGGTTTAGGGGGGTACGGGCCAAGTGCTGGTATATGGGACTAGATTTATTTTGGATATCTGGTCAGCATGGACAAGTTGGACTGAAGGGTCTGTTTCCGTGCTGTATATCTCTAGGCCCCAAGAGCAGACACATCAAAAGGGGTTGTTGTTAAGCAAGCTTTTGAAAGCCATTAGCAGCATTTCAAGGTGATAAATTAATTCGATACCTCTGATTGGTCAAGTCTTTGGAACATTCTGGAAGGTACCTAGGAGGGTATAGCCTCGCAGGACACTCCCCCACCCCCGAATACTCCAGCCTACCTAGAGGCACATTGGGTTACAGCAGTGATCTGAGCAGCTCTGACCAGAGAGAGAATCAACCCATGAAGCGAGGAACAGACTGAACGATTTGACAGACCAGGTAGGAGAAAGTGAGGACTGCAGATGCTGCAGATCAGAGTCGAGAGTGTGGTGTTGGAAAAGCACAGCAGGTCAGGCAGCATCCGAGGAGCAGGAGAATCAACGTTTTGGGCATAAGCCCTTCATCAGAAATGAGCAGACCAGCAAAGTTACAAATATCGTGGAAGTATTTCAAGTTTCTAAAGAATCAGACAGTTAGAAATATAGTTGTTAAAAGTTTAACTTTTAACTCTTAACCTTTGTTGTCTTCAAACAAAGTTGCGACACTCGCGCAGCGTGTTCTCTTTCCTAATGCATGCTAAGATGCCTGGGTAAATTAATATCAGGCACACTGGTTGAGGAGTCTGCAGAGTCTTGGAGATACCCTATTCTAGACAACACGGCTTTGTTAGAAGAATGCTACACAGACTTGGTGGCACCCAGGTCAGTAGGAGGCCGGAGGCATAGCGTGACAAGGATAGGACCTGACAGCCAAAGTTTCAAAACCATATTCCGTGACCTCCACATATGGAATGTAGTTATCTCATTGGATTGTCCTGCCTCTGCTTGATGCTAATATTGGACACAGGCCATAGAATCTTCAAGAAAGGCATGCATAAAGGGTAAAAGTGGCAACCTGAAGCCCTCTCTGCTTTTACACCTTCTTCAATGGTGTCTCCAGAAAGTCCACATCAGGGAGGTAACCGAAGACCAGAACCAGTCTGAGACGGGAGGGAAAGTCCAAGTCAATAACCGCAAATCCTGAAACATGACGCAACTGAGCGATAGCCTGTCATAGAGATGTACAGCATGGAAACAGACCCTCTGGTCCAACTTGTCCGTGCTGACTAGATATGCTAACCTAATCTAATCCCATTTGCTAGCACCTGGCCCATATCCCTCTAAACCCTCCCTATTCGTGTACCCATCCAGGCGCCTTTTAAATGTTGCAGTTGTACCAGCCTCCATCACTTTCTCTGGCAGCTCATTCCATACATGTATCACCCTCTTCGTGAAAGAGTTGCCCCTTAAATCTCTTTTAAATCTTTGCCCCTCACCAACCTATGCCCTCTAGTTTTGGCCTCCCTATCCTGGGAAAAAGATCTTGGCTATTCACACTATCCATGCCCCTCATGATTTTATAAACCTCCATAAGGTCACCCCTCAGCCTCCATTGCTCCAGATAAAATAGCTCCAGTTTATTCAGCCTCTCCCTATAGCTCAAATCCTCCAACCCTGGCAACATCCTTGTAAATCTTTTCTGCACCTTTTCAACAAATCTTTTCTGCACCTTTCAAGTTTAACAATATCTTTCCTATAGCATTGAACTCAGTTTTCCAAAAGTAGCAGAACCAATGTCCTGTACAGCTGCATCAAGGCATCTGAATTCCTATACTCAATGCACTGAACAATAAAGGCAAGTGTACCAAATACCTTTTTCACTACCTTGTCTACCTGTGACTCCACCTTCCAGAAACTATGAACATGCACCCAAGATCTCTTTGTTCAGCAACACCTCATAGAACATTACCATTAAGTGTGTAAGTCCTGCCCTGATTTGCTTTTCCAAAATGTAGCCCTAACATTTATTTAAATTAAACTCCATCTGCCACTCCTCGGCCCATCGGCCTATCTGATCAAAGTCCCCTTGTGATCCGAGATGCTCCAATCAACAAAGCAATCCTCAGGCAAAGTGCAGGTAGGAAAAAAGACATTTGTGCTGATACTAAGGCATTACCTGTGTCCAAGTGTCAATTAATTCTGCCCTACTGTATCTCAAAAACAGCATGGAAGCAACAAAAAAGGACATGTAATGTCAATTCAACATCTCGTTTGGCATGAACACCAGATATAGTGTGTGTGTTTTGTAATTTTTTTTATTTTCTCATGGGATACAGTTATCACTGGCTGGGTCAGCATTTATTACCCATCCCTTATTCCTCTGGGGAAGACTGGAGTCCTTGGATTCAATAAGACACCTCACCACCACCTTCTCCAGGGAAAATACAGGGGGAAGAGAAGTTGACCGAGCCAGGGATGTCCTCATACCATGAATGAATTTTTAAAAATACAGGCTCTATTCTGATCATTTTAAAGTATCAGTAAAAAAAAAACAAAAGCAAGCCCAACAAGAAAATACAGAAAAAAATGCATTATCTAGCAATGTAGATATTTCTTTGCACCTGCATTTGAAAGAACATAGAACTTAAATATAAAAATGGAAAGCAAATACCGAAGCATTGATTGTTAATCCTGCTTCTGGAGTTCCAGTGATTTAAAGGAAGGATAAGGTTTTATTTTGTCGATCAGCCAATAGCTGATCATGAAAAACAGGCAGTCAAACTCTCCATTGTTGTGGGAAATCACAGCAGGTCAGGCAGCATCCACGGAGCAGGAGAATCGACGTTTTGGGCATAAGCCCTTCATCAGGAAACGTCGATCCTCCTGCTCCTCGGATGCGGCCTGACTGGCTGTGCTTTTCCAGCACCACACTCTTCGACTTGATCTGCAACATCTGCAGTCCTCACGTTCTTCCATTGCCGTGGGAAATGTAAAGCCAAGAAGAGTCAATTTCTTGAGTATTTCTGATGCTGACCACAAACATCCGGAGAAAAAGTTCCAGCCTTGAGATGACCAATATAGAGCTTGTGTCAACTTCAAGATGCACAGGCTTGAGTTGAACTCAAAACCAGCAAGAACCAGTTGAAACAATCGACCAATTCATAGGCAGGGTCGATGCAAAGGTACTGAAGCTAACTTATCTGAAAGACTTATGGAACTGGTCATTGGCTCTACACCCATCAAGTCCTTCAGAAAGCACTTCTAGCCAAACCCAATAAATATAATGTTGATGGACTATTGAGTGACAGACAAGTTTGGAGACTTTTTTGTGGGCCAGCAACACAGTTAAGTTAGGGTTAGGGTTCAGCAAAAAATATTGTGGCTGTAATAAGGTCAGCAAAACATCTAAATCTTGTATGAATTGTAGTTTGTCTTATCCACCAAGAAATTGTCCAGTGTTAGCTGATATATGCCAGCTATGTTCCAAAAGGGAATATTAAGTTAAAACTTACAAGAAGTCTAATTGCCCAAAGAAATCCAAAGTATAGCACAATATTCCGCAGCACAATGTGAAGAAGAGTCAACCAAGGAACAATGTCAATTTTTTCAAAGTTCCATCCAAGGCATCTAAATCTGACATGTCTAAGAATTATCTGCAATGAAACAGTTTACAGAACTCAGTCAGCGAGTACACATAATTACCTTAATACACCACAAAGCTGCCATCAGAAAAGCTGAAGACTTTACACCCATCATCATGAAGTGTTTCATGATGAGGCATATTAAGACCCTGCTGCCCGCCTCACTGCACACCCTGCAGTTTGCATATCGTCCCAACTGCTCAATTGCTGATGCCATTTCCATCACTCTCCATCTGACCCTCACCCATTTGGAGAAGGACACCTATGTCAGATTACTGTTCATAGACTTCAGTTCTACACTTAACACTATCATTGCTCAGCACCTGATTGGAAAGCAGAGTCTGCTGGGCCTAAAAGCCTCCTTTGGCAACTGGATCCTGGACTTCCTGACTGGGAGACCTCAGTCAGTCTGGATTTGGAACAGCATCTCCAACACCATCACACTGAGCACACACACACACGTAGACACACGACTGTGCAGCGATGCACAGGTCAAATCACATCATCAAGTTCGCTGATGACACGACGATGGTGGGTCTCATCAGCACGAACGATGAGTCAGCGTACAGAGAGTATGTGCAGCAACTAATGGACTGTCTCTGAATATAGACAAGATGAAAGAGATGGTTGTTGACTTCAGGAGGGCACAGAGCGACCACTCTCCACTGGACATCGACAGCTCCCCCAGGGAGATTGTGAAGTGCACCAAATTTCTTGGCGTACACCTGGCAAGAAACTCATCTGGTCCAGCAACACCAGCTCCACAGCCAAGTAAGCCCAGCAGTGTGTCTACGTTCTGCGCAAGTTGAGGAAAGCCCACCTCCCACCCCCCCCCTCCCCCCATCCTCACCACATTGTACAGAGAGTTCATTGAGAGTACCCTGAGCTGCTGCAACACTGCCTGGCTCGGCAATTGCACTGTCTCGGATCGTAACGCCCTACAACGGATAGTGAGGACAGCTGAGAAGATCATCAAGGTCTCTCTCCATTCCATTACAGACATTTACACCACACGCTGCATCCGAAAGGCTAACAGCATTGTGGGCAACCCCACACATCCTTCATTCAAACTCTTCTCCCTCCTGAAAGATATAAAAGAGACCTAAGGGGCAACTTTTTCACGCAGAGGGTGGTACGTGTTTGGAACGGGCTGCCAGAGGAAGTGGTGGAGGCTGGTACAATTGCAACATGTAACAGGCATTTGGATGGGTACATGGATAGGAAGGGTTTGGGGGGATATGGGCCGGGTGCTGGCAGGTGGGACTAGATTGGGTTGGGATATCAGGTTAGCATGGACGGGTTGGACCGAAGGGTCTGTTTCCATGCTGTTCATCTCTATGAATCTAAGAAAGTACACGCTGCATCCGAAAGGCTAACAGCATTGTGGGCAACCCCACACATCCTTCATTCAAACTCTTCTCCCTCCTGAAAGATATAAAAGAGACCTATGGGGCAACTTTTTCACGCAGAGGGTGGTACGTGTTTGGAACGAGCTGCCAGAGGAAGTGGTGGAGGCTGGTACAATTGCAACATATAACAGGCATTTGGATGGGTACATGAATAGGAAGGGTTTGGGGGGATATGGGCCGGGTGCTGGCAGGTGGGACTAGATTGGGTTGGGATATAAGGTTAGCATGGACCGAAGGGTCTGTTTCCATGCTGTACATCTCTATGAATCTAAGAAAGCAGAGCATTTGGTCTCTCACAGCCAGACTGTGCAACAGTTTCTTCCCCCAAGCCATCAGGCTCCTTAACACTGTATGATCAGACTCTTTTCCATTTGCAATTCTTTGTACAACTTCAAATTGCTGCTAGAACAATGTCGATTAAATATCATTCCTTTTATTACATTGTAATAAGCATGTTTTGCACTTCTTATGCACTTTGTATAATTGTATAGTTTGTGCTGTCAATGTAGCACTTTGGTCCTGGAGGAATGCAGTCTTGTTTTTTCCTGTATCATTGTATATGGTAGAAATGACAAATTAAATCTTTTCTCTCTCTCTCTATCTGAAAAAGAAGGAATGAAGAACATCCACTAATTGCCAAGACTGACACTGGTGCAAGTGCAAATACTATCCCTTTATCCATCTTCCATGAGATGTACTCAGGAACTGGTGCTGTCTCCACCTAATAAGTTAACTGCTTACAAAAGGTCTGACATCCCATGCATTTTTATTATTTACCTTAAATATGTATACAACTCCTCAGAATGAACACCTGACACCTTTAACGCTGGTCTGGGTATTATTGGTCCGCTAAAATGCAGAGATATACAGATGATTACAATCCACAAGTTAACAAATTTGTTATTTGTAACACCAAAAATTTCAGATTATAACATCAAGTCTATCCATGACCTAATTAAGTTTTATGGGCCAATACAGTGGCTCAGTGGTTAGCTCTACTATCTCACAGTACCAGGGACCCGGGTTCAATTCTACCCTTGAGCGACTGTGTAGAGTTTGCACCTTCTCCCTGTGTCTGTGGGGGTTTCCTCCCACAGTCCAAAGACGTACAGGCTAGGTAGATTGGCCATGCTAAATTGCCCATAGTGTCCAGGGATGTGCTGGCTCAGTGGATTAGGATGGGAAATGTGAGCTTACAGGAATAAGGTAGGGGGGATGGGTCTGGGTGGTGTCCCTGAGCAAGCATTTTCTTTCTGAACATCCAGAGATGAACTAGGACTCTCCAGAAATGTAACCTTCAAAGGCAGACAAGTGATTATTCCTCAATATCTAAATCTAGACATGTTATACCATATGGATATAGGTCACATGGGCAGAGAGATGAACCAAAGGATTGGCAGATGAATCCATTGATTCACTTGGCATCAGTAAAGATGTTGGTCCCCTGATCAAGTCATGTGAAACATGTCAATTCTGTTACCCTAACAATCAAGAGAACCTTTAATTCCATGTTGGATTCCTTCTAAGTACAAGATTGTGACTGATATTGCCCATATCCAAGGAAACAATAACATTCTGGTGACTGACAACTTCACTAATCTCCAATTCATTGCACAAGATCAGTAATACTACTAATGCAACAGTTCTTGACATGTTGACTGTCCTATTCTTGGTTTCCTCTACAAGTTGTGCCTGACAATGGTCGGCAGTATAGTACTGCACACTTGTGCAGGGAATGAAATGTTCAACAGATTACCTCTTGTCTGTATTACCCTCAATCCAACAGTCTCACGGAACACGCTGTTAACATGATAAAATCCAACGTAATCAACCACAAGGTGATTTGCCAAGACTTTTGGATTTGTTAAATTTGCACAGTGCGACTCAAGGTAATGGTTACCCTCAACAGCAGCTCCTAGGTTTGGAGGACATTGTTATGATCCCAGCTGATGATAACAACTTTGAGTGCAACCTGGCCTGATAAATACATATAAATGAAATGTTTGCAATTTGCTTACCATGGTCATCAATCACTGAATGCATTAACATGAGGCTGTAAATGTACTTCCGATAAAACAGCATAAGTTTGTACCTCAAAGAAAAACAAAATTATCACCAGTAAAAAAGAAAGATTGCATCTGTTTTCCCAGAAATATATTTTATAGACACTCACCTTTTAGTTACATGGTTGTGGTAGGGGACATTATAATTAGGAGGATGCGTTTCCCGTCCTGTGTCGGATTAAGGACTTCTCAGGGTTGAAAAAGAAAACTTGGAAACAGAGTAGTCATCCACATTGGTACCAATGTCTTTGGTAGACTAGAGAGGAGGTTTTTCTGAAAGACTTTGAATGATTAGGTGTTAAATTAAAAAGCAGGACCTCCAGGGTACTAAGCTCATCATGACTGCATAAGCCAAAGGCAAACTAGAATAGGGTAAATACTGTCAAGGAGTTAAATGTGTGGCTCAAAGATTGATGTGCATGGAATAGCTTTTGAGGTGTGGGTCACTGGTGCAAGTGTTGGGTTAGAAGGGGGCTGTTCTGGTGGAATGGGCTTCCCAAACTGTGCTGGGACCAATGACCTGGTGAATCAACTAACCAGGGCTGTACAGAAAGAGTCTAAACTAAGAAAGAGTTTAAACTAACCAGAGAGGGGAAGGTTTGGGAGAGGAGAAATATAGGCCTTCAAAACAAGATGATTTGACAGCATTGTAGGACCTGGTAACAAAATCTCAGAGTGAGACTGGAAGGGACAAAGTTTTCCAATGTAGAAAAGCAGCAGTAAAAGGGGTTAAACAGAGAAAAAAGCGTGGTAAAAGGGCAAAGGAAAGGCTTGTGAATGCAAGTAGTATTCAGAACAAAATTAATGAATTATTGTATGAATACATTTTAAAGTGTATGATCTTATAGTCATTACAGAGACATTACTACAAAGAGATCAGAGCTGGTAAATAAATATTCAGGAGTTTGTGACCTTTTGAAAGAACAGGCAAAAAGACATGGTGTAGGGCTATCATTGTTGGTACTGGGCAGAGAAAGAATGCAGGCAGGAAATGATCTTGAGTCAGAATCCATATCAGTGAAAGTGAGTAATAAAAAGGGGAAGAGGTTACTGGTCAGAGTAGTCTGTAGGCCCCCTAGCAGTAGGTGTGTGTTAGGAAAGAGAATAAATCATGAGATAATGACGGCATGTAACAAAGGCAGTAATGTTAATCATGTGCAACTTTAATCTTCATGCATGATTGTCAGATTGGCAGAGGAAATAACAAGGAAAAAAAGGAGTGGACTGAGAAAATGGTTGAGCAGCAAAGACAGTTGAGGAATAATAATGCCAGATGGTTCAAAAAAGACTTCATGGCTCATAGGAAAGATATATTCCAGTGAGGGGTGACATGATTAATCAGGGGAGTTAAGGATTGCATCAGATTGAAAGAAAAACACTTACAAAGTGGCAAACTTACATAGCAGGCCAGAAGATTAGGAAAGTTTTAATAATCAATGAAATGCGACAAAAGACAGTATCAAGATGGACAGCAAGAGCTTCTTTAAATACATAAAAAAAGGGAAGAGAGAAGCCAAAGTACATAGGTGCCTTAGAGAAAAAATGCTGGGGAAATAATAATGGGGAACCAGGAAATGGTAGAGAAGTTGAATAAAGGCTTTGCACCCATCTTCACAGGAGAAGACACTAATAGCATTCCAAAATTGCGAATATTCAAAGGCCATTTGAGAACAGCAAATAAATATAATAACCATCTCTCGAGAAAAAAGTGCTCAGGAAAACAATGAAGCTAAAGGTGAATAAGTCCCCTGGACCTAACATGAGGATAGTTTAGGAAGAAGCTGTAGAGATAGTAGATTGGCAGAGGAAAATCTAAGGAATCCTGGTAGTAATCTTCCAGGATTCCTTAGATTTTGGAGACATCCCAGAGGATTGGAAAACTGTCAATGTAACATGCTGCAATAACTCAGGAAATGCAACTGGAATGTAACATAATTTATTATTGAGACCAAATGAGAGCCACTACTGGTAGCATACATAGGTTAGTCCCAGCCTGGGACAGACAATTCTGCCAAGCCCATCCCTTTATAAATGCTTTATAAAAGGCTTGGGTGATGTACTTCAGCTAGGCAGGGCATTGCCCTGTTACCAAGGGAACTCTTACTCAATGTGCTCCATAGGAAGGATTCTTAGTGATCCTCCATAGGCCTTGTAATGGTTATAACACACATTTATTTAAAAAGGAAAGGAGAGAAAAAAGGTAACCATAGGCCCGTTATCTTACCATCTGTAATTTGGAAAATGAAATATAGCATGTTATAAAGGCTAAATATCCTATAGGGTGCAAAAACCGAATACGTAATATAAAAATTAGATTCCCTACAGTGCGGAAACAGGCCCTTCAACCCAAACCGACCCTCCAAAGAGTAACCCCACCCAGCCCCATTTCCCTCTAACCAATACATCTAACACTACAGGCAATGTAGCATGGCCAATTCACCTGACGTGCACATCTTTGGACTGTGGGAGGAAACCGGAGCACCTGGAGGAAATCCACACAGACACAGGGAGAACGTGCAAACTCCACAAAGACAGTCACCCGAGGCTGGAATCAAACCTGGGTCCCTGGTGCTATGAGGCAGCAGTGCTAACCACTGAGCCACCATGCCACCCACCTTTACTCCCCCCAAGACGTCAGCATGTCTTCATGAAAAGGAAATCATGTCTGACAAACTTGCTAGAATTCCTTGAGGAAGTAACAAGTAGGATAAATAAAAAGGAAAGCAGTGGATGTAGGCTTTTGGATTTTCAGAAGGAATTTGATAAAGCACATATTAGGCTACTTAATAAGATAAGCAATCATAGTGTCGGAAGTAAGCTACTAGAAGATTGAGTAACTGATAGGAGACATAAAATTAGGGTAAGGGTGACATTCTGTAGTTAGTGGAGTCCACAGGGGTCAATGCAAGGGGTCACAATTATTTATGATATACAGCCAGCTTTGTTTTAACCAGCACCTTCTCAACTGCCACTCTTGATAAAAATTATATACCTCAAATACTGCAATCTATTATGATGTTCAAGTATTTATGCTGTGATAAAGTATATCAGTGATGTATATACCCCCTGTTATTTCTTTCTGTTGTAGTGATTGTAATGAGGTCAGCCAAGTCGACATTATAGGATATGAGTTCCCTGATTGGGGCTGTTAACCTCGTCCAATCATGGAGCCCTGGCTGACAGGAGTGTCAGAGGTTCTGTTCACTCAGAGATGGCTCTGAGGAAGCCAGACCAGCGTCAATAAATGGGCCATGCATGTGTAAATATACAGTGCCTCGGTGATGGGATAACAGCCTCTGTCAAGTTATTTCAGTGGAGATGAGAGCAAAAATTAATTTCCTGAAGAAAATCACTCATAGCGGTCATCCATGAGTTGGGGTAAACAATTCTGGCATCATATCGTTATTTGGGAAGCTTAACTCATTTGATCCTGCTGTCAAAGACTGGGCCCAGTATGCGGAAAGAATGCATTTATTTTCCCTGGGCAAATGACACTGGGCCAGATGAAAAGTAATGAGTAATTCTCCTGCCACCCTCTGGACCTGCAGATTTTTTTTGGTTATTAGGAGCCTAACTTTCTCTGAGGCACCAGATACTAAAACCTTTCAAGAGTTAATGCATTTACTTAAGGTATATCATGACCCCAAACCTTCTCTAGTTCTGAGACACTATCACTCAGCATTTTTGGAAGCAGGGGAATCTGTATCAGGATTGTTGATGAGGTTAAGGTGACTGGCAGAGGCATATCACTTTGTTTAATCCTTAATGAGATGCTGAGAGTCTGTTCGCTATGTGAGATTAATGATGTGACCATGCAAAAGTGCCTACCAGCTGAAGCCAAACTGGACTTCAAACAGGCACTACAACAGCTTCACTATTGGAAAATATGGCAAGTAGAGCATATGAGTTGCAGGGTATTCCAATGGAAGTGGGTACCCTTGCCAGTCCGATTGAGCTTTGGGAACACCACTTGAGTAAAGGCAATTACATAGCCTCAGTCAGGGTGTATTCTTAACAGAAGGACTCTTGGTCAGCCCACAGCCAAACCCCAAAACAAAGCCAAGCCTCGTCCAAACAGTTTCCTTCGGGACTTGGCCGGCAAACCCTTTCAGTTGAAGCCGGTATGTGGACTCCAGGCAGCAAAAGAACCCCACTTGAGTTGAATTGAGCAAGAGAACTCATAGGCCAGTATCCAGGACAGTGCGCCCCTAGAAATCTCACTCCATCTGGTTTGGAACAGTTGAATTGCTTAGCAACATACAAATTAGAACCAATCAAAATAAACGTCTGGTTAAATGGTCACCAAGTTCTAATGGAAGTTGATGCCACGGTTGTATTAGTAATAGCAGATCCAGTCTTCAACAAAATTCACTCTGGACTCCAATCCTTAAGTTTGCATAAGACCTTGGCTAGACTGAGAATGTCTAAAGATGTACAGGTTAGGTGGATTCACCATGATAAATTGTCTGTTGTGTCCAGGGATGTGCAGGTTAGATGGATTAGCCTTGGGAAATGCAGGGTTACAGGTTGCGTTGGGTGCAGGTCTGAGTCGGATGCTTGTTAGAGCACAAAACCAAAGCTGACATTCCAATGCATCACTGCTGCAATGTCTGAGGTGCAGTATTTTTTGATGAGACATTAAACTGTTTCTAGACCAATATGACTCTGGTTCGGAACTGCAGAAGAATCACCTCAGACTTGAAACATGATCTCTGTTGCTCTTGCCACAGATGCCACCAGACCCATTGAGATTCTCTTGCATTCTCTGTTTTATTTCTGATTTCCAGCATCCACAGTATTTTGCTTTTATCCTTCCTCAAGTGTAATACCGAGCACGGAACATAATACTCCTCCAGCAACGGTTTAACCAGTCCCCTTAAGCAATACCTGTGCCAGGTATGAATTTAATGTACAATTTCTAAGTGTTTGCTATCAAATTACATTTTGTTACTTTTATTCTCAGCTGTGTGATTCTAATCAGTCATCCGCCTGGTAAAATGATAGTCTCATTAATATTATACAGTACAAACTGTTGTGGAAATTGGCCTTGCATTGCTCAGTCTGAACACAATGAAATGCAGTTATGATAAGCAGGTGGCAAATGCGCTGTCTATTTTTGGGTTCTAGTGTGTGACCTGCATTAATACTGAAAAGGCAGATTGCAAGAGGAAGTTGATAAGGTCAGAGGAAAGATGACACCACCTACAATGACGACTTCCATTTTCATAGCACCTTTAGGAAGCTTTGAGGAGCGCTTTAAAAGCTAGTGAAATGGAGGAGTAGGAAAGATTAGAGAGGAACAAGTATCACTGTATGAGCATGCTAATTCACCCCCTCTGCTGAGAGTAAAAGCTGTCACATGGATTAATGGCAATTGCTCAATAGTCACTTAGAACAATTTGTCAAATGCATTTGCAATTATTCTACTGCCAATAACATTAGTAACACCACCGCTTTGAAAAGGGTTAATCTCCTTAAGGTACAAACAATTTCCAATGCCAACATCATGTTCCGAGTGCTTGAGAAACTCACTGAATATGAAAGGGTTATGGGCTTTGGTCACATATGTCAGGTGACTCAGAAGTGTCAGCTGTAGCCTGGACAGTAACATTCCAGCCTTTGTCATAGAATCATAGGGTCATACAGCATGGAAACAGACCCTTCGGTCCAACTAGTCCATGCTGAACATAATCCCAAACTAAGCTAGTCCCACCTGCCTGTTCCTGGCTTTTAAATATTCTAATTGGACCCACATCCATCACTTCCTCAGGAAGTTCATTTCACACGCAAACCATCTTCTGTGTAAAAAAATTGTCTTTGTGTCAGAAAACTGTGAAAATCTCCTTTTAAAAAACTTTTGTGAGATCTAAGTTGATGTTTCAGTGTTGATGAAAGAACATTTCTTTCAGATGTGACAAATTGCAAAGGGTGAGGAGGATGGTGGGATCTTCAAAGGCCATAGGCAGATTGGTGGCGTGGGTGGACAAGTCGCAAAAGAAATGAATGCCATGAAGTGATTTGTTTTGATAGGAAAAATGCCAAGTGATGACATAAAATAAAGGGCATAATTCTAAAGGGGTACAGGGGCAGAGAGGTCTGGGATTATAAATACATGAATCATTGAAGCTGATAAGACATGATGGAGAGAGAAGTTAATAAAGCACATTATGCACTATTAATAAGGGCACTGAGTACAAAAATAAAGACAATGTATTAATGTTGTATAGAACATTTGTTCATCCTCAATTGGAGTTTTGCATCTGATATTGGGCACTGGTGCCTTAGGAAAGATGTGAAGCTAAGAGAGACGATATGGAAAACACTGATTCCCAGGTTGAGCAACTTCAGTAACACGGATAGATTGGAAACATTTGGGGATTCCTTTGAGGAGAGGGCTCTGGACAGAATAGATGGGAAAAATATTTGCATAGTTAGAGTGTTGAGGACCAGAGGTCACAGATTTAAGGAAATTGGCAAACACAACAAAGGTAACGTGGGGGAAAATGTTTTCACCTGAGTGCTTAGCATCTGGAGGATGCTACCAGAGAGGTGGTTGAGGCAGATTCGGTTGAGAGATTCAGTTCAAGAGGGAGTTGCGCCATTATCTGGAAAAGGAAGAATGGGCAGGAATACAGGATGGGGGTGGGGGGCAAGGGTGTTATAGCATTCATTGAGTCGTTTCTTTAGTGAGTCAGCATAGACATGATGGGCCAAATGGTCTTCTGTGCTGTAACTATTCTGTGACTCTGAGATCAATTGTAGCAATAATTCTCCTGGTACTACTTTGAGACATATTCTTCCCTCGTGCCTGGTCGACGTTTACCTCTCAACCCAAAATAATCAAACACAAGGTTATTTTCCTCTGGAAAAATTGCATTCTAACCAGCAGGGGGCACCTTTTCTCATATCTCTTTAGCAACAGAAGTGGCTTTCACCAATAAATAATGTTCTCTTCATCAACAGGACAGACCATCCACCTAAAGGAGGTGGAAGCTCCATGAATTGAAAACCATTCACAGCAATATGAGGCACTCTTATCACAGGCACAAGGAAATACCAACAGGAGGAGCTCTCTCCCACAATTACAGAACTCCCCTCAACAAAAGTTGATCACTCTTTTCAACACTAGAAGGCATTCTCTTCATTTAGATGAGCCCTTCTTTTTCCCCAGTGAATGACAGTTGTGCCCAGTGAAGTGTGGGACTCTCTCCACCAATAAGTAATACTTTCTTTATGAGTATAAAGTTTTTTTGTCATGGATAGAAGAGCTCTTTTCATCAATAGCAATTGATCTGTTCACTAATAAGACATGCTACCCACCATTGCGAGGTACTCTGTACAACATGAGGAGATACTCGTTCTGTCTATAAGAGGTGCTAACAGTGTCAAAACCAACTGCAACAGCTCCTTACACCATTAGGAGTTTTTTTTTGTGCCAAATGGAAAGGAGCTGCCTTCACCAAAAGTCATCACTCTGTTTGTAAGAAAGGAGATTCACCATTTATAGGAGGATTTCCCTTCAGCAGTAGATTGTTTTTACACGATTAGATGATCTTTTTATTGTTAGGAGGTGCTGTCTAATAGCAAGTTCTATCTTCATTAGGTTAAATTGTCTACACCAACAGGGAACATGATTATCACTCATGTTTTTTTTCACACAGTGAGCAGGGCTCCAGACACTGTTTTTTTTTTTGGTTTTACCCCCACACTACCGCCTAACTGCGGTGGTGCTTATTTTTCCCCGGCACCCATTGTGTGTGTGCAGGTGTGAGATACAGTGAGAGACACAAGGTGCATGAGTCTTTAATTCAAATTTCCACCACCAGGAAGAAAGGAAACACCCGAGTGGCCAGTGACAAGCAGTGCCCTTCACATCAAAGGGTAATGCTGTGTGATCAAACAGTGAAGGGGAGGGCAGGGATTAAATCAAAATAGAGTTGGAGGGGGAAATAATGCACTCCACTCCCTGCGGCGCCCACCTCTCCCTGAACAACTCCAGGGTGTTGGTGGACACCGCGTGCTCCTTCTCCAAGGACACCCGGGCTCTAACGTAACCGCGGAAGAGGGGCAGGCAGTCGGCCCTAACGACCCCCTCCACGGCCCGCTGCCTGGACCTGTTGATGGCCAGTTTGGCCAGGCCCAGGAGCAGACCCACGAGGAGGTCTTCAGACCTGCCCTCCCTCCTCTGTACCGGGTGCCCGAAGATCAGGAGCGTGGGACTGAAGTCCAACCAAAAGCAGAGGAGGAGGTTTTTAAGAAAAAAAATGTGCACACTCCACACAGATAGTTGCCCAAGGCTGGAATCAAACCCAGCTCCCTGGTATTGTGAGGCAACAGCATTAGCCACAGTGCTATGCTCAGTTGTGAGCTTCACTGCTGTTAATTGTACTAATCACCAATGGGAGGGTCTCTCTTAATCAATTGTAAGCTCCAATTCCACCAATAGTAGTTAACTGCCTCACAAAGGCAGCAGACCCAAATTGGATTCAGAATTCCTGCTGTCTGGACTTTGAATTATTATTGTTATGCTTACACCAGTATGGTAAGCATATCATAAGTCACAGCATAGAAAGGTGATTGGTTAGCTCAGTTGGCTGGACAGGTTTGCAATTTGGAGTGATGTCAACAGCAAGGGTTCAATTCCCAGACCAACTGCGTTTACCACAAAGGAGTCTCCTTCTCAACCTCTTCCCTTACCAGAGGTGCGGTGTCCCTCAGGTTAAACCACCCACACTAATGAAAGAGCAACGCTATGGTGTTGGGCCATTGCAGTGTTACCGTAAATAACGTGTTCACAATTCGGCAACAGTGGTACAATACTACAACAACGACTTGCTTTTGTATCGACAAACATGGACTGTTTCGCTGCTTTGTTTGTGGTCTCGGCACACTTACTGTGAAGTGTCAGGATGGTGCTTGGTAGGAATTTCTGAAACAAAATTTAGCATCAAGCAAGTGACTGGAGCATTGTCTGGAGAGAATGTGAAAAGAAGAAACATATAAAGGAGACTATCCCTGGTGGGGAAAAAAAATCTTAAGAAGTAAGGCTGTCATTCCAATTCTGACCCATGAGCTGTTTTATTAGCCTTGGTGAATCAAGATCACGTAAACAATCGTCGATTGGCTTGTTTTAATCTGCGGTTTTATCAACGCAATAAAACAAAATCGTTTGATGTAATAGCAGTTCACGCTAACAACAGTGGAGCATTGTTTCCTCCACCCTCTCAGGATATTGTATGTCCAGACTGTGCTGGTGTCTCCCATCTGCCAGTGAACAGGAGAAGGAAGGAGGGAGGGGAACAGGAGAAGGAGGGGAAGAGGAGAAGGCGGAGGAACTGAATGACGGGCTGCACTCCTCTCCGTCTCACATGTGAGCTTGGGACGGCAGCAGCTCAAGACACTCGGGCTGGTTTATTACACCGAGCAGGCAAGTCAGGTCAGTCCCCATGATGGCGGAGCCCAGCACACAGTCCCGTGTCTACTTTCAGTCCCCGGGCAAGGAAGAGGAGGCTCAGTCACAGCGGAAACTGGGCAAGTTCACGGTCCGGTACGACAGGAAGGACCTGCAGCGGCGACTGGACATCGAGGAGTGGCTGGACTTCCAGCTCCATCAGTTGTATGGCTGTGAGGTGAGTGGGGCAGTGCAGCGTTCACCTTGACTCAGGTCAGGCCGTGTGCTCGGATGCTGAGGGGGCTATGTGTTGTTAACCCCCCTGGCGGGGTCTGACCGCACTAAACGCTGCAGACACTGAATCTAGCAGCGACAGCCTGCCTTAGGTGAACACCTCTGTGTAAAAAGGTGAAAAACGCCAACCATTTGCAATGCGCCTTCACCACGGCAGTGTCAATGTCCAAGAACTACCAACCGGATTGCACAGCAAAACATCTGTAATACCAAGCTGGGGTTTTTGGAATGGGCTCTGCTGAGTTTTCACAGTTACTGCTTTATTATTTAATTGGGTGATTTGTGCTGAAGGATTTGCAATCTTATTGAAAGCTCAGTGATTGTGTGGGCATGGTTTTGAGTGTGTGCGTGTTGGGGGGAGTCTGTGATGTGGTGTCAGGGTGTGGTGCCATGTGGGGAGTACAGTACTGTGTCATGGTGTGGACACTCATGTTGCTGTATGGGGTCATAGTGTTGTGTGTGTGGGGGGGGGGGTCACGGGTATGGTGTGAGGACATGGCCATGCAATCATGTGGGGTCGTAGGCACAGCACTGTGTGAGCTTGTAGTTATGTGGTTCCATTTGTTTGTGTGAGGAGTGGAGGGGTATGTGTTTTGGTAGGGGTATGGGGAGTTTGGTGACGTTTTTGTATTAGTGTGTTAGGATATGGGATGTGTTGGGGGTGCCTGTTTTGGTGGGTATGTGTGTATGGGGGTGAGGATATCTGTAGGAATGGAGGATCTATGGGAATGAGAGGGTATATAGCAGTGGTGCTGTTTGATGGTCATGACAAATCCATTGATAGCTCTGAGCACTGGAAGAATAGGGAACTGAACAGGCTAAATCCTAGAAATATGCAAACTATCCCAGATTCTATTCACTAGACTGTAACCACGTTCCTTTTGCTGAATGCTACCTCCAATCTGTCTCCATTTCCTATTTTACCTTGTTAGATTGTAGTTGGATTTAAACACGTTTTAATTGTTTCTCTGATTTAAGATGTGATATTACAGGCAGTGAACATATCATGTTTCAGATTTGGGGGAGGGTGGAGGTAAAATATTAGAATAACAATCTGATAATATTGGAGTGATATTTTAAATTAATCTGTTTGGGCATGCTGGTTTCACACCCCTGGAGGAGGTAGGACTTGAATCTGGGCATCCCAGATCAGAGGTAGGGACATTACCACTGTACCATGAGAGCTCCCTCTGAGAATACCAGGAATTATAAGGCATTAATCAACATTATAATGTGCATAGTTGATTATTGAATGTGAATGCAATTGTAATGTATTCCTAATTGGGAATATTTTTGAATCCAATTAGACTTTGGTCTGTTGTGGAAGTCGCTTGGATCATAATGAGATCATAGCTCAAGCTCTACTGAGCAGGTTCAGGTTTGATCCAATTCTGATCAGAGTACCGTGTTTGGGAGCAGATTCACTCGTAGGACTCTAATAGGTGCAAGTGTTGATCTAAATGGGTCTCTAAACCAGTTGTATAATGAAAGGACTAACGTCAAACCTCAGCTCCACTTTACTGCCCATTCCCTCATCCTTTGGTTTGTTTAAAGTCTAAAACTCTTTATGTCAGCCTTGACATAACAACAGATGCTCAGTAACTGAGCATCCATAGCTTTCTTGGGTAGAGAATTTTAAAGATTTGCAACCCTCTGAATGAGGAAATCTCACTTACCTCATTCTGAGATCATGAGACTGTGACCATGTGTTCCAGATTTCCTGCTAGTGAGATCATCTCAGTATCTATTCCCTATGTGACCCCTTAAGAATATTTTGAGTTTGAGGTGATCATATTAAAACATCATCTAGACTGCAGGATATATAATGCTCATCTACACAATCTCATCTTAGAGGATAACCCTCTCACCCCAGCATTTTAATCCAATGTACATTCATTGCTGCTTCTCTCAGGCAGGTATCCACTTCATTCTGTGCAAAGCCAGACATTGTGTACAGTTCTTCAGTTGTCAGTTCATGAACGCCCCACACAATTGCACCAAAACGTTCCAGCTCCTGTACTTAAATTCTTGAACATTCAACCCCATAGTCCCAAAGAACCACTAATACAAGTAGTGCAACATATTGGGTTGCCTCCAGCACGGGGAACACAATACAGATTTGTACCTTCAATCCCCAATCCCAAAGATTGTCCTATCAAATGGTCTTCTAATCTCCTCAGTCTCATTCTGAACCTGCTTACATAATTTTGGTTATACTTCTCTCCAGTCTTGCCTCTCCCTGGTTATGTGTTCAGCTAATGGAGGTTTGGGAATGAAAAATAATTCATTTATTGGTTGAGGTCTTATGGTTGTCAGAGATGCCGATGTTCTTCTATAGATATCCAATAATTCTATTGCCCTATGTGGGAAGGGTAAAATGGACATTGTGCAGTTTTGGATGGGTCCCAAAGTGTTTCCCATGTTGGAAAGATACCTTTTGTGATTGTTATACAATATTCTGCTCTTCCCTTGTATGCCACTTTGGTTACTTTCATATTCACTGTTGCTTGCATAGTACATTTTAAGGATATAAAACCATTCAAAGCTTCCTGTGTTGTAGATGGAGTGGGGATGGACATTAGCCACTTTCCCCATTCTATATCCCATCTGGGTGGACCCTGAAATCGCCTCCCCTGATGGTTCAGCACAGGCATGAATGTTTTTGTTAGACATCATGTGGTGTCCCTCACATATGATTCCAATATTCTCTACTTGGTATGTATGTTTGGGTTTCTCCTTTCCTATAATTATGGAATGGATGTCTGCACTCCTATCAACATATTTGTTTAACCAAATTATCAACCTTGATGTATGTGCTAAACCTTTGCATTGGCAACAGGTCAAATGCATTGACCTAGATGTCAAGTACTGGAGCTGGTTATTGGTGACTGAGAAGGGAATGCCCTCTGTATCTGTCTAAAATGTAGCTAGGTCTGCTCTACTATCCAACATCCATACACCCAGCAGACATCATCTTTGTGCTTCTTTGGTCCTTCAGCAACGAATTAATAGTTGTTACATGCTGTGCCATTGCAGTTATGTATAACCTTTGAGACTAACAGGTTCACAGAGCCACAGAGATGATATCAGTTTCGGGACACTGCTTCAGATGGGGGAGTGATTGGGGTTCCCCGGCCCCTCCAGCTTTGCGAAGGATTATCCTTCTTGTCCCAAATCATTAGGGCTTATTAGGGAGTCCGTATCTATGTTCGGCCACCTTTCTTGTGTTCAAGTTTGGTACAGGCACCCTCTTCATTTGGTTAGCCTGGAACCATATGACACTCCCGAAGTTGAATAACATGGATCATGTGACTGGCCTTGATCACAATAATATATGGGCCTCTATACAAGGGAACAGTTCTCTGTCAGCACCTGATCCCTAATATCCCACTCCTCTGTTTTATTTGTCATCATGAGCAATTTATTGTGTTGGCTTTTCCTCCCAACATTACAGGCTGTTTGGCTGCACAATTCCCAAAAGTGATTTGATGCTTGTTCGGCTCTTGTACCTGCTGGTGTGGCACTCAGTATGAGGTGGTGTGTGGGGGTCCCCATGAGTCTGTTAACCCATGGAGAGAGTACCCAGTCTCCTTAGATTTTTGGTCCTGTATATTGATGAGGAATGGTGTAGCACCTCATCTCTTCTCTGAGGCTGACTTCAATCTGCAGTGCTATTCTAATGGTCTGGTTCACGTGCTCCACTGTTCCCTAAGTTTGAGGATTATGGGGTCCATGCCATTTCCCCTCTGACCCCAACAACCTTAAATGGATTTACATCACCTGTGCCTTATTGATCTGATTCCAGTATACAGAACAACCTCTGTTATCCAAACGTCAAATATCCGAATTTCGGATAATCCAATCAAGCTCTCGAGATCCTGGAAAAATGTTATCCGAACAAGCAGTTATCTAAACCAGATACTCCCTACCTGTGTCGCTTGGGTAATCGAGGTTGTTTTGTATCAGGCAAATCCCACCTTGAAAATGCTCCCTGTAAGAGGGTTGACTAAGTTGGAAGTCACATGACACCAGGTTATAATCCAACAAATCTCAAGGTGTTGGAGCACAGCCCCTTCATCAGGTGCAGTGAGAGAAGAGTACTCACGGATGTAGTTGATCGCCAGAGAGATCAAAAGACCATACAACTGGTGTGATTAGTGTCAGATAAGTCTCTGGCTTATAAGAGGGAGGGTTTTTGCAGTCTACACAGATGTGACCAATCTAAGGGGAAAGCCTGCATTCACTTTTTATAAAGTTATAAACCAGGACCAGGTGTTCTTTTATTTTCTTCACTGGTAGAAGACCAATAAAGTGGATTTGTATGGATTCCCTTCTGCCCATCAGTTAACTCTCAAGTTGACCTTCCGTTCTGGGTGTTTAGGTTATTCTGTCGTCTGATTCACATCATTTCACATGGGACTCCATATCTGTCCTTAACCATCATCCCACCTGCCTAACACGTTCCATGGATGTCTTGCACTGGGACTCCACGGGCCACTTCCAATTAACTCCTGTCAGTAAATCTCATATCTCCTTTGAACAACATGACTTCCTTCAGTACTAAACCTGTAGACTGCTGAGGGTCTTCCAAATCCTTTCCTCTTGCTTTTGTCTCAATAATATTTCTTGAAACAGGGTCTTTTGAGGTGGACATCAGTCAGGTCTGAGTGAAGGGGCATGCACACCATTGCATCCTCACCCATTGTGGCTATCACAATGCCATGGGTTATCCTTCTCCGTTTCAGCTTTGAGTGGACTTTTGCCTTTGGGATGATGTTCTATTCCCTATTGACCACTTTCAAAATCACTCCGAGCATTGAGCTGGTCATGGAAGGCATCCTCTCATCTGGGTTGAATGGTCTAAGGGCCCATGTAGCTAGATGAGTTAAATGTGAGCATAGAACCAGAGCAGATGGGGTAGGGTATGGGCAATTCCTACATGTGTGTGATCACATGGTATACTGCCTCCTGCTGGGTGTTCACCCTCCGAGCCAACTTCACTTCTCTGTCCAGGCAATACCCCCTTTTTGTTTTAACCACAAAGCTGTCTTGTCCTTCTGGATGTATGCCCATACATGTATTACCCTTGGTGTCCCATACCCCTTCTACAGTACATATGAGTGCACCCTCACCATCCATGTTTACTGCCAGCTTTGGTTCATTGAATGGTTTGACGACAGATCCATCTCATCCGGGAACAAGGACGACATGTGCCATCTTTGTTCCTCACCTCCAACCAAAGCCTTGTGTGTGTGTGTGTGGGCTGGGTGGTCAGGGTTATACTGTGTGCTGCTGTACATTTTATAGAATACTGCAAAGCATATTGAGTGGCCAGAAGCTGTGTCTCACAGATACAATGTGCTTTCTCCACATCCCACGTGATGTGGGGGATGTATGTTTTCGGTGGCACCTGCCTGTGTACCTCCTGCACGAAGGCTCATGTCCGTGACTGCTACTTCCAAGGTGAAATCTCATTAGGATCTTTAGCTCACATCAGCCTGTGGTGCCAAAAACTGATTTTTGAGTTGGGTGAAGGCATCTTTGCATGTCTCTGTTCATTCACACTCCATCCCTTACTGAGGCAGCTCCAGCAGGGACGCTGCCATGTCTTTGTCCCTGATAAATTCCCTGGAATACCCTGTCAATTCCAGGAATGAGCAGACTCCCTATACTGCCTTATGTTTCCCTTCATTGACAGCACTGTCCCTGGGTCAAAGGGCCAACCCAAGAAACTAAACCTCTCTCCCTGCCCAATCTGAGCCTTCGCAGAGTTTGTGTCCCATCTCCTGCAACAGAACAAGAAGGGTCAAGTGCTGCTATTCAGTTTCCCAGAACTGCACTAAGTTGTCCATACACTCCGCGAACTGTGTGGGGAGGGTATTTGAACTCTTCCAGCCCTTATGCTAAGCTCTGGTGGAAGATAGATGGACGATTGTGTGACCCTTGGGATATCCTTGTTCAGTGGTAATCCGCTGCTACACACTAGGATCTATCAGGCTTTCAGACTGGCCAAATTGGTGAAGTCATGCAAGTGTCGAGGGAGGCGCAATAATCCTGCTCCATCAGTGAAACTATTGCAGTCTCCTGATCTCTCGTCACTCCCTTTTGAGAAGGGGTACTGTTTCTGGGGTCCCCTTTGACCTGCACTCCCCTTCCCAGCATTCTTTCAGTCAGGCCTATGCTTTGCAAAAGCCTCTTCATTTTCCTGAACTTGTTTCCGGGACTGCATCAGTATCTTCACTGAGTTCCTGCTGGTTTCGTTTGCCACCGGTCAGCCTGTCTCCTCAGACAGAGACATGATCATAATCTATGATATTTTCACCATGTCTCTTGCAGAGACCCATTGGTCATATCCATTGCCACGCAGTGAACAATTAGCCAATCTGCTCCTCATACTCTGTGTGAGGGGTCCCCATTTTGTTCATATATGTTCCCATTCATTTGATAGGCCCTTTCATACTCAAGGATTTTGATACCACTGCTGTTGCAGAGTCACCTGTGAAACCCACCAAATGGTCTGATCTTCCACTGGAGAGGGCTGGTCCCTGTGGTTTTGATGATCCAATCACAATGCAAGAGAAAGGGTGTCTAGTAGAAAACAGCCCCAGCCTGTTCAGCCTCTCCCTGTAGCTCAAATCCTCCAACCCTGGCAACATCCTTGTAAATCTTTTCTGAACCCTTTCAAGTTTCATAACATCTTTCCGATAGGGAGGAGACCAGAATTGCACGCAATATTCCAACAGTGGCCTAACCAATGATCTGTAAGCCGCAACATGACCTCCCGATTCCTGTACTCCATACTCTTGACCAATAAGGGAAAGCATACCAAACTCCGCCTTCACTATCCTATCTACCTGCAACTCCACTTTCAAGGTGCTACGAACCTGCACTCCAAGGTCTCTTTGTTCAGCAACACTCCCTAGGACCTTACCATTAAGTGTATAAGTCCTGCTAAGATTTGCTTTCCCAAAATGCAGCACCTCGCATTTACCTGAATTAAACTCCATCTGCCACTTCTCAGCCCATTGGCCCATCTGATCAAGATCCTGTTGTTATCTGAGGT
>NC_057719.1:79110615-79115583 GCF_004010195.1 Chiloscyllium plagiosum
TACATATATCTTAGCAAGAGGCCCAGCAATCACTTCTCTAGCTTCCCACAGAGTTCTAGGGTACACCTGATCAGGTCCTGGGGATTTATCCACCTTTACCCGTGTCAAGACATCCAGCACTTCCTCCTCTGTAATCTGGACATTTTGCAAGATGTCACCATCTATTTCCCTACAGTCTATATCTTCCACGTCCTTTTCCACAGTAAATATCGATGCAAAATACTCATTTAGTATCTCCCCCATTTTCTGCGGCTCCACCCAAAGGCCGCCTTGCTGATCTTTGAGGGGCCCTATTCTCTCCCCAGTTACCTTTTTGACCTTCATGTATTTGTAAAAACCCTTTTGCTTTCTCCTTAATTCTGTTTGCCAAAGTTATCTCATGTCCCCTTTTTGCCCTCCTGATTTCCCTCTTAATTATACTCCTACTTCCTTTATATTTTTCTAAGGATTCACTCGATCTATCCTGTCTATACCTGACATATGCTTCCTTCTTTTTCTTAACCAAACCCTCAATTTCTTTCTTCATCCAGCATTCCCAATACCTACCAGCCTTTCCTTTCACCCTGACAGGAATGTACATTTTCTAGATTCTCATTATCTCATTTCTGAAGGCTTCCCATTTTCTAGCCGTCCCTTTCCCTGCGAACATCTGCCTCCAATCAGCTTTTGAAAGTTCTTGCCTAATACCGTCAAAATTGGCCTTTCTCCAATTTTGAACTTCAACTTTTAGATCTGGTCTATCCTTTTCCATCACTATTTTAAAATAAATAGAATTATGGTCGCTGGCCCCCCCACTGACACCTCAGTCACCTGCCCAGCCTTATTTCCCAAGAGTAGGTCAAGTTTTGCACCTTCTCTAGTAGGTACATCCACATACTGAATCAGAAAATTGTCTTGTACGTACTTAACAAATTCCTCTCCATCTAAACCTTTAACACTATGGCAGTTCCAGTCTATGTTTGGAAAGTTAAAATCCCCTACCATAACCACCTTATTATTCTTACAGCCCTTGGGACAGAGCAGAGGAACAGGTTCCCTGTCTGCGGTCTAATTTCAGCGACCTCGGAGTTCTTTTATTGTTTGGAAGTCAAACATGCCGTGGGGGAAGAGTGTGGTGTCCACTCGATAGTCCCATTTCCTGAACATCTCCTTCCTTATCCTTTGACTTGTGTTCACAACCCCCGCCCTGCCCTGGCTCCCACTGTACCCACTACCCCTCTTGTTTGTTTCAGAGCCTCCTGTAGTTTGTCCATCTTAGCCTGACATTAGCCATGATTAACTTCTCCAGGTACAATCTTCAGAATATGTTTGACCAGACACTTTTCTCAGTTCCTGAGATCTGCAATGCTGTCTAAATTCCTCTTCTATCAGACTGTCACACTGCTGGTGATCAGTGACCAAACTAGCTTTCAATAAATTGTAATCAGCTACACCATTTCTCCCTTTCTAGCCCATGTTTTTCCAATTATTCATTTTTTTTATCCCACCTTTCCTGCAAACTGTTTCAACAACCTGTCCACAATTGTGTCCCTCTGTTCTAATTTTCATCTCCATTCCTCTATCTCTGCATTGAGTATAGGAGTTGGGAGGTCATGTTGCATGCTTTACAGGATATTGTATAGGCACCTTTTGGAATGCTGTGTTCAATTCTGGTCTCCCTGCTATAGGAAGGATGTTGTGAAACTTGAAAGGGTTCAAAAAAAGATTTACAAGGATGTTACCAGGGTTGGACGGTTTGAGCTACCAGGAGAGGCTGAATAGGCTGGGGCCATTTTTTTCCTGCAGTGTTGGAGGCTAAGGAGTGACTTTATAGAGGTTTCTAAAATCATAAGGAGTATGGATAGGGTAAATAGCCAAAGTCTTTTCCCCAGGTTTGGCGAGTCTAGAACAAGAAGGCATGGGTGAGGAAGGAAAGATTGAAAAGGGACTTAAGGCGCAACTTGTTCACGCAGAGGGTGGTGCATGTATGGAATGAGCTGCCAGAGGAAGTGGTGGAGGCTGGTACAATTACAACATTTAAAAGGCATCTGGATGGGTATATGAATAGGAAGGGTTTAGAGGGATATGGGCCGTGTGTTGGCAAATGGGACGAGATTAAGTTAGGATATCTGGTCGGCATGGACAAGTTGGACTAAAGGGTCTGTTTCTGTGCTGTATAGCTTTATGACTCTGTGACTCCTGTTGTGAATAATTTTCTTCGATAGTCCATTATCCAAATGGCCCTTCTCATTGCAAATAGATCCCGAGGTCCACTCATTGGCTTCTTGGACTGGGTTCTCACTGCTCAGAATAATCCTGACTTGGTGTTCCTAAAGTGGAACCTTCTTTGCCATTATAAAGCTCAATTGCCCCTTCCATTACCCAGCCTGGTTATGTCTTTATATTCAGATGGCTTGCCAATCTGTAGGCTTTCATTCCTACTTTCCCTGGTCTATAAGGGTTTACTCCAATAACTCAAGATATCTCTAACCATTGCTCTGAGGCAAGCTTCCTTAACTAATGGGACTAAAGGCAGATAGTCTCCTGGCTCTGATGGCTTCTATCAATCTGAAAAGAAGTAGCTGCAGAGATAGTAGAGGCATTGGTTGTAATTTTCCAACAACCTTGTGGTTTCTGGAGAAGTACCAGAGGATCGGAAAACTGCTAACGTGGCATATCTATTCAAAAAGGGGGCAAGACAAAAAGTGGGTACTTGTACGTCAACTAGCTTAATAGCCATTGATGAAGTGTTGAAATTAATTAGTAAGTAATAGCAGTAAAATTGGAAAATCATAATCTAGCTATGTCTGACTAATTATATTAGAGTTTGAAGTCTGAACCAGAGTGGATAGAGAGAGCCAGTAAGTGTTGTATTTGGATGAGCAGGGGTGTTTGAAAGTACATCATAGAAGGTTAAATCATAAGATAGGAGCCCACGATGTTGGAGGTAGTATATTGTCATGGATAGAGAATTGGCTAATGGACTGGAAACGGGTAGGTATTAGGGGTTTTCTTCAGGCTGACACCCCATTACCAGTGAGTTCCACATGGCTCAGGGCTGGGACCACAACTGTTAACAATATATGTCAATTGCTTAGAGGAAGGAAGCCAATGTACTATAGCCACATTTGCAGATGACACAAAAATAACTGGAATGGCAAGTGGAGAGAGGGATATGTTTCCTGAAGAAGGACTTATGCACCAAACGTCGATTCTCCTGCTCCTCGGATGCTACCTCGCCTGCTGCCCTTTTCCAGCAACACACTTTTTTCAACAGAGGGATATGTTTTACAGAGTTTACAGAGATATTGATAGATTGGGTAAACAGTTAGCGAATGGAGTATAATGCAAAGTTGTTCATTTTGGAAGGGAGAACAAAAGAACAGAGTATTGTTAAAATCGAGACAGTTTTCAGACGGCTACAACATTAAAGGGGTTTGGGGGTACTTGTAAGTGAAGCACAGAAAGCTAGCACGCAGCAGCAAATCAGGCAGGCTAATGGAATATTTCAAGGGGTAAGCCAAATCCAAAGAATGAATGTTGTCCACCATATCTGTTAACCAGGGTGGTGCTGTTGTTGACTGGTGTCTAGAGTCTTTATTGCAGAGGCTGAGCGCCAGCTCTCTCTCTCTCTCTCTCTCTCTCACACTCACACTCACACACACACACACACACACACACACACACACACACACACACACACAACCCCGGACCTTGACCACCCCCCCCCCCCCCCATCGAGTATCAGACCATTGTGTCTAATCTCATTTTGTCTGTTGACATCTTCCCACCCCGCCTGCTGCACAGACTCCGAGCTCTCAATCCTGCAACCCTTTACAGCCCGCCTCTACCTTCTTCCCAAAATCCATAAACGTCATTGCTCGAGGAGATCCATTACTTCTGCTTGCTCCTCCCTCATGGGTCTCACCTTTGGCCATTACAAACCCACTGACTCCCACAGTTACCTCGACCATACATCCCCATTCCCTGTTTCCTGTAAAGACTCTATTCATTCGCCCAGCTTCTCCACCTCTTTTGATGATGCCACCTTCCACAGAGTGGTCTCCGAAATGTCCACGTTTTTTTTACCTCCACTAAGGATTCCCTACCACAGGGCCCTAAGCTGTGTTCAAACCATCTCCTGCACTTCTGCCATCGCCCCTCTCTTCCCTCCCACAACAGTGATGGGGTCCTCCTGGCCCTTACCAGCATCCCCATCTAAAGGATTATTAGCCACTATTTCTGTCACTTCCAGTGAGATGCAGCCACCAGACACATGGCCCTCCTCACAGTTGTCAGCTTTCTGCATTCCCTTCAGCCCTGGACCACTCCTCTTCCATTCCCAACACCATTGTACAGCCTCAGGACGTCTCCCCCCGCCCCCCCCCCCCGAGAGACACCTTCCAGATGAAGCAGGAACTTTTGCTCTCACTTCGCTCAATCCAGTCTACTGCATTCACTGCTTACCATGTGGTCTCCTCTATACTGGGGAAACTTTCCCAGTTACCATCAGTTCTGAGGAAGGGTCACCAGACCCGAAATGTTAACTTTGATTTCTCTTCGCAGACGCTGCTAGATCTGCTGAGCTCTTCCAGCAATTTCTGGTTTTGTTTCATTTAGGGGGCTTCTCAGGATAAATGCTGTGAGGATGTAAATGCTGGAAGAGTCTCGGACCAAAGGGCACAGTCTCAGAATAAAGGGGCACCAGTTTAAGACTGAGATTAGATGAGATTCCCTACAGTGTGGAAATAGGCCCTTCAGCCCAACAAGTCCACAACGACCTTCTGAAGAGTAACCCACCCAGACCCATTTCCCTCTGACTAATACACCAGTTCTTCTCCGAGAGTGGAGAGATTTTTTGGAACTCTTTGCCATAGAGAATCATGGGAGCAGTGGGCTGGTGTATATTTAAGGTTGGGAAAGAGTCTTGATCGTTAGAAGAATCAAGGGTAAGGAGGAAAGGGCAAGCAAGTGGATGAGAACAGAGCC
>NC_057719.1:79116083-79183741 GCF_004010195.1 Chiloscyllium plagiosum
AAGTAGGACAGGATTACCTTATTTGGTGTTGAATGAGGCACGTGACATCACTTGACAGCATTATGATGTGGTTGCACCTAGCAACAGGTGTAATAAATACTGGACCAGAACAGTGTCGAGGCTGGACGGTGAGGTTTGTTATGATTTTTCTCTGTCTCTCCCTTCCTTACTACTTCCCACTCAAACATATAAATGTGCAGTCAATTCATCTTCAGCGATTCCATGACACAATCTGTTGTTTCCTTAGGTCTCAAGAACTTCGATGGCACTTCCCTGGAGCCAAGCTCAGATACAAGGCTATGTCTTATTTTAATTTTTAATTAGGACTTATCATTTGACATAGTATATTTTAGGTGTTCCTCATAATATTTGAAAATAAGTTTAGATTTTTGCTTTAGATTGTAAAAGTTTTTGACCTGCTCTGCACGATAAGAAAAAAGTTTGCCTTTAATTAGTTAAGTCTGAGAATTTGTTGAATATCTGTAATAGGGAATGTACAATGTCATGTAGCACAGTCATATAATCTACTCTGCAATATCACACATCAAACAAACTGATGACATGTTGATGAACATCGTCACACATAACAATATATCACACAGCTTGTTGAACATTGTGCATGCAAATGGAGTGTGAACATTGAGTGTGAACATTTGTGACAATAATAATTGCGTGAACATTGTTGAAACAGCATTGTGAGAGTGAACATGGAATGAATGAACATTGAGTGAGATTTGCTGACTCTCCCAATACTTTTTCTCACTATGCTTACCCTTGCTATCTTCATAGTTACAATATTCACACTCTCAATATACTTTTCTGCAACAATCTTTCCTACAATGAACATTCCCATAGTGTTTATTACCACATTGCGAGTGTAAAAACTGAGAGTTAATGTTATTGGAATGAATATTGCAGTGTGAACGTTGAGTGGAAGGGATTAATTGAGCTACAGAATTGAGATTTATAAACATGATTAAACAGAGCTAAATAATTATGATTTATGATAGTTGGAGATACAAAATTGAAATTTATAAAGATGATTCAACATTAGGAAATTCTATTAAAACTTTATCTGTAATTAAACGGGGACTGAAGGGCGACTGTATCAGGGTGAATTATTGCAACATCTATCAACAATATAAAAGATAAAAGTTATTTAAAAAGTAATAGGCCATCTATTAGTAAAAGGAAAGTGATTGGGGTAGAAATTAATGCAGAAAAATATGGGAACTGATTAAACTTCAGAAGAATCTTTGAGAATTTCAACTGTGTTAATGTTAATTGGGCAAAAGAAGGAGATTAAAGGGTTAATACAATGGAAATAGGCTAATTCTTTTTTGAGGGACTGAGAATAATAGAAGTTGGGAAGAAAAGCATTGTGCAAAAAGTAAAGACTGAAATGAAAACAAAGGATGCCAAAATGTAACTGTCATTTAGCAAAATGGGAGAAATTGTTATATTTAGATTAAACAATAAGAACAAATTCTGTTAAGATTTAGAGTGCGAATTTTATATGTGTGAATGAATATTGTGACAGTGAAAGTAAGTGAATGGCATGAGAGTAAACATTGTGAGAGTGAGCATTCTGAGAAAAAGCAATGAAAAAGTTAACTCGATCATGGCTGAAATGCTCTTCATCCCCATTTTCCAGCTTTGTCTCCATAACCCTTCAACCCATCCCCAATTAAGCATCTGTCTAACTCTTCCTTAAATTCACTCACTGTTCCAGCATCCTCTGCACCTCAGGATAGCAAATTCCACAGATTCACAACTCAGGGAAGTAGTTTCTCCTCAACTCTGTTTTAAATTTGTTACCCTTTATACTAAGACTATGACCTCTCATCCTAGAATGGCCCCATAAGAGGAAACATCCACTCCATGTCTATTTTTTTCCACATATTTTATCATCTTGAATATCTCAATTTGATCTCCCCTCATTCTTCTAAATTCCAGAGAGTATAGGCTTCTTAAACTGTTCAATCTCTCTTCTTATGATAAACCCCTCATCTCCAGGATCAATCCAGTGAACCTCCTCTGAACTGCTTCCAGTGCCACTACATCTTTCCTCATTTCCACATTGCAATTTACCATCCCATCTATGTGAGTGTGAACATTACTTAGCCTTCTAAACAGACCCAGTCTTCTAGCAATTGAACTTTTTAACATTTGTGGGTGAATACTGTGAGGATGAATGTTTGTGACTGTGAACATTGTGGTTATGAGTGGTGGTTGTGAGAGTGAAGACTGTGAATGTGAAGGTGCTGAAAGTGAGTGTGATCTGTATGAATGTGTTTGAACATTGAGAGAGAGAATTCATACCATGGAACAGTTCAGGACAAAAGAAGTCTATTGGACTCAGTCCAAAATCCCCCAGCTATTTTCCCACTGTCCTGCCACAATTTCCCTCAAGTAAATTTCCAATTCTCTTTTGAAAGCTATTGTGAGACCTATATCTGCCACCTTATTAGGCAAGGAGTTTCAAATCTTACCTACTTAATCACATAATGTCACCTCTTTTGCCAAACACTTTAAATTTGTGTGCTCTTGTTAATAATGCTTTTAACTTCAGAATCAGTTTATCTTTATTGAGCCTAATTAGTTAATCTGTTGATGAAATGCTTTTGCCAAACTTCCCTCAAGCTTTTATCTCCAACACTGAGTTGAGATTGATTCGGAGAGGCTGGTGTTGGACTGGGGTGTACATAGTTATAAATCACACAACACCAGGTTATAAACCAACCTGTTGGACTATAACCTGGTGTTGTGTGATTTTTAACTGAGTTGAGATTGAATGTGAGTTTTGTACAGGTTTGTATTGTGCAGCAGAAGATCCCACACGTGCCCACCCAGTTTCATGACATGCCCAAAATTATAACAACAGCGTGCACATATTTGCGTGCCACATAACACTGGGCAACTCCATCCTTCTGACATTGGGCAGGCAGGGCAATGGAAATAGGTCTCTCTGTTGGCACCCCAGTCTTGTGTTACAAGGGGAGGCTCCAAGAGCTGTCCTTGCGCCTGAGTGCCTGTCTGTCTTTTGGACTTGATGGAACTGTCGAGCTTCAGTGAGATCTAGGATCGACGCCATGTCAGGCACAGTCGGCATAGAACGTTCCTGCCCTTAGAGTACCCACCCAGCAAGCCTAAGTGGTAAGGCTCTACCTGTGGCCATGGAGGCAGCGGGGTTCAGGCTTCTCCGGGTGGGGAGCAGCAGGCTGGTGACCAGACAGGGCCTCTCTCTGTCACACCCAAGCTTCTTTACTTTCACTGTAGGGATACCAGACACGTGGAGGTTTCTCTCAAGGGTATCTGGTGTTGCTACAATGAAAACTCGGTGGGGGGGAGGGGGTAGATGCAGAAGAGTTAAGGGGATGCTTCCTGCACTCTATCTTTGTGGGAAGCAATTAAGGTAGATAATTGAAAACGCTTATTACTAGTTAATTCGGATACTAGAGAGAGTAGTGCAGGAGGGGCAATTTTCTGAGCACAGCTGTTGCATTGTGAAAGAAATTAAACTGTTTAAGGGTAGAAAGGGGGCAAGGATGTGACAGGGGGAGACCTTTTCCAATTGCTTGCTTGCTTCTTTCTAGTCAGGGATGCCCAAACCCCACTGGTTCTATAACTACAGATGGAGTCTTGCCCTGGACTTGGTTTGTGGGTACTTTAGAGTAGTTTGCCAAACCGTGCGTGATGATGGCCTCGGTTACAATGCTTCTGCTGGTAGCTAACTGATCCACCAACTCACAGAGGGTTCAAACGCAAGGGCAGCACAAGGGGGCTCTCCTCATGACTTGCTGGACCAGGGTCCCCTCAGGGAGAGACCCATCCCCACTTCCCAACTTGCTGCAGTGAAGGAAGAATGCAGATGCCCCCATGTGCCACACACAACACTCAATAATCTGACAGGTTTTTAAAAATATCTTTAAGAGATTTGGGTTTTGCAGAGCAGATCAACATTTATTGTCCTTCCCAATTAACTAGAAGCCAGTTAAGAGTTAACCAGACCAGTATATGTTAGCGGTTTGCCTCCCTAAAGGACATTAGAGAACCAGATGAGTTTTTTTCTGACGATATTGTTAGACTTTTAATTCCAGAAGT
Organism: Chiloscyllium plagiosum; assembly: GCF_004010195.1. Lineage (NCBI taxonomy): Eukaryota > Metazoa > Chordata > Chondrichthyes > Orectolobiformes > Hemiscylliidae > Chiloscyllium > Chiloscyllium plagiosum. The sequence goes on from NC_057719.1 coordinate 79,120,188, forward strand.
GGTAGAAGGTAGGTACAGTTACAACATTTAATCTTGCTTAAATGGAAAAAGACTGCAGAAAGCTACAGAGCAGAAAGGGGGAGTAGTGTTTTTGATAAGGGATAGCATTACAGTGTACTTGAGGGGAGGATATTCCCAGAAATATCCAGGGAAGTTATTTGGGTTGAACTCAGAAATAAGAAAGGGATAATCACTTTATTGGGATTGTATTAAAGGCCCCCTAATAGTCAGAGGGAAATTGAGAAACAAATTTGTCAGGCAATCTCAGTTATCTGTAAGAATAATAGGGTGGTTATGGTCGGGTATTTTAACTTTCCAAACTTATGGACGAGGTACTGGCAGGTGGGACTAGATTGGGTTGGGATATCTGGTCAGCGTGGACGAGTTGGACTGAAGGGTCTTTCTGTGCTGTTTAGACAGGTAGATGAATAGGAGCCAAATGCTAAACTAAAAAGTTTTAGTTTAGTTTTAGGAACCTGAGGTGGGCATAGACAAGTTGGACCAAATGTTTCATGTTATATGACTATCTACCATAGAGGAAATTAAACCTGTGTCCCCAGGATATTATCTGAATGTCTGTATTATAACAATCCAGCAGTAATATCATTAGAGTGTCACTTCCCCAGCAAAGACTGGAGCAAACAGGAGAGAAGATAGGAATGGGGTAAGCTTGAGTTTGTTGCAAGAAGTTGTACATTAGCTATTGACTTATCAATGTTGGATGCCTATTAACGTCAGCTCCTTAATTTTATGTATTAGAATAATGAATTGTTGTATTAGTTTGAAATCACAGCTTTTTTTCTCTCTTTTCCAGGGAGTCTTGCAGAAATTGAACTTCCACAACTTTAGCTCTAGCCTGATAAAATGTAGAAAACTCTTAGCATTAGGAAAGGATCAGTTAGGACCAGTCTCATGAAATAATGTTGTAAAAAAAAAGCTCATCAGGTGGGCTCAGACACTAAGGATGCTAGAAGTGGATGAGGAGTTAATTCTTATTCTTCGATTCAGAATTATGGGGAAAAAGGGGTTGGGGCTGGTGTGGATGTCAGCTAGTGTAGCAGCAGTGAAATTAAGGCCATAATTGGATTAGCCATAACTGTTACGATGGCTTACACCATTCCTTATTTCTTACTTGAGGTTTATCAGAATAATGTAAGTTAGACATTTTGAGGCTAACATTTAAAGTATTAAATTCCTATCAAATACAATACAATACACTACTTGTGCTTGTATTGAATTTGATTAATCTTGGGGGACGAGAGAGAGAGCACGAGAGCGAGAGTGAACGAGAGTGAGCAAGAGAGTGAGTGAGCGATAGTGAGTGAGCGATAGTGAGTGAGCGATAGTGAGTGAAGCGAGAGTGAGTGAGCGAGCGAGCGAGCGTGCGTGCGTGTGTGTGTGAGAGAGAGAGTGTGAAATGGATGCTTTCGGTCTCCAAGCAATGGATAGTTTTGTCACTGCTTTTATCACTTAAGCTTTTTAAAATTCTGCAGCTCAACCAACCAGTGGACTGCTGTCAGACAAATTTCCTTAATTCAAAAGTTTCTTGGGGCTGCTCAGTCTCGAATTCTCTTTCTCTTTACCTCCAAAAAGCAATATTGTATGCACAGCTTAACAATATGCGCAACACTTGATCTTCAAGTTCCAAAACTTTTCTGGTGAGCGAGAGAGAGCGAGAGAGAGCGAGAGAGAGCGAGAGAGAGCGAGAGAGAGCGAGAGAGAGCGAGAGTGAGCGAGCGAGAGTGAGCGAGCGAGAGTGAGTGAGTGAGAGTGAGTGAGTGAGCGAGAGTGAGTGAGCGAGTGAGTGAATGAGTGAGCAAGAGTGAGCGAGAGTGAGTGAATGAGTGAGCGAGAGCAAGAGTGAGTGAGTGAGCGAGTGAGTGAGTGAGTGAGCAAGAGTGAGTGAGTGAGCGAGAGCGAGAGAGAAAGCGAGCGAGAGAAAGCATGCGAGAAAAAGAGAGCAAGAGAGAAGAGAGAGAGCGAGTGAGAGAAATTGAGCTCAATTAGTAATGTACCATGGGCAACCATGGTCTTCTGGAGATTTACTTGATCGCCCATTCAGGGGGTCGGGGAGGAATTTTCCAAAGCATTTCCTACAATTGGCCAAAAGGGTTTTGCTGTGGTTTTTCGCCTCCCCCAGATATTGCCATTACTAAATGACCTCGGCTGATAGGTGAAGTTGAGAGGCCAGGAGTAGCTTTTGAGTTATTTTCAGTTGATGCATCTGCGATTTGAGTCACTGGGGAATGAACGACACGTTCATTTCTCAGCCACAGCTTATCTGCAACGTAATTTTAATGCATCAAATATAAAACAAATATAAATTAAATAAGTCTAAGAGCTAAGGTTGAGAACTTAACAAAACTAAAACATAAACTAAAAATCTAACCAAATAAAGTTGATCAAAATTAAGCTACAGCTTTGTTGTTTGTGTCTTTTTTTTTTGGCCTCTTCTGTGCTTGTCAGTTCTCTGCACCTCTGAGTTATCTGGGCACACACAGGTACATAAACACTGGTGTCACAGTGCAGGCAATCTGAGCAGTGCAGGCAATGAGGGAAAACCTCCAAACTGTGTGAGAGCTCTCCACCAAAGCAAATCAGGTCAGGATGGCATGAGAAAAACAAGATAAAATTGAATGATCTCCTCCAGATAGCCGTCATTCACTGAAATGGCTCATGCATTGGCTCTTAATTAGCGCAAAATGTCCATTATGGTGATGGTGTTGAAGTTGGAGGATTGTGAAGACCTTCAAGGATCGTGAAGAGGCTCAAAAACAATCACATTTCCTCTTAAGGCCCCATTTTTTTAAAAAAACTGCATTTTGTTTGAGAGATAACATACCTTTGTGTAAACTCTCCAAAAAATGATCAACTGAGCCAACAGCCAAGGTCCAGCAATTAGACCATAAAACGTTGGAGCAGAAATTAGGCTATTCAGCCGTTAGAGTCTGCTCCACCATTCAATCATGGCTGATAAGTCTCAGTCAAGGAGTGTGGTGCTGGAAAAGCACAGGCAGCATACGAGGAGCAGGAGAATCGATGTTTCCGGCATAAGCTCTTCATCAGGAATGAGGCTTGTGGGCCAAGGGGGCCGAGAGATGAACAGGAGTTGGGGGTGAGACTGGGGGAAGGCAGCTGGGAACGCGATAGGTAGATGAAGTTGGGGGTGGTAATGGTGATAGGTCGGAGAGGAGCGTGGAACTGATAAGTGAGCGTTCCGCAAGTAGGCAGATGCATCGCATCATCCTCCACCATTTCCGCCACTTACAAACAGATCCCACCACTAGGGATATATTTTCCTCCCCACCCCTAGACAGGACACCAACTTGCAGATCGTTTCAGAGAACATCTCAGGCACACCCACACTAACCAACCCCACCGCCCTGTGGCAGAACACTTCAACTCCGCCAAGGACATACAGGTCCTGGGCATTCTCCATCGTCAAACCCTAACCACCCAATGCCTGAAGGAAAAACACCTCATCTTCCGCTTTGGGACCTTCCAAACACATGGAACCAATGTGGATTTCATCAGTTACCCCATTTTCCCCCTGTCCCACCGTATCCCAGTCCCAACAAAGAACAAGGAGCAAAGAAAATTTACAGCCCAGGAACAGGCCCTTCGGCCCTCCAAGCCTGAGCCAATCTAAATCTACTGTGTAAACCTGTCACCAATTCCTAAGCATCTGTATCCCTCTGCTCCCCACCTATTCATGCATCTGTCCAGATGCATTTTAAATGAATCTACCGTGTCTGCCTCTACTACCTCTGCTAGCAACGCGTTCCAGGCACCTACCACCCTCTGAGTAAAGTACGTGATGTGTGTATCCCCCTTAAAACTTTCACCTCTCACCTTGAAAGCGTGACCTCTTGTCATTGAATCCTTCACCCTAGGAAAAAGCTTATCTCTATCTACCCTGTCTATACCCTTCATGGTTTTGTAGACCTCAGTCAGGTTCCCCCTTAATCTCCTTTTCTCTAATGAAAACAAACCTAACCTACTCAACCTCTCTTCACAGCTAGCACCTTCCATACCAGGCAACATCCTCGTAAACCTTCTCTGCACCCTCTCCAAAGCATCCACATCCTTTTGGTAATGTGGCGACCAGAACTGTACACAGTATTCTAAATGCAGCTGAACCAATGTTGTATACAATTTTAACATGACCTGCCAGCTCTTATACTCAATATCCCATCCAATGAAGGCAAGCATACCATATACCTTCTTAACTACTCTATCCACCTGTGCAGCAACCTTCAGGGTACAATGGACCTGCACTCCCAGATCTCTCTGCTCATCAACTTTTCCCAAGGCTCTTCCATTTGCTGTACAATTCGATCTAGAATTAGACTTCCCAAAATGCATCAACTCACATTTGCCTGGATTGAACTCCATCTGTCACTTCTCCGCCCAACTCTCCAGTCTATCTATATTCTCCTGTATTCTCTGACAGTCCCCTATGCTTTCTGCTACTCCATCAATCTTTGTGTCATCTGCCAACTTGCTGATCATACTAACAGTGCTCTCTTCCAGATCATTTATGTATATTACAAACAACAATGGCCCCAACACTGTTCCCTGTGGAACACCACTGGTCACCTTTCTCCATTTCAAGAAACTCCCTTCAACTACTGCTCTCTGTCTCCTGTTGCTCAACCAGTTGTCTATCCACCTAGCTAGAACACCCTGCAACCATGTGACTTCACTTTCTCTAATGATAAACCTTATCAAACACCTTACTAAAGTCCATGTATATGACATCTACAGTCCTTCCTTCATCTATCAACTTGGTCTCTTCCTCAAAGAACTCTATTAAGTTGGTAAGGCACGATCTCCCCTGCACAAAACCATGTTGCCTATCACTAATAAGCCCATTCTCTTCCAAATATAAATAGATTTTATCCCTCATTACCTTGTCCAGCAACTTGCCCACCACTGACGTCAGGCTCACTGGTCTGTAGTTACCCGGAATATCTTCCAACTTGACACCACCCTCTTGCCCCCCCTCCCCAATTATCTCTCAGCCCCCTTGGCGCACAAGCCTCATTTCTGATGAAGGGCTTATGCCAAAAATTTCATATCTCTTGGTCCTCGGATGCTGCCTGACCTCCTGTGCTTTTCCAGCACCACACTCTTTGACTCTGATCTCCAACGTCTGCAAACCTCACTTTCTCCTCCCTGATAAGTTTCTCAACTCCATTCTCGCGCTTACTCCCGTAACCCTTGATCCCCTTGATATTCAAGAACCTATCTATCTCAGTCCTAAATATACTCAATGACATGACCTCCCCAGCCTTCTGTGGTAATGAATTAAATTCTGAGTATTTGGAGCAGATTGGCAATTGGAGTTACAATATCAACTTGGAGGGTACAGAAAGGCCAAAGGGCAATCAGAACTAGACTTGAAGATGTTCAAATCAGTCATGCTCTTACTAAATGATGAAACAATCTCTATGAGCCAAATGACTTATTTCTGCTCCCACCTCTTAAGGACTACAGTCTCACTGGGAATTGAATCTGCCAGGTTACAAGGTCTACAGGGCACATAAGCTATCAAATAGCATTAATGATTGAGGATGAAAATAATTCTATCAGGTGATGTAACAAGAGCTAGGAAGTTATTGGAGACTTTGTCAGTAGAATTAGGAAATGGAAATGGAGACTACAATGGCAGCTGTCTATAAGGCTCACTGGGAACAGATGTGAATGCTGTCCTGCAGAGATTAAACAATGCAGTGATGGCAGAATAGTTTAAATGGGAGATTTTAACTACCAGATTAGGACAGAAAAGCAACCTCGTGTCAAAAAGCTCAATTTTATTTCATGTGTTCAAAACAATAACAGGGTGCCAGAGCACACCCTGGACCACATTAGATTTGGAAATGGCTAATGAATCAAGTTTAGTTAACAGTCTCATGGTTTATGGACATTTAATAAACATTGTGTTTGAAATAGAGAAACATTAAGCAGTTATTAAGTTTCTACATGAAAACCAAAAGAACTGCAGATGCAAGGGAACTGCAAAATCAGAGTTAACATTTTCCATGACTGGCAATTCTATACAACATAGAACATTACAGAACAGTACAGGCCCTTCAGCCCTCCATGTTGCGCCAATCTGTGAAACCAACCTGAAGCCCATTTAACCGACACTATTTCATTTTCATCCATATATTTATCCAATGACCATTTAAATGCCCTTAAAGTTGACAAGTCTACTACTGTTGCAGGCAGTGCAATCCATGCCTCTACTATTCTGAGTAAAGTACCTACTCCTGACATCTGTCCTATATCTATCACCCCTCAATTTAAAGCTATGTCCCCTTGTGCTAGCCATCGCCATCCGAGGAAAAAGCCTCTCCATGTCCACCCTATCTAACCCTCTGATTATCTTATATGTCTCAATTAAGTCACCTCTCAACCTTCTGTCTAAGAAAAACAGCCTCAAGTCCCTCAGTCTTTCCTTCTAAGACCTTCCCTCCATACCAGACGACATCTTAGTAAATCTCTTCTGAATCCTTTTCAAAGCTTCCACATCCTTCCTATAATGTGGTGACCAGAACTGTATGAAATACTGCTGTGGTTCTGTTCGCCGAGCTGGAAGTTTTTGTTGCAAACGTTTCGACCCCTGTCTAGGTGATATCCTCAGTGCTTGGGAGCCTCCTGTGAAGCGCTTCTGTGATGTTTCCTCCGGCATTTATAGTGGCCTGTCTCTGCCGCTTCCGGTTGTCAGTTCCAGCTGTCCGCTGTAGTGGCCGGTATATTGGGTCCAGGTCTATGTGTTTGTTGATGGAGTTTGTGGATGAGTGCCATGCTTCTAGGAATTCCCTGGCTGTTCTTTGTTTCTCTTGCCCTATAATGGTAGCGTTGTCCCAGTCAAATACTCCAAGTGTAGCCACACCAGAGTTTTGTACAGCTGCAGCATGATCTCATGGCCCCAAAACTCAATCCCTCTACCAATAAAAGCTAACACACTGTATGCCTTCTTAACAATCCTATCAACCTGGGTGGCAACTTTCAGGAATCTATGTACATGGACACTGAGATCTCTCTGCTCATCTACACTACCAAGAATCTTACCATTAGCTCAGTACTCTGTGTTCCTGTGACTTCTTCCAAAATGGATCACACCACGCTTTTCCACATCAAACTCCATTTGCCACCTCTCAGCACAGCTCTGCAGCTTATCTATGCCTCTCTGTAACCTACAACATCATTCGTCACTATCCACAACTCTACCAACCTTAATGTGATCTGCAAATTTACTAACTCATCCTTCTATGCCGTCATCCTGGTCATTTATAAAAATGATAAACAGCAGCGGCTCCAAAGCAAATCCTTGCGGTATACCACTAGTAACTGAACTCCAGAATGAATATTTTCCATCAACCACTATCTGTCTTCCTTCAGCTAGCCAATTTCTGATCCAAACCGCCAAATTACCCTCAATCTCATACCTTTGTATTTTCATCAATAGCCTATCGTGGGGAACCTTATCAAACGCCTTACTGAAATCCATGTACACCACATCAACCGCTTTACCTCATCCACCTATTTGGTCACCTTCTCAAAGAACTCAATAAGGTTTGTGAGGCACCACCTACCCTTCACAAAACCGTGCTGACTATCCCTAATGAACTTATTACTATCTAGATGATTATAAATCCTATCTCTTATTACCTTTTCCAACACTTTACCCACAACCGAAGTAAGGTTCGCTGGTCTATAATTACCAGGATTGTTCCTACTCCCCTTCTTGAACAAGGCGACAACATTTAGAGTTATAGAGTCATAGAGATGTACAGCATGGAAACAGACCCTTTGGTCAAACCTGTCCATGCTGACCAGATATCCCAACCCAATCTAGTCCCACCTGCCAGCACCCGGCCCCCCCTCATAATTTTGTAAACCTCTATAAGGTCACCCCTCAGCCTCCGATGCTCCAGGGAAAATAGCCCCAGCCTGTTCATCCTCTCCCTATAGCTATCCTAAGTTCTGAGGAAGGGTCACTGGACCCAAAACACTAACTCTTATTTCTCTCCACAGATTGCTGCCAGACCTGCTGAGCTTATCCAGCAATTTCCGTTTTGGTTAAGATTGTAAATTTGGATAAAGTCAAGGACAACATGGAAAGATAGTCTACAATAAACTGGGAAAATCACATGGAAAATGGCAAGATCCATAGGAGAAGCAATTCAAAAATAATGTGAAATGAGAATATATATGTGCATGTCATTAAAGATGACAGCACAATTTGGTAGAGTAGTTAATAAAGCATACAACATCATTCGTCAGCCATGGCTTTTCTGCAGCTTTCATGAATGACATATAAAGAGGCTGAGGACCAAGGTTAAGAACTAAATACAAAACTAATCTAAAAATCTAATCAAGTAAATTTGCACAAAATTAAATTACAGCTTTGCTGTGTGTGTCTTTTTTTCTCTTCGATGCTTGGCAGTTTTCTGAATTAGATTCCTCACTTACTTAGACTACTATCTGGCCACACACAGGTACATAAACATAAGTAAACAAGTTGTGAGGCTTTTGGAGTTTTTTTTAAGTTGGAATAATAGAAGCAGCCTGGCTTCTATTATTCCAATCACAAAATCACAAAAGAAGCAAAAATGTTTTGAAATATTTTCATGCAACAAGATGGCAGGATCTGTAATGCATTGCCAGAGAATGTAGTGGAGGCAGAGTCAATGAAATTATTTAAAAGGGAGCTGGACTATTACCTGAAAAGGAAGAATGTGCAGAGTTATGGGGAGAAAGCCATAGAATATTCCTGTGGATTGGTGTCACTTAGCTTGGATGGCTGTTTTGCATCACATGGTGATGCCAACAACATGGGTTCAACTCCCAAACCACTAAGATTTCCATGGAAGTTCCTTCCTCTCAACCTCTCCCCTTGCCTGAGAAGTGGGGACCCGCTGGTTAAACCATCACTGGTTGTCTCTCTCTCTAATGACAGCAATCCTTTGAAACTAGGTTGACTTCACACTATGGATGCTCATTTGGAGAGCTAGTGTGATTCTCAATAGAGAATGAACTTATCTCCCTAAATTGCCGTGGTCCATTACCAAAGAGGTAAAGAACATCAAGATGAAAGAAAATAATGCAAAACATCACTGATCTGAGTAATATATTGTCAATTTCACTGCATCTATTTAGATGATACAAGCAAGAGGAAAAGATTCAAGTTTGGTGATAATACTGGGATAAGCAATGTTGAAGATAGTGAAGATTAGAGCATTAATTTCAAAGAGATGTGAATAGATTAATCGCCAGGACAAATCTGGAGGCTCAGAAAAGATTTATAAGGATGTTGCCAAGGTTGGAGGGTTTGAGCTATAGATAGAGGCTGAATAGGCTAGGGCTGTGTTCCCTGGAGCATAAGAGACCTTATAGAGGTTTATAAAATCATGAGGGGCATGGATAGGATAAATAGACAAGGTCTTTTCCCTGGAGTGGGGAGTCCAGAACTAGAGGGCAGGAGTTTAGGGTGAAAGAGGAAAAATTTATATGAGGCCTAAGGGGCAACCTTTTCTCACAGAGGATGGCGCATGTAGAATGAGCTGCCAGAGGAAGTTGTGGAGGCTGGCACAATTATAGTATTTAAAAGGCTTCTGGATGGGTATATGAATAGGAAAGGTTTAGAGGAATATGGACATAGTGCTGGCAAATGGGACTAGATTAGTTTAGGATATCTGGTCAGCATGGATGAACAAATTGGATCAATGGGTCTATTTCCATGCTGTACATCTCTATGACTTGATGGCTCTATGCACAGGGAAGACTGAAATCATCCAGTTTGGATAAAGGAAAAAGCTGTGAATGCTTTCTTAATCTAAGAAAATTGGAAAGAAGCAATGAAGATCTTGGTGGCACGGTTGCACAGTGGTTAGCACTGCTGCCTCACAGCACCAGAGACCTGGGTTCAATTCCTGCCTCAGGTGACTGACTGTGTAGAGTTTGCACGTGCACCCCGTGTCTGCGTGGGTTTCCTCCGGGTGCTCCGGTTTCCTCCCACAGTCCAAAGATGTGCAGGGTCAGGTGAATTGGCCATGCTAAATTGCCCGTAGTGTTAGGTAAGGGGTAAATGTACGGGTATGGGTGGGTTGCGGGTCGGTGTGGAATTGTTGGGCCGAAGGGCCTGTTTCCACGCTGTAATCTAATCTAATCTAAAAAGACATAGTGCTCCAAATGCATACATTTTTAAAATGCCTTGAAAATGCGTAGAAAATAATCATCCAACTAATGGAATGCTAACCTTGATATTAAACATAAATCTTTTCTTTCAGAGAGGTATTGTCAGTTCTGGTATTGCTCACCAGATATGCTGGCTGCAAAATATGATGAAGCGCTGCTAGCCTGTGAGTGGAATCGATCAATTCATCCTACTGTTTTAAATCTTTTTAGTTTACATTTGGGAACATCCATGATTATGAAATTGTTAACTCACCAACAACATAGAATTACATGTGGTGTGGTTACAGCAGGGCAGGAGCCATTTGACTTATTGTGTCTGTGTTAGTTAGAGCAACATAGCTCATGTCACTCCCTGCCGTTTGCGTATAGCTCTGTAAAAGTGTTGCACTTTCCCTCTCTCTCTCTTTCTCTCTCTATCTCTCTCTCACTCTCTTCAGGTGCTTTTGCAGTTCCACTTTAACAACATAATTAAATCTGCCTCTCACCACTTTTCCAATTAGTGCATTCCAAATTCCTTTGCCATCCACTTTAAATCACTGTTCTCTATTTCTCTACGACTCCACTAGTGAAAACCTGTTCCTTCCAATCTACACTGTCCCGACACCCTATAATTAATCACCTCACCTTTACTGAATCTCCCCTTCAACCCTCTCTTCCCTACAGGCATTTCCCTATATAACTAGGGAATTAGAATACTTGAGGTTAAGAAGTCAAGACAAAATTTTACAAAGGCAAATCGGAAATTGTTGGAAAAGCTCAGCAGATCTGTCAGATGCTGTGTAGAGAAAGCAGAGTTAACATTACCGCCATCCTGGCTTTGATAAGGGGGGGGGAGACAGTCTATGAGTGTCCAGGTTATATGCCTGGGGCTCAGAAGGTAAAGTTGGGAAATGAGCCATTAAATAAAAGGGTTGAGTGGGAACGTGGGATTGATCAAAGCTGATGGGGCTGAAACGGAGGGAAGTGAACATATGAGCTTCATAGAAACATTAGAAGAAAGGAGCAGGAGTAGGCCATTTGGCCCCTCGAGCCTGTTGCCCTATTCAATATGATAATGGCTGATCATCCTAATCCTGGCCTCCCCCATATCCCTTGAGCCCTTGCATCACAAGATTATAAATACCTCCTTCCTGAAAGCACATGATGTTTTGGCATTAAACTACTTTCTGTGGTTGTGAATTCCACAGGCTCATCACTCTCTGGGTGAAGTAATTTCTCCTCATCTCAGTTGTAAAAGGTTTACCACTTATCATTAAACAATGACACCTGGTTCTGGCCCCTCTCACCTTCAGGAGTATCTTTTCTGCATCTATCCTGTCCAGTCCTATGTCCCTATGAGATCCTCCCTCGTTCTTCCAAACTCCAGAGAATACAATCCTAAGCCGACTGAATCACTCCTCCAACGGCAGTCCTGCCATCCCAGAATCAATTTGGTAAGTCTTCGCTGCACTCCCTCTATGGCAAGAACTTCCTTCCTCAGATAAGGAGATAAGGAGAGTTGTGCACATTGTTCCAGGTTTGGCCTCACCAATGCCCTATACAATTGCTGTGCCACATCCTTGTTCCTGTACTTGAATCCACCTTGTATAAGGGCCAACATACAGTTTCACTTCTTCAATACCTGCTGCACCTCTATGCTTACTTTCAGTGAAAAGTGTACTTGGGCGCCAGGTACAATTCCCCTGTCTTAATTTACAGCCATTAAGATAATAATCTACTTCTCTATTTTCACTACTAAAGTAACTAACCCCATTACGTAAAAAGGGACATGGAGAGAAAACAAGCAGTGGTATGAAGATGTGGGTGAACTGTACCTTTAAGAAAGCTAAAAGCCAGCAGAACTACCTGACAGCACTAAGTGTTCTCAACAATATAGCATATGGTCCAGCAGTTAGTGTAGCTGGTTGCCTGGAGACAAAAACAGATTTGAATCAGTTAAATTAAGTATATTGACAATCTTCAAAGCCATTGACACAATCGAATGCTTTGGAGGTATACAATTAGGGAAAATTGAACAGTTAGGAGGAGAACTGCCATGCCACCAGCATGTAGAGACGGCCCAAAAAATAGCTCTCTTAAAGGTACCTTTATCGTTCAGTAACCTGTGAGACAGAAACCCCTAAGAAGAAGAAAAGAAGACCAAGGAAGATTTGACATCTGGTTGGTTTTGAAAACTTGAATTTTTGGTAAATCTTAATTGGGATTTTATTGGATTAGTATAGTGGAATGGGAAGATAAAAGATAAGTTAGAGGAAGGAGTTGTAAATAGTTGTTAGTTAATTATTCTCTGTTATACTTTAAGAAATAAAGTTGTTAATTTGTACTTTATATAGTTCTCAGTCTCTCGAATTTTCACAGATTACTGCATGGGATAAATATTTTCTGTGTTGCTGGTCTAAATTAAACAGGAGGGTTTATCCCATGCCGTAACACCAGTTATAGACCAATGAGTCTGATGTCGGAGGTGGGGAAGATGCTTGAAACTTGAGTCCATTATCAAGCATTTTATAACAGAGTACTTTGAAAACAGAGGTAGAATCAACAACAGATAGCATGGATGTAACTTGTATAGTTGATCAGGTGAAGCCAGTAGATGTGGTTTACTTGGACTTTCAGAAGGCTTTTGACCAAGCCTCATGTAACAGATCAATGTGTAAAATCAAAGCATATCGGATTCGGGTAGTCTATTGAGATGGATAGAAAATTGATTAGCAGACAGGAAAAAAAGAATAAGCATAAATGAGACTTTATTTGAATGGCAGGCAGGGACTAGTGGGGTTCTGCAGGAATTCATGTTAAGACACCAGCTATTCACAATATACGTTAATGATTTAGATGAGGGAACTACAAGTAGTATTTCAAAATCTGCAGACGAATGCAAATGGGTGAAAGGATGATTTTTGAGGAGGATGCAGAGATGTTGAAGTGTGGCTTGTACAGGCTAAGTGACTGGGTAAATGTATGGTAGATATTAAATAGTGCGGATAATTTTCCTCATCCTCCTCAAAGATCATCCTTCCACCCATTTGCTTTCATCTGCAGATTTTTATATACTACATGCAGTTGAGAATGTTGTGCTGGAGAAGCACAGCAGGTCAGGCAGCATCCAAGGAGCAGGAGAATCGATGTTTTGGGCATTGGCCCTTCATCAGGAATGGTCTCCTAGCACAAATACCTGCAGTACCCCACCATGACACCCCACAGTAGCCTCATAGTACTTTGGCTTGTCTTGCCTTTAAGTTCTTCTCTCTAATGAAAACAGCCTCAAGTCCCTCAGCTTTTCCTTGTAAGACCTTCCCTCCATACCAGGCAACATCCTAGTAAATCTCCTCTGAACCCTTTCCAAAACTTCCACAACCTTCCTATAATGTGGTGCCGGCAACACTTCAAGTGTGGCTGCACCAGAGTATTGTACTCTGCAACATATCCTCATGGTTCTGAAACTCAATCCCTCTGCCAACAAAGACTAACACACCATATGCCTTCTTAACAACACTATCAACCTGGGTGGCAACTTTCAAGGATCTATGTACATGGACACTGAGATCTGTCTGCTCATCTATACTACCAAGAATCTTACCATTAGGCCAGTACTCTGTGTTCCTGTTACTCCTTCCAAATTGAATCACCTCACACCTTTCCACACTAAACTCCATTTGCTATCTGTCAGCCCAGCTCTTCAGCTTATCTATGCCTCTCTGTAACCTACAACATCCTTCGTCACTATCCACAACTCTACTGACCTTAGTGTCATCAGCAAATTTACTAGCCCATCCTTCTATGCCTTCATCCAGGATATTTATAAAAATGACAAACAGCAGTGGACCCAAAACTAGTGCGGTACCCCACTAGTAACTGAACTCCAGGATGGATATTTTCCATCAACCACCACCCTCTTCCAGCTAGCCAATTTCTGATCCAAACCACTAAATCACCTTCAAATCCATGCCTGCCTATTTTGTGCTTTAACCTACTGTGGGAAGCCTTGTCAAACACCTTCCTGAGATCTATATACACCACATTGACAGCTTTACCTTCATCGACCTGTTTGTTCACCTTCTCAAAGAACTCAATAAGGTTTGTGAGGCATGACCTACCCTTCACAAAACAGTGTTGACTATCCCTAATCAACTTATTCCTTTCTAAATGATTATAAATCCTATCTCTTCTCACCTTTTTCAACACTTTACCGACAACTAAAGTAAGGCTCACTGGTCTATAGTTTTCAGCATTGTCTCTCCTCTCCTTCTTGATCAAGGGGACAACATTTGCTATCCTCCAGTCTTCTGGCATTATTCCTGTAGACAATGACGACATAAAGATCAAAGCTAAAGGCTCAGAAATCTCCTCCCTGGCTTCCCAGAGTTTCCTAGGATAAATCCCATCCGGCCCAGGGGACTTATCTGTTTTTTATATCTGCTGCTACCTGATATGTGCTGGCCTGTTCTGTACCGAGAAATGTATGTGCATGCGTGTGATGCCTCATGCCATTGAAGAACAGTAAACCATGTCTGGGTTGCTCCTGTGAAGGACACAATGGCATGGGTCGTGTGAACACAAGTCATATTTAACAGTGGGCATTGCGTGCCAGGTTTGTGCTGCTGGGGGCAGACTGTTATTGACCATTGTGCTTGTGAATTGTAGATTTACCATAACCATTCCTATCAAGCCAGTGAGCTGGCATGGCCCATACAACATAATGTAGGAAACAAAGCACAAAAGGTGTGTCCAGCAAGTGCCCACAAGCAACAAGGTGAATGCAGCCAGAGAACTTGTTCTGGGTGGTGAGCTGACAGATGATTGTGGGCCTCGGACATCAGAGAATTCCAACAGTTTGGAAAGAGGTCATTCAGCCCATTGAGTCTACACTGATCCTCCGGGGAGCAACCCACCCAGCATCAGCCCCTGTAGCCCTGCATTTCCCATGGCTAATTCCCCTAGCCTGCACACGATGGGCAATTCAGCATGAGCAATCCACCTAACCTGCACATCTTTGGACTGTGGGAGGAAACCGGAGCACCTGCAGGAGAATGTTCAAACTCCACGCAGACAGTCACCCAAGTGCGCACTCAAACCTGGGTCTCTAGCTTTGTAAGACAGCAGTGCTCATCACTGAGCCACCACGGCACCTCAAAATAACTCAGGATGATTCTTCCCCTCATCTTCAAATGGTGCCAGGGAATCTTGCATGCCTACCTGAGAGAGCGAGCAGCACCTCAGTTTAATGTCTCATTTGATATACGGATCCTGTGACAATGCAGGGCTAACTTAGTACTGCCCTAAAGTGTCAGCCTGTATAATGGACTCAAGTCACTGATGTGGGACATAAATACGCAACACAGTAATGATAGCAGTAGACTAGACCCCAGCTGACATCAATGAAGGACAAAGATGGCCTTTCAAATGAAATCATGTGAAATGAGTCCAGCAAAGTCCCTGTCACATGTGCAACACATAATGGGTGGCACAGTGGCTCAGTGGTTAGCACTGCTACCTCACAGCGCCAGAGACCCAGGCTCGACTCCAGCCTCGGGGGAATATCTGTGTGGAGTTTGCACGTTCTCCCAGTGTCTGCGTGGGTTTCCTCCAGTGCTCCAGTTTCCTCCCACAATCCAAAGATGGGCAGGTCAAGGTGAATTGGCCATAGTGTTAGGTGCTTTAGTCAGAGGGAAATGGGTCTGGGTGGGTTACTCTTTGGAGGGTCGGTGTGGACTTGTTGGGCTGAAGGGCCTGTTTCCACACTGTAGGGAATCTAATCTTAAAACATTGTGAACTGTTTTCAAAATTTGGTTATTATAATGATTAAGAAATAACCTTGAAAATCATTGGGAAATGAAGGGGACATAGAATCACAGGGCTGTACCAGCACAGAAACAGACCTTCGGTCCAACTCATCCATGCTTAGACAACTCAATCTGACCTAATCCTTTTTGCCAGTATTTGGTCCTTATCCATCGAATTCTTCCTATTCATATACCCATCCAGATGCCTTTTAAATGTACTTGCACCAGCCTCTACAATTAGCTCTGGCAGCTCAATCCATACACGCACTGCGTGAAAAAGTTACCCTTCAGGTCCCCTTTAAATCTTTTTGCTCTCACCTTAAGCCTATGCCTTCTAATTTTGGACTCCCCTACCCTGGGTAAAAAAAGACCTCGGCTACTCACCCTCTCCATGCCCCTCATGATTCTCTAAACCTCCAGAAGTTCAGCCCTCAGCCTCTGATGCTGCAGGGAAAATATCTCCAGCCAATTCAGCCTCTCCCTACACCTGAAAGCCGCCAGTCCCAGGAACATCCTTGTAAATCTTTTCTGCAAACCTCTCAAATTTCAACAGCATCTTTCCTATAGAAGGGAGACTGGGCTTGTATGCAGTATTCTAAAAGAGGCCTAACCAATGTCCTGTACAGCCGTAATGTGACCACTCAACTCTTATATTCAATGCACTGACCAATAAAGGAAAGCACACCAAACCTATCTATCCTATCTACCTGCGGCTCAAGGAACCGTGAACCTGCACTCCAAGGTCTGTTTATTCGGCCAAACTCCCCTTGGATGACAGAACTCAATGTAAGGTTGAGGTAGCTCCAAACCAGCACTACACAAAGGTAACTCATCAGTGGTGTTCTCAGTGCGGGCGAGTTTCCAACTCTTCTGAGCAGCAACTGAAAGGAGTGAGATTGGGTTACAAAAAAATAATATCTGACCATCATAACGATGGCTGGTTGAGTGCCTCCAGAGACAGGCTGGCTGCAAGTAGTCTGTTGGAAACATTCAATTATTCAGCACCCACTTATATCAGTTTTCTGAGGAGGAACAAGAGCAGCATATATTAAAAAAAATCCCAAAATGAGTCCTCATTAACCTGATCAGTAGGTGTGCGTCATTAACCGGCCAGTGATAGTTGCTGTTACACTGCTATTTGTTAGCTGCCTGGGTCAGACAGGGCGCCAGGGCATTTGACAAACTGAAATATGGACCCAGCAGATGGGAGTGAACACCTCTTAGCCAGTTCCCATCTGATACCAGCCCCATTTCCCATCGTCAAGGTGGGAAGCAAAGTGTAAGACATTCAGGGCATTGTGCTCTGGAAACCAGAAGACCACGTGGGCGGCACGGTGGCACAGTGGTTAGAACACTGCTGCCTCACAGCGCCAGAGACCTGGGTCCAATTCCCACCTCAGGCAACTGTCTGTGTGGAGTTTGCACGTTCTCTCCATGCCTGCGTGGGTTTCCTCCCACCGTCCAAAAATGTGCAGGTCAAGTGAATTGACCATGCTAAATTGCCCGTAGGGTTCAGGGGTAAATGTAGGGGAATGGGTCTGGGTGGGTTGCTCTTTGAAGGGTCGGTGTGGACTTGTTGGGCTGACGGGCCTGTTTCCACACTGTAAGTAATCTAAACTATCTATTTAAGTAATCTAACCATAAGATGTAGGAGCAGAATTAGGCCATTTGCTCTGCCGTTCGATCATGGATAATGTTTCTCAAGCCCATTCCCCTACATACTGCCATAGCCCTTGATCCCCTTACTGATCAAGAACCTTGATAAATCCATTCAATGATGTGGCCTCTACAGCTTTCCACAGCAATGAGTTCCACGGATTAACCACCCACTGGCTGAAGAAATCCTCCTTATCTCAGTTCTAAAAGTTTGTCCCTTCACTCTGAGGCTGTGACCTTGGGTCCTATCTCTCCTAATAGCGTAAACATCTTCTCCACATCCACTCTATCCAATTCTCTCGGTAGTCTGTAAGTTTCAATCAGAAACCTTTCATCCATCTAAACTGCATCAAGTACAGACCCAGAGTCCTCAACCATGCCTCACATGACAAATCTTCCATCTCCAGAGTTAAAAAATCACACAACTCCAAGTTATAGCCCAACAGGTTTATTTAGAAGTACTAGCTTTCGGAGCGCCACTCCTTCATCAGGTAGTTGTGCAGCAGGATCGTAAGACACAGAATTTATATCAAAAGATCTCAGAGTCATGCAACTGAAATGATATATTGAACAAACCTGTTAAGCTCCACAGCTACCTGATGAAGGAGCAGCGCTCGGAAAGCTAGTGCTTCCAAATAAACCTATTGGACTATAACCTGATGTTGTGCGATTTTTAACTTTGTCCACAGCAGCCCAACACCGGCACGTCCACATCATCTCCAGAATCATTCTTGTGAACCTCTTCTGAACCCCCTTCGAGGCCAGCATTTCCATCCTCAGATATGGGTCCCAAACTGCCTCACAATATTCCAAATGCTGTCTGACCGCAGCCTTATACAGCTTCAACAGGACGTCCCTGCTTTTGTATTCCAATCCTCTTGGAATGAATACTAACATTGCATTTGCCTTCTTAACTGCCAACTGACCCTGCATGTTAATGTTAGAAGAACTAGGACTTCATGTTTTAGATTTCTGAAGCCTTTCCCTGTTTGGAAAATAATCTTCACCTCTATTCTTCTGATAAAAGTGCATAACCTTGTGCTTTCCCACATTGTATTCCATTTGCCACTTCTTTGCCCTCTCTTGCAGCCTGTCCAAGCCTTTCTGCAATCTCCCTGCTTCCTCAACACCACCTGCTCCTCCACCTAGCTTTGTGTCATCTGCAAACTTAGCAATAAAGCCTTTGGTTTCTTTATCCCAGATTGTTAACATGTAATGTGAATAGTTGTGGTCCCAAGACTGACCCCTGAGAACTCCACGAGTCATCGGCTGAAAAAGACTGCTTTATCCTCACTCTCTGCCTTTTGCCAGTCAGCCAATCCTCTATTCTTGCCCGTACTTACCTCTGACGCCACGGGCTCTTATCTTATCTAGCAGCCTCCAGGGCGGCACTTTGTCAAATAGTGCACATCCACTGGCTCTCCTTTATCTAACTTGCTCATTACCTCCTCGAAGAATCCTAACAGATTTGTCAGGCATGACCTCCCTTGACTCAGACCTAGAAATCTAAAGCAGATCTAAAATAGGTTGCATTGCCACTGCAGAGGCGGAGGAGATGGCTCAGTAAGGATGCTAGATGGACCTTCCTATGAGATCTAAAATAAGCTCCATCTTGGAGACTATGTGAATCATTGGGCTGAAAGGACAGTTGGGTGTGCAGCTGAAGAAAGCAATGATTACGGACTGACAGGGATTCAACCGCAATTCCATTGGGGAATATTCTAACCAGGTCCAGGAGATGTTTATTCCCGGCTTGTGTTCCCGCAGGTTACAGCCAAAATACCTCATGGCCAGAAAACTACTTTCGAAGCCCCTGTTGGAAAACAGGAAATGAGGCAGCCAAGTTGTGAACTGGAAAGTCCCACAAAGCAGGGAATTTTACAGAGCAGCCCACCCACCAGTGGAACAGGTCTCTGTCGTGTTGACACTCTGCAAGAGCTTGCATTCCCTTTGCTTCACCCCATCAACGTCTCCTTCCCCTCATCAACATCGCTCACATATGGAAAAGAAGCAATCTAATGCTGCCATGTCAGTGTCAAGACGGTCACCAAACAAACGACTAAAGTTAATGGGTGTAACAAAATAAGATGGTGTACATTAACGGTGGGGGGAATAAGTCACCATCAGGAGGGAGAATGCCCTTTCTCTTCTGCAAAATGGTGTTGCTGGGTCATATATGTTCAGCCACAAATGTCTCAATATCCCATCCAAAGGTCAACACCTCCAGCACGGTAGCACATCACTGAGGCTGTCAGTTTTGGGCTTGGTTTACCTGCTGTAACTATGAGCAAGGGCAAAACTTCCTGAAGAGAGCCGCAGGGAATTTGCAGAAGTGATGTTGCAGCACCATCTGCTGGAGTCAGACCAGAACTACAGAGGCTTGCCTGATCTGGACCACACCATTGGCGAGCTAACAACAACTTGCTTTTACATCACAGCTTTAACACGGCAGCAACATCACAAGCTGTCAGTCTCCCGCTAAGAATGCACAGGAAGCTTCACAGAGAAACAGATGGTTGGCACATGATTATGCCAATTATTTGACTGAACTATAACTGTTACGCCATCCCTTCACCCAGCAACATATTTGCTAACAATTGATTTTCTTCCATTTACGTCAACAGCTTGTGTTAAAATAGCACCAGTAATGCAGGAAAATATCCTGATCATGCTTTATTGGCACACAATCAGAAAACAGAGCGGGTATCGGAGGAATGATTTATAGTTTAACCAATCGAGATAGGTGGGTAGGTGCAAACGGTCTGAAGTTGACATTGTTAAACTTCAGAGGAGAATTCTCAGAGTGTTCTCAGGTATTGAGTAGCTTTGGCCTGGTGGAGAGGCAAGGGAAGCTGGGATTGTTACTGTTAAGGCAGAGATGGTGAAGGGGTGTTGATGCAGACATTCAACATTAAGAATAGGTTTTGAATGAGAAGTTTAAGGGAATAGAGGGGGAATGAGGGGAAATATATTTATACACTGGGCAGCATGTGCCCAGTCCCTAAATGACACTGGCACTGGTGGGAAAATTCAGGGAATTGTGTGAGATCAGCAGTGAGGAACTTCTTAGAAATTGAGATCAAAAGTCCTTTTTCAGGATTCAAGATGGCGCTGGAGGATGACGACTCTTTGCGAGCTCTCTCTCAGAGAACAAATCAAGTTTTCCAAATTTTTCAGCATTGAGCAGTGAAACAAGATTCTCAGCAAGGAAAAGCGAGACGCCTATTTGCATGCATCAGCATGCATTAAGGTCTATTTAATAGCTCATCTCGCCTCATTCAGATACAGGTTCCTAAGCTCCCACGGGCCAGGTAGAAACTAGTTGACAACACACTTCCCAATATGAAAGTTAGAATAGTAACCTGGAGTCTCTAACTCATCTCTTGCTCTGCTGGCCCTCCATTTTGATTACCAGTCACCAAGATCTCAAGTCACGCACCCCTCATCTATTTACATACCAGCCTGACTGCATCATCTTGGCATCGCAAAGCAAATATATATTACATTGTATTGAATTGAATTGAATTTATGGTCACGTGTACCGAGGCACAGTGAAAAGCTCTGTCTTGCGAGCAATACAGACAGATCACAGAGTTATGTAGCATAGATTGTAAATAATAGGTAAACAGCGGCAAAAACAAAAACACAGCTACAGGCGAATATTAAGGGTTTGTGAGTCCATTCAGTATTCTAACATTAGTAAGGTAGAAACTGTTTTGAAACCGGCTGGTGCATGTGTTCAGGCTTCTGTACCTTCTCCCCAATGGTAGAGGTTGTAGAAAAAGATTGCCAGGGTGGGATGGATCTTTAAGAATGCTGGTGGCCTTTTCTCGACAGTGAGCCTGGTAAATGGATTCTTTAGATGGGAGGTTGGCCTTTGTGATTGTCTGGGCCAAGTTCACCACTCTCTGTAACCATCTCCGATCTTGAATGGTACAGTTGCCATACCAGGTAGTGATACATCCAGACAGATGGCACACTGATAAAATTGAGGTAAAAACAATGACTGCAGATGCTGGAAACCAGATTCTGGAGTAGAGTGGTGCTGGAAAAGCACAGCAGTTCAGGCAGCATCCAAGGAGCAGGAAAATCGACGTTTCAGTGCTGAGCTGGCAGGATGGAACTGGGGTGAGGTGGGGGAAGGGGAAATGAGGAAACGGGTGAAGTCCACATTGATGCCCTGGGGTTGAATAGTTCCGAGGCTGAAGATGAGGCGTTCTTCTTCCAGGTGTCTGGTGGTGAGGGAGCAGCGGTGAAGGAGGCCCAGGACCTCCATGTCCTCAGCTGAGTGGGAGGGAGAGTTGAAATGTTGGGCCACAGGGCGGTGTGGTTGATTGGTGCGGGTGTCCCAGAGATGTTCCCTAAAGCGCTCTGCTAGGAGACGTCCAGTCTCTCCAATGTAGAGGAGACCGCATCGGGAGCAACGGATACAATAAATGATGGCAAGAGTATTTGCTGTCATGCCAAATTTCCTCAGTTGCCTGAGGAAGAAGAGACGTTGTTGGGCCTTTGTAACCAGTGCATCCACATGAAGAGTCCAAGAAAGCTTATTGTGGATGACCACTCCCAGGAGCTTGACACTCTCCACTCGTTCCACCTCTGTGCTGTTAATGCACAAGGAGACATGAATAATATCCCGCCGAAAGTCAATAATAAGTTCCTTGGTTTTGCCGGCATTGAGAGCTAGGTTGTTCTCAGTACACCATTTTCTGGGCCTTCTACCTCCTGTCTGCAGTCCATTTCATCGCCATCTGAGATTTGATCAACTATAGTGGTGTCATCAGGGAACTTATAAATGGCATTAGTCTAGTATTTGGCAACACAGTCATGGATACACAGTGAGTACAGTATTCTGGATTAGAAGTCAGGTTCTAGGAAGAGGAAGAGCAAGCCATGATTAACCAGAGAATAGCATCAAATTGAAAGGAAAGCATACAATGTGTCAAAGATTATCATTAAGTAGAGGATTTGGAAAGTATTAAATACAAGCAAACTATTAAGGAAAAAAAGTAAAGGAGGATAAAGCTTAGGGGTAAATTTGCAAGTAATGTCAAGATGGACAGTAAGAGCTTCTTCAAAGATATAAAAAGGAAAAGAGAGGCCAAAGTGAGTATAGCTGCCTTAGAGAGTGAGGCTGAGGAAATAACAATGGGGAAACAAGAAAAGGCAGAGCAGTTCAACAAATATAGTACATCAGCCGTTAAGGTAGAAGATACTAATAGCATTCCTAAAATATTAAATAATTAAGGGCAAAAAGTCAAAGAGAAGATATTTACAATAACTATCAGTAGAGAAAAAAATACTAGGGAAACTAATGGGGCAAAAGACAGACAAGTCACTTGGTCTGATGGGATGCATCCTCAGATATAAAAGGAAGTAGCTATAGTGACAGCAATTGTTAGTATAATCTTCCAAGAGTCAATAGATTCTGGAAAAATCCCAGAGGACTGGAAAACTGCCAATGTAGGACTCTTACTCAAAAAAGGAAAGAAACAAAAATCAAGTAACAGTAGGATATTAAGCCTGACATCATCGGGAAAATGTTGGAGTCAATTATAAAGGTTGTAATGGCAGAGCATTTAGAAATACATGATAACCAAGCCCAGCTTCATGAGAGGGGATCATGTCCGAAAAATATATTAGAAGTCTTTGATGAGGTAACAAACAGAATAGATAAAGAGGAAGCAGTAAATGTAATCTATGTAGGTATACAAAAGGAGTTTGATAAGGTATCACGCAAGGCTATTTAAGATAAGAATTCTTGGTGTTGGAAATTGAATGTTTGCATGGATAGAGGACTAGCTAACTAACAGAAGATAGATCTAGGGAATAAGGAAGGAATTTTCAGGATGGCGACCTTTAACTGGTGGTCGGAGATCATGTTGCAGCTGTACAGGACATTGGTTAGGCCACATTTTGAATACTGTGTTCAATTCTGGTCTCCTTGCTTTAGGAAGGATGTTGTGAAACTTGAAAGGATTCAGAAAAGATTTACAAGGATGTTGCCGGGGTTGGAGGATTTGAGCTACAGGGAGAGGCTGAACAGGCTGGGGCTGTGTTCCCTGGAGCGTTGGAGGCTGAGGGGTGACCTTATGGAGGTTTATAAAATTATGAGGGGCATGGATAGGGTAAATAGGCAAAGTCTTTTGCCCAGGAGGTAGGGGAGTCCAATACTAGATGACATAGGTTTAGGGTGAGAGGGGAAAGGGATCTAGGAGACAATATATTCACACAGAGGTTGGTGCACATATGGAATGAGCTGGTACAATTACAACATTTAAGAGGCATCTGGATGGAGAGGTTTTAAAGGGAATTGGGCCAAATACTTGCAAATAGGACTAGAATAAATTGATGAGTTGGACTGAAAGGTCTGTTTCCATGCTGTACAGCTCTATGACTCATTGAGTGCCTCAGGAATCAGTGCCGGGTCACAATTATTTACAACATATATTAGTGACTTGGATGAGAAAAGTACTTCGTCCAAGTTTGAGGAAGACGCAAAAAATAAATGGAAAAGCGAATGATCAGGATGGCACACGAAGTCTGCAGAGGAATACAGACAGGTTACGTGAGTGGGCAAAAAAGCTATATTGTGGAAAAATGTGAGGTTCTACACTTTGGCCGGAAAGAGAATGTTATTTAAGAGCTGCAGTCAAAGGGATTTTGGTGTTTTTGTGCATAAAGTTACAAAAACCCAGTGTACAAGTTCAACAGGCAAGCAGGAAGGAAAGAGAAATGACAACCTTTATTTCGAAGTGAGTGGAATTTAACAATAGGAGAACCTTGTTCGAACTAGATAGATCACAGCTGGAATACAGCGAATGCTTCTGGTCCTCCTATCTACGGGAAGATGTATTGACTTTGGAGGCAGTCCAGAGAAGGTTCAGAGTCATTTGCCAGAACTAGAGGGCATAGGTTTAGGGTGAGAGGGAAAAGATTTAAAAGGGACCTAAGAGGTAAACTTTTCACACAGAGGGTGGTACGTGTATGGAGTGAGTTGCCAGAGGAATTGGCGGAGGCTGGTACAATTGCAACATTTAAAAGGCAGCTGGACGGGTATATGTATAGGAAGGGTTTGGAGGGATATGGGCCAAGTGCTGGCAGGTGGGACTAGATTGGGTTGGGATATCTGGTCGGCATGGACGGGTTGGACCGAGGAATGTGTTTCTGTGCTGTACATCTCTATGACTCTATGACTCTCCACATGCAGCAGAGTCCTTTCATCGTGCTGCACGTAGACAATGAGGATGAAATGTCTGCCACCACGCCCAGTGTGGACGGGGTAAGCGTTTACTCTTTGGGCGGATAGGCCTTCAATTCTGTTCAATGGGAGGCCCTCCAAAGGGAAACAGCACAGATACGGTATGAATGAGAGAACCCACAATCACAAAATGCTGCAGACATTGATCTCCGGTGTGGGGACCGAATCCTGGACCCAGTCACTCTTCACCACATTGCGCAGCATCAGGAAGCAATCCCACTTATGGCACTGTTTTGCAGCTCAGAAAGATTGATCCCGATTTAAAACCATAGAATTCCTGCAGTGTGGAAGCAGGCCATTCGGTCCATTCAGTCCCCAAAGACCATCCCACCCAATCCCTGTGTCCCTGCGTTTCCCATGGCTAATCCACCTGACCTGCACAGCCCTGGGCACTGTAGGGCATGTTAGCATAGCCAATTCACCTTACCTGCTCATCCGAAGGAAACCCTCACAGACATGGGGAGAATGTGCAAACTCCACACAGGCAGTCGCCCGAGGCCAGAATCGAACCTTGGTTGCTGGCGCTGTGAGGCAGCAGTGCTAACCACTGAACCACCGCGCCACCCTTACAAAGCAGCAATCACTTTCCCATGGCCCATACGTGGTGCAGGAGCTGCTTACCTCACATGTTGGACCTCATGTAGCATTAAGGATAGTGAGGCATTGTGCTTTCATTGTATTTTTAGAGGGGAGGCAATGGCCCAGTGGTATTATTGCTAGGCTATTAATCCAGAAACTCAGTGAACGTTTGGGGGACCTGGGTTTGTATCTCACCATATTAGATGGTTGAATTTGAATGCAATTAAATTATCTGGAATTAAGAATCTACTGAAGACAACAAAACCATTGTTGGAAAAACCCATCTCGCTGATGTCGTTCAGGGAGGGAAATCTGCCATTCTCACCTGGTCTGGCCCTCATGTGAGGAGAAAGTGAGGGCTGCAGATGCTAGGTCAGGCAGCATCCAAGGAACAGGAGAATCGACGTTTCGGGCATAAGCCCTTCTTAAGGAATCATGTGACTCCAGGCCCACAGCAATATGGTTAACTCTGAAATGGTCTATCAACCTACTCAGTCATATCAATCATTATGAAGTCTTAAGAAAGATATGAAACCAGATGGGCCACCTAACATTGACCTAGGCACTGGAAAAGACAACAGAAGCAGCCCTGCAAAGTCCCCCTTACTAACACCTGGGGACGAATAGCAAATGAGGAGAGCTGTCTTACGAACTAGTCAAACTATAGCCTGACATCGTCATACTCACAGAATCAGACCTGACAATATCCCAAACACCACCATCACTTTACCCAGAATATGTCCTGTCACACCGGCAGGACAGACCCAGCAGAGGTGCTGGCACAGTGGGAGTTTCCTTCAGAATTTCCACAATATTGACACCAGAACCCATAAAGTCTCATGGCTACAGGTTAAACACAGGCAAAGAAACCTGTGGACTATCATGTACCGCCCTCCCTCAGCCGATGAATGAATACTCCTCCATGTTGAGCAACAAGTGGAGGAAGCACTGAGGATGGCAAGGGCAGAAAATGAACTCTGGGTGGGGGATTTCAATGCCCAGCACAAAAGGTGGTTCGGCGGCAGTACTACAGATCGAGTTGGTCAGGTCCAAAAGGACATAGCTGCTAGACTGGGGTTGGCAGCAGGTAGTGAGGGAACCAACAAGAGAGAAAAACATACTTGACCTCATCCTTACCAATCTGCCAGCTGCAGATGAATCTGTCCACGACAGTACCAGCCAGAGTAACCATCACACAGTCCTTGTGGAGACAAAAACCCCATCTTCACATTGAGAATAACCTCCAATGTGCTGTATGGCACTATCACCGTACTAAATGCAACAGACTTCAAACAGATATAGCATCTCAAGACCGGGCATCCAAGAGGTACTGTGTGTCAGCAGCAGAATTGTACTCCAATTGTACATCTGCAACCACATGGCCCGGCACACTCCCCCCTCAACCAGACTGGTACCAAAACTAAAATCACATGAGATTTGGGGTGGGCTGGCTAGATGAATACAAAACTTGGCTTGGTCATAGAAGTCAGAGGGTAGCAGTGGAAGAGTGTTGCTCAGAATAGAGAGCAGTAATGAGCGGTGCTCCACAATGAACAGTATTAGGTCCTCTGTTGTTTATAGTATATATAAATGATCTGAAGGAAAATGTGTGTGACCTGATTAGTTTGTTTGCAGATGACACAAAGATTGGTGAAGTTGCTGATAGTGTCGACGATTGTGAAAGGATACAACAGGATACAGTTAGATTGGTAACAGAAATGGCAGCTGGAGTTAAATGCGAGGTGATGCATTTTGGAGGATCAAGTTTAGGTGTGAATTACACTGGAAATGGCAGAACCCTTAGGAACATTAACATACAGACAGATCTGGGCATGCAGGTGCACAGTTCCCTAGGAGTGGCAAGGTCATTAAGAAGGCTTGTGACATAATTACCTATATCAGCTGGGGCATGGAGTACATGAGTTGGCAAACTATGTTGCAGCAATATGAAACCTTGTCAGGCTGTATTTGGAGTATTATGTGCAATTTTGGTCATGGAAACTTTGGAGAGAGTGGCAGAGAAGGCTCACTGGGAGGTTACCAGGTCTTGAGGCTATTGGCCATGAGGAAAGGTTAAAAAGACTAGGATTGTTTTCACTGGAAAGACTGCGGCTGAGAGGAGACCTGATAGAGGTATACAAAATTCTAAGAGACATAGATAGGGTGCATGGTCACAGGCTTTTTCCCAGGGTGGAAGTTTCAATTACAAGGGGTCACAGGTTTAAGGTGAGAGGGGGAAAGTTTAAAGGAGGTGAGTGAGGGCAAGTTGTTACACAGAGGGTGGGAGGAGCCTGGAACACATTGCCATTAGAGGTGGTGGAAGCAGGCACGTTGGCATCATTTAAGAGGCATCTGGATACAGAGGGAATATAGGGAAACAGACTGAGTAAGGGCAGAAGATTTTGTTTTTTAGTTTAGTCAGGGCATGATGATTGGCACAGGCTTGGAGGGCTGAAGGGCCTGTTCCTGTGCTGTACTTCTCTTCTGTTTTTATTCTCTTACCATCAAGCAAGGGGATCAACTCTGCTTCAATGGAGAGTGCAGGAGGGCATACCAGTAGCAGCACCAAGCATACTTAAAAGTGAGATGCCAGTCTGGTGAAGCTACCAGACAGGACTACGTGCAAACGAACAGCATAAGCAGCAAGTGACAGAGCTAAAACGATCTCACAATCTAAGTCCTGCCACATCCAGTCATGAATGGTGGTGGACAACTAAACAACTCACTGAGGAGGAAGTTCCACAAATGTCCCTATCCTCAATGTTGGATGGGCCCAGGAGATTAGTGCTCTCCGCACCAGAAAATGTCTGAAGCCTGAAGAAAGCCAGTTATCTTCTGCCAATTGCATTAAGAAAGTCAGGGACTTTCTAATTTGTGAACCAGTCACTCTATGCCTCCCGCAAGGAAATGAAAAATACCCAGAAAAGAGAGACTGAAGAAACAACAAATCCTGGTAAACAAAAGGATCATCTCAATGAAGCCTATGGCTCGGGGCAATTTTATTTCCCTCCACCCATACACCAATAATCTCTGTCCGAATGTAAGTGTCTATTTTATAAAGACATTAGAATTTTAACCAGCGTGTCAACAGTTGATATTCATTTATCTATCGCTTGAATCTACCCATTTGCAATAGCCATGTTTGTCCAGTCCAGACACCCGGTCAGTGTTTTCTGTTCACCTGGGTCTAAATAGAGAGGGAAAGTGGGGAATTTTTGGATACTGTGATAAAATCTTAATCTTTTGTGATAACTCTGGGAGTGGCAAGGTTTGATTTCCAGTGTGCTAACCCAGTGTGGTGTGACATTAAACTCTGCTGCCCATATCCTAACTTGCAATAGAACCTGATCAGCTATCGCCTCATGGGCTCTCACATGCCAGTTTTAAGGTAACAGTGTTTGTTTCCAAGTCTCCAACAAATCCACTCCTCAATTCTGGTCTCATGAGTATTGAATCACTTCACTATTGGCAGTTTTGCCTTCAGCATGCCCTTTCTAAAGCTCTGTTCTCAGTACTTGGGGCAATGCATGTACTTTCCATCCCTTTCTATAGCTAGGTTATTCCTCGAATAGGTCAGTAGACTGCAGCTTTGAGAGATACCACTCCTCATCAGATTTGAATGGCCCAAGTGCCTCTCTTGATCCTATTGCTTGCTACAGGCACATTGCAAGAATTTACAGATTGATAAACAATGTGTTGAGCAACATTATGGATTGATCCTGGAGTGGGATTTGAAGTCGGAATTTCTGGTGCACCAGACAGGAACACGGCAATGCATCACAAGACTTCACCTTCGTATGTTATTTTTTAAAGAATTTTTTCAAATATACTTCACTGATCAAGCTTTTGGTTACTTATCCTAATTGCTTCCTGGATGAATTGGTGACAAAGATGGTTTTGTAACACTCCACTCTGGCGTGACTTAGGATGTTACACTATTTTAAAACTAAATATTATTTTGTTTATTCAGTTCTGGATGGTGGCATCACCGAAAAGGCAGGCGTGGACCGTTTATGCGGAGTTGTCCTGAGAAAATGATCGTACAATTTCCTGTCAAAAAAACAGATGAACAGTTTGATGCAATTAAGTGGTCAGAGATTTAGGAGATCATTTACAGCTCAGGTTATGGATCAGGTTGTAAGTTTGCTCGCTGAGCTGGTAGACTTGTTCTCAGATGTTTCATCACCATGCTAGGTAACATCATCAGTGAGCCTCCGATGAAGTGTTGGTGTTCCATCCCACTTGCCATTTATCTGTCTCGGTCTGTTGTGGTGGGTGATATCATTTCCGGTTCTGTTTCTGGGAGGTTGGTAAATGGGGTCCAAATCAATATGTTTGTTAATAGAGTTCCAGTTTGAATCCCAGGCCTCTAGGAATTCCCATGACTGTCTTCCTTTAGCCTGTCCCAGGATGGATGTATTGTCCCGGTCGGACTGGTGTCCCTCTTTATCTGTGTGTATGGATACAAGTGATAGTTGGTCATGGCTTTTGACTCAGTCATCCAACTGAGTGTCACCCGCCAACGACTGTACCTTTGACATGAATGCCTCAGGAAACAGGTATTACCCCGACGTGTCAAATACAAGCCACCTCTCAACACCCCACAAGCCAGGAGAACAGCAGAACAGAACAGTCGCAGAATGTTACGAGAAATGATAAATGATGCCCACAACCAACTCCACAAATATGAACGGGAAATTTTACGCCTAAAAACTCTGTACACCAATGCAACTGACCAGAAATGGACACGTAAGCTAGAATGAACCATCCATACTTAACAACAGACAAAGAAAAGACTAGCCCTACAAGAAAAGCTGGCCAAGCTCACACACAGCAATAACATGGGCAATTCAGAGACTTGGATAAAGAACCTGTCGGATAGACTACTCAAAGACACAGAAAACGCCGTCCTGGTACTTCAAACATGGGGATGTGGACAAAAAGGCCTTCCTAGACACCACCCTGAAAGACAACAGGCTTACTGAGGAAATCCAGCAGGCCATCAGACAGACAGTAGCACCAACACTAAGCAGGAAGAAAGAAGGGAACACCCTCCACCCACAGGAAAGGAAAGCTCTGGAAGGACTCAGAAAAGAGAGAAATATCGTAACCCTACCGGATAACAAAGGGTGCATGACCGTCATCCTGAACAGAACACAATACATTGAAAAAGAAAACACACTACTTGCAGATACTGATATCTACCAACAGGTGGCAATAGTCCTGACTCCACACCTAGAAAACCATATTACTGCAAAACTGAATAAACTCTACAATGCAGGTCAAATTAACAAGACAGACGTGCAAGGAATGAAACCTGAAGGATCTAACACACCCCGTTTCTGCGGATTCCCAAAGGTACACAAACCGGGGCCTCCCCTTAGACCCATAGCCTCACTTCCCGGTACATCGACATGCAGACTAGCAAAGGAGCTGCAACGCAAACTGAAACACTTGATAGAAGATTCAACCCACTCCATCCAGGAATTCCTTAACATCATCAAAGACACCAAGGTACAGGACGACGAGGTCATGGTTTCTTTCGATGTGACGACCCTATTTACATCAATAAATATCACCCGAGCCAAAGAAACACTGGCCTTACTGCTAGATGAACCAAGGACACAAACACCTGACAACACCAACTCCCCCAGCAAGGACAGCATCCTCAAAATAGTAGACCTGTGCCTCATAATCCACCTTACCTTCAATGATAAGGTGGGTTACAACTACAATAAATCAATAGGACACCTATGTGACCACCAATATCAGGATTCTTAGCAGAAGCAGTTATGCAAAGGTTAGAACGAACCTTCCCACGATCCAGCCCAAGCTTTGGATCCGCTATGTGGATGACATCTTTGTCATCATGAAACGCAACAAATTAGAAGAAACCCACAAACCCACAAACAACATCCTTATCGGTATAAAGTTCACTAAAGAAGAAGAGAACAATAACAGATTCCCCTTCCTAGATGTCACAGTGGAACAAAAAGCCAATGGAGAGGTGCAGACCAGCCACTACAGGAAGGCGACACACACTGACCAGATACTCAATTACAGGAGCAATCATCTCAACACCCACAAACAGAGCTGCACCAGGACATTATTTAAATGAGCCACAACACACTGCAGCACCCAGCAACTATGAGAAGCCAATGAAAAACACCTATACAACATATTCAGGAACAATGGGTACCCAATAAGCACAGTCCACCGATTGCGTACACAACGAACCTAAGCAGGAAGACACAACATGTCCAGAGGCTCTAGCCACCCTGCCATACATCAAAGACATCTCGGAGATGACGGCCAGATTATTCCAGCCACTAGGCATCATGGTGGCCCACAAACCTATCACCACAGTGAAACAGCTCCTGAAGAATTTGAAGGACCCTGTACCAACAACCAGCAGGACAAACGTCAAGTAGAAAATACCCTGCAAGGAATGCAACAAACATTACATTGGACGGATGGGCAGGAAACTAGCCACTAGGATACATGAGCCCCAATTAGCCACCAAAGCCATGACCAACTATCACTAGTATCCATACACACAGACGAAGAGGGACACCAGTCCGACCGGGACAATACATCCATCCTGAGACAGGCTAAACAAAGACACGCATGGGAATTCCTAGAGGCCTGGGATTCAAACTGGAACTCCATTAAAAAACACATTGATTTGGACCCATTTACCAATCTCTCAGAAACAGAACCGGAAATGATATCACCCACCACAACAGACCGAGACAGATAAATAGCAAGCGGGATGGATCACCAACACTGCATTGGAGGCTCACTGATGATGTTACCTCGCATGGTGACAAAACACATGAGAACAAATCTACCAGCTCAGCAAGCAATCTTACAACCTGATTAAGTGGTCACTTCAGAAGACGATCACTTTTGATGCAGGGACTAGAGTCATATGTCAGTCAGACTGGGCAAACACAATAGGTTTGATTCCCTAAAGGATGTAGGAAACAAGATTCTTTTTAAGTTAATATCTGACGGCTTAAATCACTTTTATTGGCCCTAAGAATTCACGTTGTCCAGGTGGGGTTTGAACTCACAAGGTCTGGATAATGAATCACTGCCCTACCACATCTGAATCAAAGTGGTATTGTTTGGGAGAAGGGTAGATATATAACATCCCTCATTCACATGACAATTGGCAAATTCACAGGTGTTGCTCAAAACTCTCCTATCGTAGGATGAGTCATTTGGAATTTGGATCATGTTTAAACAGGCTCACAGTAACATCATTACTAACAGCCCCACTTGTCATTAGAAGTCACATGACTTGACTTCTAAGAAGCTCAGATGACGTCCATATAATGACATGCTTGGTGGTGCCTGGAGAGATTCACTGTTATGTAAAGTGAGAGTGATTCATTTTCTCCCTACATGTAAACCTCATTCCTTATTTTCAGTGAGGCATACAGTTCCTCATGATCACCAACCCATTCTCCCATCCCAACCTCCCAGTATCACTATATTACCAGGCCTGCTGCAATCTGATCCACGTCGCCTAGTTCCATGACCAAGCTTTTGCTCATCATCACCAATCTGTCCTGGTCCATCCACATTGACACTGTAGTCAAGAAAGAACACCAATGCTTCTACTGCCTCAGAAGACTAAGCATGTCCACCATGACTCAATTTTTATAAATGCACCATTGAAAGCATCCCATCCGGATGCATCACAGTGTGATATGGCATCTGCTCTGCCCAGGACCACAAGAAATGAGAGAGTTTTGAAATGAAGCCCAGTCCATTACACAAATGAGCCTTCCTTCCATTGACTTCACCTACACTTCCTTTTGGCCCTTATTTCAAGGTGTAAGCCAAAACCAAAGAACTAATGTCCATCATATCTGTTGACCAGGGTGGTGCTGTTGTTGACTGGTGTCTAGGTGTTTTCATTGCAGAGGCTGAGTGCCAGCTCATTTGCCCAGCTTCTCCACCTCTGCAACTGTTCTGATGATGCCACCTTCCTCAGAGGGGCCTCAGAAATGTCCACTTTTTTTTACCTCAACCAAGGATTCCCTACCACAGGGCTCTCAGCTGTGCTCAACCCATCTCCTGCACTTCTGCCATCGCCTCCCTCCTTCCATCCCATAACAGCGATGGGGTCCTCCTGGCCTTTACCAGCATCCCCATCTAAAGGATTATTAGTCACTATTTCTATCACCTCCAGTGAGATGCCATCACCGGACACATGCCCTTCCTCTCAGTTGTTGGCTTTCTGCATTCCCTCCAGCCCTGGACCACTCCTCTACCATTCCCAATACCTCTGCACAGTCTCAGTACACCTTCCCCTGCAATCGCAGAAGGAGTAATACTGACCTGTTTACCTCCTCTCCTCACTATCCAAGGCCCGAGACACACCATCCAGATGAAGCCAGGATTTTTGCTCTCACTTCACTCAATCCAGTCTACTCCATTCGCTGCTCACCATGTAGTCTCCTCTACACCGGGGAAACGTTCCCAGTTACCATCAGTTCTGAGGAAGGGTCACCAGACCCGAAAATTTAACTTTGATTTCTATTTGCAGATGCTGCCAGATCTGCTGAGCTTTTCCAGCAACTTCTGGTTTTGTTTCATTTAGGGGGCTTCTTAGGATAAATTCAGTTTTCTGGGCCTGCACTTTGAGATTCCCTCGTAAATCCTTTCCTCACTTCCATTTCCCTCTCCTACTTTTACACGCTTCCCAATCTTTTGTTGCCCTGTACCAGCATATCCCAAATTTGGATCACCCATTTGTGTGACATTTCTTGGGTTGTGTTCCTACATTAAAGGTGCTTCAACAATGCAAGTTGCTGTTGTTGTCAACAAACAGTGAGATGACTCTGTTGCTGTGACAGAGAAGAATGTCAAAGAGCTTTTTACTATGCATCACAAGTGTGGGTATTCTGCAATATCCTTTAAGGAGGAAAGGTTAAAAACAAACTTCACATTTTTGTTGTTCCATTCCTGGTCACACACTGTTCTAAAGCGTTATACAGCTAGTGCAATAACTTTGAAGTCTATTCTGAATGAGGGTCTCCCAAATGTTGACAACTGTGTTGCATTTCTTGAGGGAAGCTTTCAGGAGAGTCTTCGAAATGCTTCCTCTTATTCAACTGTCTTTCTTGAGTTGGGTAAAGATGATTTGCTTTGGCAGTTGGAACTCAAGCATCCTAAGCATGAAGCCAGCCCAGCAGCATTGATTTTGAATGATTATACCCTCAATGCTGGTGCTATTGGCTGCTTCGAGAATGTCCTCCCAGCTGATGTGAAGAATCCAACTTAAACGGACTTGTAGGAAGCTTCTGTGTGAAGGAACTCAATTCACCCCTCGGCAAGAGGAAGTGGGGGAAAAAAAACGGGGAAAGGAATACCAACAATCTCAAGACAAAGGATGAATTCCACTTCCCAGAAACATCTCCTAAATGCGTGGCCGGAGATATGGCTCTAGGATTGGGTTTGTCAGCCACACAAGGACCCACAAAGCCTACGGACAGTGATACGAAATTTCCTTAGAGGGACAATTGGCAAGTGATTACGAGTGTTGGCCTAGTGACCCAGTGGTTAGCACTGCTGCTTCACATTGCCAGGAACCCAGATCTGATTCAGGCCTGGGGCACTTTCTCCCTGTGTCTGTGTGGGTTTCCTCCCACAGTCCAAAGATGTGCAGGATAGGTGAACTGGCCATGCCAAATTGCCCATATTCTTCAGGGATGTGTAGGCTAGGTGCATTAGTCAGGAGAAATGTAGAGTAATAGGGTAAGGGTGGGTCCGGGTGGGATATTTTCGAAGGGTCGGTGTGGACTTGTTGGGCCAATAGCCTGTTTCCACACTGTAAGGATCCTATGATATTGTAGGGCAGTGGGGAGAACTTCCTGCTCTCCTTTGAAATCGTTCCCTGGGATTTTTACATCCAAAGAGAGCAGCTCGGTTTACATATCTCACCTCACAAAAACAGCATCGCCAAAAGAGGGTAGAACATCTTCAGCACTGCACAGACAGTTTCAGTTCAAATCTAAGGAGTGGTATGTGGCCTTCAGTCATCTTGGTTGATGTCAAGTGCATGTGATGCCACAGCGAGTGAACCCATACCTCATCCTAACCACCAGCATCGCTGAGGTTGTGCCTGTTTGGAACAAGTAACAAACAGTGGCGTTACCAGCCGAACCCCCGAAGCTCACGCTTGTAAAACCTGGTCTGGGAGCACCTCATGGAAACAGCGCCATCATAGTTTGACATTGTCGGCAGCCAATAAAAACAGTCTGCTACTAGGGAGAATTTGCTACCACAGTCACGGCAAATTAAATGGAACTTGCAGTCACCGTAAGTCAGCAGCAGGGGAAAGATGACTTGAGAACTGCAAATTGCTGCAAGCTGGGCCGTTTAACCGGTACCTGCCAGAAAAACACAATTTAGTCTTCACTTCCCCATGAGTTTCACAAAATTATTGCATTTACACATTAATTGCCAATTAACGTTGGAATGGGAAAATCAATGCCTTTTTAATGATGTGATAATTATTAACAGAGTGCCAATCAAACTACGCAACCCAGACTAAGGGCTATTTAAATGTTTGGATTGCTTCAATGGGTTTCGCTCAGGTGTCAGGTTAATTGTGGCTAACTGTCATTAGAAACTTTTGACAAGGTGTTTCATTTTTAAATGATTTTCTCACTGTTCTTTTTACTTCTGTAATGCTGACTGTGTTGTGTGAGTTATTGCTCATAAGATGCTTGCTACCACTATCTCTTTCAGTGAGGTAATGCAAGGGCCTGTTTGGTCTAGGCTGGGAGAGGAAAGCTACTTCCTGGTCAAACCAGAAGAGTCTTTGAAGCTCCCAAGATTTAGACCATTGCACGTTACCAACTGGTTACATTGATGTGATAAACATTCTCACAAGAGAGTTTGAGGGGGATGAGAGGTTATGCCCCTGGAGTTGCTCTGCCCACAGTTCCATGTAACATTATCATCACAGAGGGTGGAGCAATTAGCAGTCCTCAGTATTAACTCTTTCAGGCCATGTCAGTGTCAGCCCTATAGGTGCAGGATTAGGCCATTCAGCCCCACTTTCTGTTTCTGTTTTTTACTCTCTCTTCATCCAATATCTTGGGGCTTTCTTTCTGTACCTGATTTAACTCAACTTCCTATTTTAAAAAAAGAAGCTGTTTTCTAATCAACCTGTTTAGGAACTTTATCATGCACCTCCAGAGTACGTGGTTCCTGGTTCAAAGGTGAGGATACTACCAGTGTGCCATAAGAGGCCTACACTTGACTTAAGTTCCTACACAGTTGTTTCTCAATCTTTATTTCTCAATTCATTTCTCAATCCTTAAATCTAATTGGTTAAGGAGCTAGACTGTTGATGCTATTATTCATTGAAGTCCCAAATATCAATAAGTTACACCAAGCTGAAAACTTCAGCAGGACCCAAGTCAAAGTTAGAATGTGTGTGGTCAAACAATCAGTGGGCACCTGCACAGTGACATTTAATTACAATCTTCTATTCAACATAAATACAGCATGATGACACAGGCTGGTGAAACAATAGTTTGGGTTCTTTATTTTAGGATAAGACAATATGCATAGTGTGTTCACTAGGAGGTTAAGCGTACAGATCTGACCTTGGCTACGGATACTGTAAACTGAGTTCAAATGTTGGGATTACGTAACGTGTCTGTCTGGATAGAGATTGCCAGCAGTATGTCCCTATAAGGGTACGAGCACCTCATACTAGAGTGGGGTATCTACTGAGGCATTGCTATGTGAGAATGTCAAGGCCAGTTGACTATGTTGTAGGGGCCACTGGCAGGTTCTTCTGTAAGTGTAAGTAGGGAAGACCCCACCCACGGCTCCGTACTTTCTCGAGCACCAGTCCAAATGGGCCGCTGTAGGATTTCTTGGACTCTTCAAGCTGTACTGCAAGGTGTAAATAGCTGTCCTGCTAATAGCTAGAGGGAATCATCAGTGATGTCAGAGATCAGAGGGAGGAAGGTTCTAATGGAGTCTTGCTAAAGACTGTCACTGTAAATTGTCAACAAGTGTTCACTAGTTTTCACTGACATGACTTCCAGATGTCTCTTATCAAAGGCTCCCAGAGCCTGGCTGTGAAAACAGGCCCTCTATTTCAACTCCATAAGTAACTTTGTATGAAGTTGCCAGTGTGGGAAATCACTGGGTTTGAGGTCACATTCTTATTCTCTTCCATCACTCTAAAAT
Organism: Chiloscyllium plagiosum; assembly: GCF_004010195.1. Lineage (NCBI taxonomy): Eukaryota > Metazoa > Chordata > Chondrichthyes > Orectolobiformes > Hemiscylliidae > Chiloscyllium > Chiloscyllium plagiosum. Next base: position 79,157,904 of record NC_057719.1, read on the forward strand.
GTTCTCTCCCATGTTGTGCAGGGATGTCCTGATATCAAAAGTATTGTTAATGCCACTAAAATCAGTGAGAACTAACTGAACTGTAATCTGCATGCTAATAGTGAGCCTTCATGCTTCAATGATACATAGTCTTTGATGACCACAAATGGCCCTTAAGCTCTTTCTTCATCAAAGAGGTGTTCTTTGAAGTGTAATCACCATTGTAGCATGGAGATCACAGCAAGCTATATCCGCATAGCAGGTTCACATTCTTGTCTCCACATCAGGAGGCTGTAGGTTTTGAGGGTTGGTGCAGTCTCTATCCATAATCCAGCAGTTTCTAAGTTTGAGACCAAACATTGTGACTAGCCTTTTCCAGAAAGCAGCTTATTTTCAGCCCACTTCCGAATCTGATTTCCCATTCTCTCACTGCGAACAATTGACTTGAAAGTGAATTCAGACTTTGCTTTCTGTGATTGGCCCATTCCTGAGCGTGAGGTCACATCCTCACTCCACAGTCAGTCCTTTTTTTGGGGGATTCACACTCAACCCGTCACTCGCCTGTTTCTGAAATGTACGCAGAAAATGTTGGGATCACTCAGCAATGAGTTTACATTTCAGATTGGTGATCTACCCTACTATCTATGGGTCACAAGTTCATAATACTACCAGGCAGTTGGCAGAACTCATATTTACTTAGAAAACAATTTTAAATTAAAAGTGAGCCTTAGTACTCAGGATCATGAACTGTTATAAATTGTTGCAAAAACCCATTCTGTTTATTACTGTCCAGTCTACATGTAACTGGAGATCCATAGCAATACATTTCATTGAATTCCTGCAATGTGGGAGCAGGGCATTTGACCAATTAATTCCACAGTGACCTTCTGAAGAGCATCCCACCCACACTGTCCCTGCAAATCCCATGGCTGACCAACTCAGCCCTGGGCACTATGGACAGCTTAGCATAGCTAATCCACCTAACTTGCACATCTTTGGACTATGGGAAGAAACTAGACTAGCCAGACATGGGGAGAATGTGCAAACTTCACACTGACAGGTGTCCAAAGGTGGAATCGAACCCAGGTCCCTAGTACTGAGAGCTAGCAGTGCTAACCGTTGACCCACAGTGCCACACTCTTAAGAGTTGACTCTTAATCACCCTCTGAAATGGCCAACCAGCAAATCAGTTCAAGGGCATTTAGGGATGGGGACAAATGCGGGTCTTGTCAGCGACACCCACACCCCATGAAAGAATAAGAGATAAGAATAAGAGTTTGCATGCAGTATTTAGCAGCATTCTTGAACTGCTGCAGTCCATGTAGTGTATGTATAGTCATAGCGATGTGAGGATGGAGTTGCAGGATTTTGACCCAGTAATATTGAAGGAATGGTGATATTGTTCCAAGTCAAGATCACATGTGACTTGAAGGGGAACTTGCAAGTGCTGGCATTACAGCAATAACCCAAGAGAAATTATTTGTAGAGACACTATTAAGCCAAATTATGGGTTTCTATCCTGTAAATTCCTCATGTGATAAAAGCCCTTTCTGGTGATTCTCATGTCCCACAGTTACAATGGATGATCAGGAGAATCTTCTACCACAAGCATATTTTAGACTACAGTGTAATTGGTCACTCTTACGAGATGTTTAAACACAATCGGGAGTGGAGGTTCGTAATACCTGCCTTTTTGCAATCTCTAAGCAATAAATATGAATTCTATACACTCCCACAATTTGCAAGAGTAATCAAACGAAGCATGGTGAGTCAACACCCTGTGGTTTTTGGATTTATTTTGATGGATTCTAAGATTTCCAAGTCTCTGATGTCAACGTAGCATGTCATCAGACATGTCCCTACTTCAGGCTATAATGAAAGTTTAGACTGCTATTATCATGTTGTTATGCTGAAAAGATAATTTTGAGAAGTGTAATAGGATTTAATTCTGTGCTACTGAACCTGAAAGGTGGTTTCCTTCTCTTCAAAATCAAACTGGCTCTAATATGTTTCCATTGATTACATTATCATTTTTACAGATTTTCTCCACCAAGAGATGGTGCCAGCTGCTGTGAATCTGCCAATAGGAACTCCTGTTACAGATCATCAAGCTGTACAGAAGGTTTGTTGGTGTTTTTTTTAAGAAAGTTGGGGCCACAAAATTGCCTGAAGGTGGGAAGGAGCATCAGTGAAACCTCCCTGAAAAACTAGCCCCAACTAAAAAAAAAACCTTTTGAACTCTCAGCCTCTGAGTTCCCTGCACTTTCTTTTGAAAGTGTCCCCTTTTGCCTTTGGGTGGTATGGTAGCTCACTGCTGCCTCACAGCACCAGGGACCAGGGTTCAATTCCACCCTCGGGTGACTGTCTGTGTGGAATTTGTTCATTCTCCCTGTGTCTGCGTGGGTTTCCTCCGGGTGCTCCGGATTCCTCCTACAGTCCAAAGATGTGCGAGTTCGGTGGATTGGCCATGCTAAATTGCCCGTAGTGTCTGGGGATGTGCAGGCTAGGTGGGTTAGCCATAGGAAATGCAGAGTTACCTGGATAGAGTGGTTCTGGGTGGGATTCTCTTCAAAGGAATGGTGCAATTTTGATGGGCTGAATGGCCACTTTCTGTACTATAGGGTTTCTATGAAGTTCAGGGATGTGTAGGCTAGGTGCATTAGTCAGTGGTAAATATAGGGTAGGGGAATGGGTCTGGGTGGGTTACTCTTCAAAGGATCGGTGTGGACTTGTTGGGCCGAATCCCCACACTGTAAGAATTCTAATTCTAATTTCTAATTTTAATTCTAATTCCAATTCTAACTTGGAATGAACTCCAAGGAGACAATGAGCCTGGTCCCCTCTAGCACCCAGCACTGGGTGACTGCTTGAAAAGGGAGCATGGTTTGCCTTCCTCTGATAGTTCTGCATTATGAAAGGGCAGTCGGAATGGAAGTGTGATTCCACATTCTTCTGTCGGAGCTCCCTTCTTTCCAGATAAATACCGTCAGTGGTAATCTGCATGGGATCGCCATATCCTGGGAAGTGGGGCGCTTTCATTTCCCATTATGCGACAGACAATAGTGAGTTGAGAGCTGGGATTTCCCCTTGCCTCCCACTGATTTCAATTATGCTTGGAATCCTTGATGCTGCAATTATTCAAACACTGCCATTGATGTCCAGGCAGTCACTCTGACTTTACCTCTTTCATCCAAGTTTGGATCAAGGCTGTAATAAAGTCAGGAGCTGAAAGATATCAGTGAGAAGGGGTTTTACAGGGTGAATTCTATCATATTTCCTGTTTCCACACTGTTGGGAGTCTATGATATTTTAGTCACTTCCCCCTAGACATTCCCTCACCTCAGCTCCTTAATCAAGTCTGCCTCAGTGCACATCAGCAAACCCAGAATTGTCTGTTCCTTAATGGGCTTTACCACAAGCTGCTCCAAAAAACACAATTTCATAGAGTTCCGCAAATTCTATTTCTTGGGGTCGGCCATCAACCTGAATTTCCCAGACCACTTGTATGTTGAAGCGCCCCATGATTATTGTATTGTTGCCTTTCTTATATGCCTTTTCTCTTTCCTGATTTATTTTCTGCCCCACATTCTGATCGGAGGCGTGTACATAAATCCCATCGGCGTCCTTTTTTGCCTTTGTGGTTCCTGAACTCTACCCGTACAGATTCCAAGCCTTCTGACTCTATATCTCTTAGAATAGAATAGAATCCCTACCGTGTGGAAACGGGTCCTTCGGCCCAACAAGTCCACACCGACCCTCCGAAAAGTAACCCACGCAGACCCATTCCTCTATCCTATTATCCAATATTTCCCCCTGACTAATGCACCTAACCTACACATCCCTGAACACGATGGAGCAATTTAGCATTGCGAATTCACCTAACCTGCACACCTTTGGACTTCTTGCTATTGATTTAATTTTATTTCTTATGAACAACTCCACCTCGTCTGCCCATCTACCTGGCTTTTCAATTGGGTATGTATCCTTCGATATTTAGTTCTCAACTGTGATTGTCTTGCTGCCATGTCTCTGTGATACCCACAACATTATGCCTTCCAACTTCAAACTGCGCCACAAGCTCATTTAACTTTGTTTCATATACTGTTATTGTGACATTTGATAGCACTGTTGATGACACCTTATCACTTTGCTGGTAATCCAGAGTAGTCTGATAGGACGGTAATTGGCTATTTTGGAGTGATTCCGATTTTCTGTACAGGATATGCTGGGTTGGAGTTCTGCCGATAGAACGGCTTGACTGAGGGAACAGCTAATCCTGTGTACAAGCCTTCAGTACCATGACCAGGATGTTGTCAGGGCCCAAATTCTTTGCAGAATCTAATACCGTCAGTGTTTATTTTTGTAATATCATGCACAGTGCATTAAATTAGCCAAAGACTGACATCTATAATGCTGGGGACCTCTGGAAGAGGCCAAAGTGGTGCATTGACTTGACATTTCTAGCTGAAGATTTTCTCAAATACTTCAACCTCATTTTTTTGGTACTGGGCTCCCCATCATTGAGGGGATGTTCCTCTTACTAGCCCATCACCATTCATGCAACCAGCATCATGTGACCAGAAAAAAAATCACGCAGTCACTATGGAGACAAAGTCCCACCTTCACATTGAGAAAACTCTCTATCATGTTCAGATTAGATTCCCTACAGTAGGAAACAGGCCCTTCGGCCCAACCAGTCCACACCGACCCTCCGAAGAGTAACCCACCCAGACCCCTTTCCCTCTGACTAATGCACCTAAGACTATGGTCAATTTAGCATGGCCAATTCACCTGACCTGCACATCTTTGGACTGTGGGAGAAAACTGGAGCATCCAGAGGAAACCCACGCAGATACGGGGAGAATGTACGAACTCCACACAGTTAAAAAGCTAATGGTTTATCTGGAAGCACTAGCTTTCAGAGTGCTTCCAAATAAACCTGTTGGACTATAACCTGGTGTTGTGTGATTTTTAACCTTGTACACCCCAGCGTCTCCAAATCAAAACTCCACACAGACAGTCGCTGAGGCTGGAATCAAACATGGGTCCCTGGCGCTGTGAGGCAGCAGTGCTAAACAACTGAGTCACTGTGCCACCATTTTGCATGCCACTATCACTGCGCTAAATGGGACAGACTTAGCAAAGACTTGACAACTCAAGATCAGACGTCCATGAGGCACCGTGGACCATCTGCTGCAGTAGAGTCGTACCTCAATACAATTTGTGACCTCATGACCTGACATAGTCCCCCACTCAGCCATTATGATCAGGGCAGGGGATCAATCCTGGTTCAATAGAAAGTGCAGGACCAGCACCAGGCATACATGAAAATTGGGTGTCAACTTGGTGAAGCTACAAAACTGGACTTCTTTCAACCCATGGATCAGACCTCAGCTCTACAGTTCAGCCATTCGAGAAGGGTAGTGGTCAATTAAACATTTCACTGGGGAGGATCCACAAAAATCCACATACTCCAAGTACACAAAAAGAAGGACAAATCCAACTCAGGCAACTATTGCCCTATCAGCCTATTCATAATCATCAGTAAAGTGATGGAAAGTTTCATCAATAGCCATATCTGCTCAGTAGTAAGCTGCTCAGTGACGGTTAGTTTGGGTTTTGCCAAGACCACTCAGCTCCTGACCTCAGTACAGCCTTGGTTCAAACGTGAGCAAAAGAGGTGAGAATCAGGAAAAGAGTTTTCCCTGTTTGGAGTCATACCTGGCACATATTTGTGGTTGTTTGAGATCAGTCATCTCAGCTCTAGAACATCTCTGCAGGACTTCCTCAGGGTAGTGTCTTTGACCTAACAATCTTCAGCTGCTTCATCAATGACCACATTAGGTCAGAAATGGGACGTTCGCTGATGATCGCACAATGTTCAGCACCGTTTGTAACTCCTCGGGTACAAAGCAGTCTGAGTTCAAAAGCAATAAGATCGTAGCAATATTCAGGCTGGGGCTGACAAGTGAGAAGTAATGTTCATCCACATAAGGACCAGTCAATGACCGTTTCCAATGCCAGAGATCTAACCATCACTGTACCCTCCATTATCAATATCCTGAGGATTACCATTAACCACAAACTCAAATGGACTAGCTACATACATAAAATAGCTACAAGATCAGGTCAGGCTAGGAATCCTGCAGCAAGTAACTAATTTCCTGCCTCCAAAGGTTATCCTCCATCTACAAGGCACAAATCAGTATTGTGATAGAATACTAACCACTTGCCTGGATAATTGCAGATCCAACAACATTCAAGAAGCTCAACACCATCCAGGGCAAAGCATACACTTGATTGGCACCACATCCACAAACATTCACTCCCTCCACCATTGACGTCAGTGAAAGCAATGTGTACCAACTGCAAGAGGCACTGCAGAATTCATCAAGGCTCCTTAGACAGCATCTTCCAACCACACTCACTTCAATCGAGAAGGATGAGGGCAGCAGATTCATGGGCATAACATCACCTGCAAGCCCGCCTCCGAGTCACTGATTATTCTGGTTTGGAAATATTTCACCGTTCCTTCACTAACAGCTTTGTGGGTCTACCTGAACAAAATGGACTGCAGCAGTTTGAGAAGGCAGCTCATCACCACCATCTCAAGGGTAATTAGGGATGGGCAATAAATACTGGACCAGCCAGAGACACCCATACCCCATGCATGAACAGAATAAAAATGATTGGATGTGCAGAGCATCGATAGGATCCTTTGGTCATGGGATAAATGTAGAAATATAGAAAATAGGAGCAAGAGTAGGCCATTTGGCCCACTGAGCCTGGTCTGCCATTCAACTTGATCATGGCTGATCATCCAACCCAGTACCCTGTTCCCACTTTCTCCACACTCTTTGATCTATAAGATCTATATCTAACTCTTTCTCAAACTTTCAATACTTTGGTCTCAATCACCTTCTGTGGCAAGAGAATTTCAAAATCTTACCACTCTCTGGGTGAAGTAATTACTCCTTGTCTCAGTCCTAATTGGCCTATCCCATATCCTTAAACTATGATTCCTAGTTATGGACACTCCTGTCATTTGGAAAATCCTTCTTGTGCTTATCCTGATTCGTTCTGTTGGAATTTTATAGGTTTCTATGAGATCCCCATCATTCATCTAGACTCCAGTGAATATAGTCCTAATTGATTCAGTCTCTCTTCACACTTTAGTTCTGTCTTCCCAAGAATCTTCATTGTGCTCTAGGCTCCGTTAGGTTGGACCTGTGCTGTATGACTCAATGACTCTACAGCCAGAACATCCTCTGGAAATCCAAATAGTTCACATCCACTGGCATTTCTTTATCTAACTTGCTTGTTACCTTCTCAAATAATTGCTATCTCATTTAAAATTTTGGAGGGGTAGTTTATCTGGTCTAAGTGATTTATCACCTTCAGATCTTTCAGCTTCCCCAGCACCTTCTTCTTAGTGATAGCCACTAAACTCACCTCTTCCCCTGATGCTCTTAAAGTTCTGGTACGCTGATGGTGTCTTCCACTTATAAAACTGATGCAAAGTACCTATTCAGTTCCTCTGCCATTTCTTTGTTTCCCTTTACTACTTCTCCAGCCTCAATTTCCAGCAGTCCAATGTCCACTCTTACCTCTCCCTTCCTTTCTATATATCTAAAAGAACTCCTGCAGTTTACTTTCAGATAACCAATATTTACCCTCGTATTTCATTTTCTCCTCTCTTATTGGTTTTTCAGTGTCCTTTGCTAGTATTTTAAGGCTTTCAAATCCTCTGTCTCTTCACTTAATCTTCATGATATTTTATGCTTTTATGCTGTCCCTGACTTCCCTTACGGTTAAAACCAACTAGGAGAAAGTGAGAACTGCAGATGCTAGAGGTCAGAGTGGAGAGTGCTCCTCAGATGCTGCCTGACCTGCTGTACTTTCCCAGCACCACATCTCGACCCGACTTCCCCTTGTCAGTCATGATTGCCTCACCCTCCCATTAGTCTGTTTTTGCTTCCCTCGGATGAATTTCTGCTGTGCCTCCCGAATTAGCCCCAAAATCCTGCCATTGCTGCTCCACCCTCTTCCCTGTTAGGCTCCGCTTCCAATCAACTCTGGCCAGCTCCTCCCGCATGTCTGAGTAGTTACTTTAAGCGATTTTAATACCACTATTTATGATTCTAACTTCTCTCACTCAAACTGCAGGATGAACTGTATCACATTATGGTCACTTCGCCTGAGGAGTTCTTTTACCTTAAGCTCCTTAAACAAGGCTGTCTTATTCCACATCAGCAAATCCAGAATTTCCTGTTCCAAGTGGGCTCTACCACAAACTGTCCCAAAGAAAAATCTCATTGACATTCCACAAATTCCTTTCCTTGGGATCTGCTACTCACCTGATTTTCCCAGTCCACTTGCATATTGAAGTGCCCCATGATTATTATAAGCGTGTCTTTCTTACATACCTTTTCAATTTCCTGATTTATTTTCTGCCCCACATCCTGATTACTGATAGGCAACCTTTACACAAATTCCTTCAGGGTCATGTTAGCTTTTGGGGTTTGTGAACTCTACCTGTACAGAGTCCGAGCCTTCTGATTCTATGTCACTTCTTGCTATCAATTTAGTTTCATTTCTTACAAACAAGACAATCCCAACCCCCTCTGCTCCTCTGCCTGTCCTTTTGATAGACATGTATCCTTGGATATTCAGTTCCCAGCCCTTATCCCTTTGCAGCCACATCTCTGTGATACCCACAACATACTCTCCAATTTTAATCTGTGCCACAAACTCATCTACCTTGTGTGGTATACTGTGTACATTTAAGTGCAACATCCTCAGTCTTGTGTTGACTGCCTCCCTCGTCTTAGTTGTCCCCTCATCTGCTGTGCATGATGTTAGATTCTTAAACTTTACATGCTCTGTTTCCTATTACTTCGAGTGATAGAGATGTACAGCATGGAAACAGACCCTTCGGTCCAACCCGCTCATGCCGACCAGATATCCCAACCCAATCTAGTCCCACCTGCCAGCACCTGGCCCATATCCCTCCAAACTCTTCCTATTCATATACCCATCCAAATGCCTCTTAAATGTTGCAATTGTATCAGCCTCCACCACATCCTCTGGCAGCTCATTCCATACACGTACCACCCTCTGCGTGAAAATGTTGCCCCTTAGGTCTCGTTTATATCTTTCCCCTCTCACCCTAAACCTATGCCCTTTCCGATAGGAAGGAGACCAGAATTGCATGCAATATTCCAACAGTGGCCTAACCAATGTCCTGTACAGCCGCAACATGACCTCCCAACTCCTGTACTCAATACTCTGACCAATAAAGGAAAGCATACCAAACACCTTCTTCACTATCCTATTTACCTGCAACTCCACTTTCAAGGAGCTATGAACCTGCACTCCAAGGTCTCTTTGTTCAGCTACATTCCCTAGGACCTTACCATTAAGTGTATAAGTCCTGCTAAGCTTTGCTTTCCCAAAATGCAGCACCTCGCACTTACCTGAATTAAACTTGCGCTGGAAACTTTAATAACCTCTGCTGAGTCCTCCCATGCTTTAACAATGTCCAATGTTCATTCAATCCATCACTTCACTATTTAGTTTAAAGTCCTATCCACAGCCCTAGTAATCCAATTCACCAAGACTCTGGTCCCAGCATGATTCAGGTAGAGCCTGTCCCATTAGAACAGCACCCTCCTTCCCAGTGCTCGTGCCAATATCCCATGAATTTGACCCTGTTTCTCCCATACCTATATTTGAGCCATGTGTTTACCTCTTTATCCTTGTCAGCCTTCGGGACTCTCAATCCTGGCCACAGAGAACAGTGTCAATTCCCCTGAGTATGCAATCTCCGATTACAACTACAGGTCTTTTTTCACTCCCTCTTGAATGTACAACATTGCTGTGGTCAGGTTCCCATTGGTCCACCAATTCCTTCGCTGGGAGAAGCTTGTTGCTGGGTGGATGTGTGCTGTGAACGATCAGCCTGTTGTTGAGTGTTCATTTCCTGTGAATAATCAGCTTGTAGTTGGTGTGTTTCCTGTGTATGATCAGCCTGCTGAGTGACAGTTTCCTGTCAATGATCATCCTGTAGCATGTTCATTTCTTGCGTATGATCAGCCTGTTGTTGAGTGTCAGTTTCCTATAAGTGATCAGCCTATTGTAAAGTGTCAGTTTCTTGTGTATGATCAGCCTGTTTTGAGTGTCAGTTTTCTGTGAATGGTTAGCTTGTTGAGTATCAGTTTCCTGTGTATGATCAGCCTGTTGTTGAGTGTCAGATTCCTGTGAATGATCAGCCTGTTGTTGAGTGTCAGAGTCCTGTGAATGGTCAGCCTGTTGAGAGTCAGTTTCTTGTGTATGATCAGCCTGTTGACTGTAAGTTTCCTGTGTATGATCAGCCTGTTGTTGAGTATCAGTTTCCTGTGTATGATCAGCCTGTTGTTGACTGTAAGTTTCCTGTGAATGATCAGCCTGTTGTTGAGTGTCAGAGTCCTGTGAATGGTCAGCCTGTTGAGAGTCAGTTTCTTGTGTATGATCAGCCTGTTGTTGACTGTAAGTTTCCTGTGAATGATCAGCCTGTTGAGAGTCAGTTTCCTGTGTATGATCAGCCTGTCTGTTGAGAGTCAGTTTCCTGTGTATGATCAGCCTGTTGTTGACTGTAAGTTTCCTGGGTATGATTAGCCTGTTGAGTATCAGTTTCCTGTGTATGATCAGCCTGTTGTTGACTGTAAGTTTCCTGTGAATGATCAGCCTGTTGTTGAGTGTCAGAGTCCTGTGAATGGTCAGCCTGTTGAGAGTCAGTTTCTTGTGTATGATCAGCCTGTTGTTGACTGTAAGTTTCCTGTGTATGATCAGCCTGTTGTTGAGTATCAGTTTCCAGTGTATGATCAGCCTGTTGTTGACTGTAAGTTTCCTGTGAATGATCAGCCTGTTGTTGAGTGTCAGATTCCTGTGAATGGTCAGCCTGTTGAGTGTCAGTTTCTTGTAAATGCTGTTGAGTGTCAAGTTTCTGTTCAAGCCTCGGTTCCCCGGTTACAGAAGCCTGTTGCTGGGGGGGGGGGTTCCCTGTGAATGCTCAGCCTGTTACAGTTTGCTAAGTGGCTTTGAATGGGAGATGGCTTGAGTGGCCAGCACCCCCCGGACAAAGCGCCTGTAATCCCAGGCTGTGTCGGTCCCCTGTGGAGTGGAGTGGAGTTGAGTTGAGTTTGAGGTGTTGGTTTACACTTCCTGTTGTGTGGTCGGTGGGTGTGGAGTACACTGGCTCGCCCAGTTTCCGGGTTTTTACCTGGGACAGCCAGCGCCCCATTGAGCCGAGACAGACGGAGGAGAAGTTGAGCTGCGACAATGTTGTGTGTGCGCCTCAGTCTCCGTCTCCTGCCCTGCTTTCTGTACCTGCTCCAGGTGCGCCGGGCTGCCGGCGACGAGCAGTGCCTGAGCAACTACGTCCTGGGCCGGGATGACTTCGTGCTGGACACCGAAGACTCGGTGGCTGACGGAGCCACTTTCCTGGGCTCTCCCAATGTCAGCCGTGCCCGAGACTGTGTGCGGATGTGCTGCAGGAGGCCGGGCTGTAATGTGGTCTTGCTGGAGGACCAGAACCAGAAAAGCCAACGGGACCCCTTGCTCAGGCAGGTCAGTGGCTGCTTCCTCTTCAACTGCCTCTACAACCAGGTCTATGTCTGCAAGTTCTTCAGGAGAGAAGGCTTCAGTAACTTCATACTGAACACCGTCCATGAGGCCTACATCAAACCTAGGATACCTAGTGCAGGTAAGTGGCATCCTCACTGTAACCACCCGACCCTCTTCCCACTTACCAAAGGCAGGAGATTATCACCAGCTCTCCCTTCCCTCTGTCTTTGCCCTTTGTACTGTTTGCTGTGCCCTTTTACCCTCTGAGTATACATTGCTCCCTCTGATTTATTGGGATGGGCTACCAGGAAGGGGGGAATTGAGTGGCAGAACAGGCTGAAGGGGCTGAATAGCCTGCTCCACCTCCCAAATGCTAATTTCCTCTCCACCTTGCCACATCCTTCCTGACACATCCTTAGCTGCTCCCCCCCCCCCCCCCCCCGTTTTAGTTGGTCAATGTGCTACCATTGGTTAATCACCAATGGTATCCCAGAATGAATTGGATGCCAACGCTGTGTGTCAAAATGTATCCTGATACATCAAGTGAGCGCAAGTTCCTCTGGTGTCAACTTTCAAGTGGTTTGGAGGCTCTTTGTCATGAGCACGGTATGTTCTGATAACCGAACAGGATGGCGTGTGAAGAGCAGGCAGTTGTGTGCCTTGTGTAGGTATCAGTCCGTTCCTGTCACCCTCTCAAACAGTAACATTCAATGACCTCAGAAGTGAAAGAGCAAACTTTCTAACAAGCCACCTCTTGCTGCAGTTTGTATGTGTGTAATCACGGATGTCCCAAAAGCCATTTACTGCCAATTTCTGAAGTTCAGCCTCTGCTGTAACCCAAGGAAACTTGGTAGCCAAATTGAAACCATTGGAAACTCCCAAAAACACCTATGCGATAGGGATGAGAATTAGATAATCTATTTCTGTGTGATGTCAGTTGAGGAATAATTATTGACTATTACTTTACTGAGGGAAATGCTGGTAATTCTAAAATAATGGAATGTTAATATCTACCTGTAAGATCAGACTTGGCCTGGGTTGCCACAAGCAAAAAGCTGCGATTTTATGCTTCACCTCTACAAATCATCATTGGTCAGACTTCATTTGGTGTATGGTGTTCAGTTCTTGGCATCTTAATAATGGAAAGATGTTAAAGCCCTGTAGAGAGTGCAAAGGAGATTTACAAGAATGATACCAGAAATGAGGGATTTCAGATGCAAGGAATGACTAGAGAGATTGGGCTTGTTCTCCTTTGAGCAGAGACGATTAAGAAGTGACTGTTTTTGAGATGTTCAAAAGGATGAACAACGATGATAGGGTAAAGTAGGACATTCTGTTTTGGTTAGTAACTAGGAGTCACACTTTCAAGATTGTCAGCAAAAGAGCCACGAGTGAGATGAGATACTTTTTTTACTCCGAGAGTTGTTAGGATTTGGAATACACTATCTGGGAGAGTGGTGAAGGCAGATTCTGAGGTTTCAGAAGAAAGCTGGATCTTTGGGGCGGCATGGTGGCACAGTGGTTAGCACTGCTGCCTCACAGCCCCAGAGACCCGGGTTCAATCCCTGACTCGGGCGACTGACTGTGTGGAGTTTGCACATTCTCCCCGTGTCTGTGTGGGTTTCCTCCGGGTGCTCCGGTTTCCTCCCACAGTCCAAAGATGTGCAGGGTAGGTGAATTGGTCATGCTAAATTGCTCGTAGTGTTAGGTGAAGGGGTAAATGTAGGGGAATGGGTGGGTTGCGCTTCGGCAGGTCGGTGTGGACTTGTTGGGCCGAAGGGCCTGTTTCCACACTGTAAGTAATCTAATCTAATCTAATCTAAATTTGAAAGTGATGAAATTGGAGGGTTGGAGAATGGGACTAGATGGGTAGCTCTTTCAGGAGCTGATACAGACACAATGGTGGAATGACCTCTTGTACTGTAAATTCTATAAGTCTCTGGTATGGAACTTGATGGTATGATCTTCTGACTCAGAGTGGTGTTGTGATTTTAGAGAAAAAGGAACAAGTCTGAAGAATGTTTCCTCTTTTTTTTCAATCAGGAGAGATTGCCTCTCTGTTAATTAGTACCTCCTTGATGCAGGGCAAATGAAAGGGATGGGAGAGGAGGGAAATGACAAATACCATATTGTGAATTGCTGTGGGGCGTGAGACTGATCAAAACTAACCTGTGCCCCCAAAGTGGGTTGAATTAGCCTGTGGTTTCTGTGATTCTCGTACTGAGGTGCTGCAATAGCAACTGATGCTGGTAATCATTAATGAACAGGGGCATGTGCCTCACATACTTAAGCTAAATTTTCACTCCTGTTTTCAAACCGTCACTCCATTGACTTGCACCAGCTATATGAAGGAAGGAAATGTTTTTACCGCGGGTGGATTTTCTCCTGTTGGTTCCTGATGCTCAGTTTGATGAAGAATGGTTGGCAGAGCAATAATTGAGGAGGTTGGTGATCCCTGTGGTATTGCACATCTGTCTGAGCGCAAAGCTCCAAAGTGAAACAACAAAGCACACGGAGGTTAAATATTGATAACACTTCAAGCTCGTCTGTGTTAATGAGTAATATTTAAATGACATTAGGGTACTTCATGAAATTTCTACAGCACTTTGAAGGGAAGAGCTTGCTGTTCGTCACTTGATATCGATAGGATGTTCCGTTGTACGTCAGTTTAAAAACTATCATTGTGTAGGAAACACAACAGTCAATTTGTCGACAACAAAGGCCCGTTACGTAGGTGTTCAGAAAGCAACAACTGGATTTCAATGTAAAAACCTGCTCAGGCTCCAGCTTTTTGGAATCTATTCAAGAATATAAATTCTAGTTGAAATGACTGTTGCATCTAGGTCTCTCAATGACCTGCGAGTCTGTTAATATTTTTGTCTCATTTACATGTTGCTGCAATCATTTTAGTTTACACCTAATACCTTGTGTGTGATGACTATATGCTGACAATCCCTCCGCTGCATTATGGTTGGCTGCATTTGCAGCTTGATTCCTTTGAAACAGTTCTAGAGCAATATTCTAATGTAAGATGTCTCTCCTCACCCAGTGAGTCAGAGTCCATGTTAGTCATACAGGAAGTTGTGTCCTAATCCGTCTGCCATCTGTTTTGTTTTATAACTTCCCTGTCACTCTGAATACCACTGAATTGTGTGACAGTATGACTCCATTGGTTTGGAAGCCAACTAGTTTCTTGATCATGGAGGCATGCATTGGCAAACTTACAATCAAATCCTATCCCAGCATGAATGCATGTGTACTTCCCGCTGGGGTTGATGTCCGGGGGCCAATTTTGGTGCTCCTAGGCTATGGAGTTAAGAGTAAGCTTGCCTTCCATACTTGGTTGTATCAAATTGCAACATTAGTTCAAGATGGCAGCTCACCACCTGCAGAGTCCTACAAGAAATGTGTAGTAAATGTTGGTTTACCAATGATGCCCACATTACTGAGAGAGAGCAAAGAAGTATCATACTGGTGAAGGAGCCCATATTCAGAGCAAAATGTATAAAGTATAACCTGGATAATCCGAATTTCGGATTATCTGAACAAGATCTCGAGGTCCCGATGCTTGGGTAAACTGTTATCCGAACATTTGATTATCCGAACAAAATATCCCCTGCCCGTGTTGTTCGGATAATCAAGGTTGCCCTGTAATTCTAAAGGATTAGAATTAAAAAGCAGAGTTGTTATCTTCAACTCGTACAAGTCTTGGTTATCAAACCACTACAAGTACTGTGCCTGATTCTGACTTTGATTCTGCAAAGATATAGAGGAAGAAAAGAAATCCCAAAGTGGTATTAGAATTGAGTTCACAAAAACAGAAACTATTGAGTAAGTTGGATATCTTTTCCTTGAGGAAAACAGGAGACTAAGAATTGGTTTGATACAGATGTTAACATTACGCGGGAGTTTGATAGGGGAGGTACAGAGAAAATACTTTCATTTGTGAATGAGACCATAAACTTAAGGATAATTCATAAATTCAAGGATCCTTCCCTGAAAAACATTTTTACCTGGAAGTTGATTGGAATGTGAAATACGCACTCGTAAATTCATAACACATAGGTCCATCAAGCCTAGTCGGTCATTTGATAAGATTGGATTCCCGACAGTGTAGAAACAGGCCCTTCGGCCCAATGAGTCCACGTTTCTCCCCCCACCTCTCCGAAAAGCAACCTACCCTGATTAGTGCACCTATCACTATGGGCATTTTAGCACATCCAATTCACCTGACCTGCACATCTTTGGATTGTGGGAGGAAACCGGAACACCCGCAGGAAACCCTCACAGACACTGGGAGAATGTGCAAACTCCGCACGGACAATTGCCTGAGGTGGGAATTGAACCCGGGTCCCTGGTGCTGTGAGGCAGCAGTGCTAACCACTAAACCACCGTGTCGTGGAGTTGATCTAATTCTGACCAAGTTCCATTCTCCTTTTTGTTTTCCCCTAACCATTCATTCCCTTGTTGATCAAGCATTTGTCTACCTCATCCTCGAACATGTTCAGTGACTCCACTGCTCCCTCTGGGTGAGAAAACTGTTTAGACTAACAGCCATTTGAGAAAAAACATTCAGGCCTATCTTTTTCTTAAAAAAGAACACCCTTTATTTTGAAGCTATGCCCCCACTTCACTATTCCTCTCAGCACCACATTGTCAAGCCCCCTCAGAATCTTTTATGTTTCATTGGGATCAGGCAGTGACCAAGGTCTATCATGTTTCAGGAAATGCTGTAAAAGTATGCGAGAGAGATAAGAGTAGAAAGAAAGGTTTTCATTTTCATAACCCCTTTGCTGACCTTGGCTATCTCAAAGGACATGATGGCCAGTCATGTTCTTTTTAAATGCAGTTTGTGAATAACAAAGTCACATGACACCAGGTTATCGTCCAACATGTTTATGTGAACTCAAGTTTTCAAAGCGCTGTTCCCTCAAGGGAAAATTCAAATTGTGATTTCAAATAAACCTGTTGGACTATAACCTGGAGTCTTATGACTTTGGACTTTGTCCACCCTGGTCCATCTTGTATGTAGTAAGACCTCTCCCAAATACAAGGAGAAGAGCAAATCTGTTCTAGAGATGTTGTTCGTGTGCGAGTATTAACCAGAATCCCAGGAATCGTGCCCATAAGATCTTGCAAGTGTCCCTGAGGAAACAGACGACAGGGCTACAATTTAATGTCTCACTTTGAAGAGGGCACCTCTGGCAGTGTGGCATTTCCTCAGCGCTGTCGCAGAGTGTCAGTTTGGTTATAAGCTCAGCTTTCTCTCTCAGGTGGGATCTAAAGCTGTGACAACTGACTCAGAAACAAGAACACTGCCACTGAGCGACAGCAGATGGTGTTCGAAATGTTATTTAAGTGAGTGGGAGAAGACTTAGTGTACATAAGATGAGTTGGGTCAAATAGCCTGTTTTTGTGCAGTTCTGTACGTGTCTGCGAGCATGATGGTTTGAATTGGACTACAGTCTACTGCGCAGATCTGCTCCTCTGCACCTTTTCAGGTCATGACCTAACCTTCAGTTCTGCCCAGTTTTCCAGCTGATTGTTTGCAGAGTCAGCCAACTTTGGTCATCACTGACATAGGCTGGAATCAGAAAAGTAAGCTCTCTTTTGAGTTAACGTATGATCATGGAATTGATGTCCAGGGCAGACAGAGGTAATGGGATGGAAGTCAACATAAATAAAATAACAAGGTTGAACTACTCAGGTGCTCGTGGACAGAGAAACACTCAACAATTCAGATCAACGACCTTTCATTAGAATTGGGAGCGTTTAAATTGAGGTGCAGATATTTGCAGCAGATTGTGGCAGTTTTCCACCCATGTTTGCCACTTCATCTAGAAAGATCTGACAGTCACTTAATTATTCTGAGGCTGTTTTGTTTTTTTTGCAGGACCTGTAAGTCTCTCCCATCTTTGGTTGACTATGTGAAGGAAAGCCACTGCCCCCTCCCCACTCTAAATCTGCCTTTGCCAGTTTGATCTGGTGTCCACACCTTATCATCAGCGAACATGTGCATTCACCTAGCACCTTTTTTTAAAGTAGTAACAACATTCCAAAGCATATGGGAGCTTAGTCGTACAAGTTTGACATCAGACCATGGAAGGAGATGTTAGAGAGGGTGATCAGAAACTGTGTGGAAAAGGAAGGTTGCAAGGTGCACGTTTGAATAGAGAAAGCTGGAGAGGCTTAAGACTAGATTAATTGTGAAACTGGGCAGCATGGGTAGGTTGGGCCAACGGGCCCGTTTCCTTGCTGTAGACCTCTCTGACTCTAAGTGACTTCCAGAGGTTAGGACCTCAGAAGTCCGAGCATGATCAACCGTGATAGGGCAAAGAAAATTTGAGGATGTGCAAGAGACCAAAGTTACTGAATTTCTATAGTCTGCATGTGAGTGTGTTAATATCACTGTGATTTGTTTGCTGTAAGCGGTGGATAGTGTGAAAGAGAACTTTTTTTACACAAAAGGGTGGAGGAGCTCATTTTGTCTGAAGCATGTCCTGACGTTGATTAAAGTGCATTCAGGGGTCAGGGTCTCCAATCTTGAATACCTGACAGCTGAGATACCAGAGCTTGAGGGGTATAATTATAACATTTAAAAGGTGTTTAGATAGATGAGTGAATAGGAAGGGTTTGGAGGGATATGGGCCAGGAGTAGGCAGGTGGGACTAGTTTAGTTTGGGATTATGTTCGGCATGGCCTGATTAGGCTGAAGGGTCTGTTTCCGTGGCTGAGTGACATGAGATGAGAAAGAGCTGACCATTATTTACCCTTTCATTCTCCCCGTGTCTGCGCGTTGATTAAAGTGCATTCAGGGGTCAGGGTCTCCAATCTTGAATACCTGACAGCTGAGATACCAGAGCTTGAGGGGTATAATTACAACATTTAAAAGGTGTTTAGATAGATGAGTAAATAGAAAGGGTTTGGAGGGATATGGGCCAGGAGTAGGCAGGTGGGACTAGTTTAGTTTGGGATTATGTTCGGCATGGCCTGATTAGGCTGAAGGGTCTGTTTCCGTGGCTGAGTGACATGAGATGAGAAGGAGCTGACCATTATTTACCCTTTCTTTAAGTCCTCCCACCCCTTTTCTCCTCTCCCAGTTCTGCCTCACCCTACTGCTGCCTGCAGAGTGATACCTAAGCTTGACAGGTTAATGTGAAAGCTGGGCAACAATGTAAATGCTGGAGACGTCGATTCTCCTGCTCCTCGGATGCTGCCTGACCTGCTGTGCCTTTCCAGTACTGATCTCCAGCAACTGCAGTCCTCACTTTCTCCCAACAGTGGCAGGAAGACCTTCAATTTGCAGAAATCTTGAAAGGGTTAATGCCTCATTGCTATGGAAAATGGGCTTTCCTTATGGTCCCAGTAGCTGCTTGAACTACTTGATGTAACCAGTAGGTTATCACACAAAGTATAAAGGTCTCTTGTGATACAATGGTACTGTCCCTACCTTTGAGCCCAAGAGACCAGGGTTCATGTCCCACCTGCTCCAGAATAGCATTGAAAATATATATAACCAATAGGCTGCCTGCAGTGGTTATACAGTAGAAGTGATGGTAATTTCACTTGATTTTTTTTTGTTTTGATTTATTATTGTCACATGTACCTAGGTACAGTGAAAAGTTTGTTTTGCGTACAATTCAGGCAAATCATTCCACGCTGTGCATTAGGGCAATAGAACAGAGCAAGAAATACAATGTTACAGTGGCAGAGAAAGGACACATAGAGCGAGGACAACATTAAATTTAATATTTGCAAGGTCCACTCAGAATTGTAAAAACAGCAGGGAAGAAGTTGTTTGTGAATTTGTTGGTACCATGCCTCAGAGATTTTGAAGCCGTTAATCCCCCACTCCTTGCTGATGTTAAAGGACGGTCTTATCCCTCTCTGTAAAGCTGGAATATTTCCTTCTGTCCCCGTAACCAGGTCTTGTTTGAGGATAAGCACATGTTCTAACTAGGCCATTGTATACTCTGACTTCCATTCACTCCTACTGTAAAGTACCCTATTCACTGTAAAGCTCAGCTTTTAATTTGCTGTAGTGGTTGCAGTGGCTCAATGAATTAAAAATATTGTTCAATGTATCTGCAAAGACCTCTTAATCGCTTCACCTTTAGCTTCTTTGACCCATTTTTAATGCAATTATTAAAATGCAGAAATGTTATTTTATTGCGGTCAGACTTTGTGCTTCTATCCAACTCTTGACTTGACCTCCAGATAAATAGCATTCATGACTTAAAACCAGGTAGATGAGTTAACAGTACAAATCATCACAAATGAGTAAATGGTCATTGGATAAACAAATGGATGAAAATGGAATTGTGTAGGATAGATGGGCTTCAGATTGGTTCTACAGCTCGGCGCAACATCGAGGGCCAAAGGGCCTGTACTGCGCTGTAATGTTCTATAACCTGTACATTCTCAGATGTAAGAAGTGAGAGTGCAAATATTGAGTGACATTTACCTATTTGTTGAGGTCTTTTGTGGCAGCAATACACCAGGTTATCTTGTTTACTTGTAAAGGTGTCGCAAGCAAGTGGTATATTAGTCAGGCTAAACACAGGCTTTAATTGAATTTCAGATCAATAAGTTACAAAGAATCAAAGAATCTGTAGCGGTGCAGTCTTTGACTTGAGCTGTGCTTGGTCTTCTCTGAAACTAGGTGACATAGAGCAAACTATTAATCCTGTAACTTTTAACAGGACCCTCTTCACCAGTGCCATATGAAAATGGGCGACTGAATAGGAACTGCAGGTATAAGGAATGGCAGCACCTTTATCCAGTTCTATAAGCAGTGTTCTATTTGGCACTGTTAGAATGCGAACAGATTTCCAACCACGTGGGTGGCTTCTGTTTAGATGTGTCATGTTTTGAACATCACCCGGGCAGTGCAGCTCTGTGCGTGCACTCTTATTGAGTGCCACAAGTTTACAGGGATTAAAATTTTCAAATTCATGAGAAAATCTCTGGCGTAGTCTACTTTCTCAAAGGCAGACGTAGGAACAAGTTTACATAGTGAGTGACTCAACAGCTGTTACCTTTTATCTTTCTGCCTAAAGGAACATATGGGTTATTTTGAGATGGCAGAGTGTCAAATTCCTGCTTTTAAATTTACAATATTTGCCCGATTTAAGGCCATATATGAAGAAACTACACCAGGTTTTGGTTTCCTTTTTGAAACACTATCTGATTTCCCAAAACTGCATGTCTGAATTCCTCACTGACCATGGTTGGGTCCCCAGACCAGCATTACCTCAATTTGAAAGTTCTCATCCTTTGTTCTCGAACCTCTTCATCATGCCCTCCTCTCTGTGTCATCTCCTGAAGCCCTTCGTTTTCCAATTCGGACTTCTTGTGTATCCTTGACTTTAATTACCTTGCCATAAGCGAATAAAAAAAAAAGTATGTGGCAGTGTCTTTAGCTGCCCAGGGCTAAGCTATGGGATTCCATCCCTAAACCATTCTATCCCATTACACCGCTCTCTTTTCTTCAAAATGGTCTTTAAAACCCATCAGCTTAACTAAGCTTTTTGTCATCGATTTGTAATATCTCCATACCTCCAGTGTTGTACTTTGTTTTATGTTGTTACTGCTCAAGCATCTTGGGACATATCTTTCTGTTAAAGAAATGATATCAATAAGCGTCATTGCTTCTGTTGGTTGAGTTATTTTTCTTCCTTTATTGTCTGCCAATTTTGTTCTCCCCTTTTTCTTTCTTTTACCCTCTCTCTTTCTCTGTTTCCCCTATCTTCTTCTCCCCATCCTGATCCTCGCTTTACTGGTGGCTCAGTGACCAGTTTCAAACATACAATGATGCAGAATGCAGAGTCCCCAGAATATTTGATGCCTTTATACTTTGCAGACTAATTGCATGCTCTCACTTTTGAAATTCTTGAAAGCCAATGAGGTCGCCACCTGTACACCAAAATCAGAAAAGACCTTGCAGATTTCCCATGCTGCTGTTGGGTTGGCTGAGCTACTGAAGGAACAGAGCCACATTCTGCGTGCTTTGAGATTTCCACTCTGCTTTCCTGGGTCAGTCTCGACAGGATATAGTTGGCCCAAGACAATGTACTAAAGGTAATAGGTGCATCAACTAAACCTCACTGTCAAACTCCATACAAATGTAGTTCAAAGCTATCTGCCAGTAGAGTTTAGTTTGAGTTTGAACTTGGGGTTGGACTCAGACTGTCAATATCTACAAGATTGTTTTCACCCTCCCACATTCATTGGGCAGCACGGTGGCTCAGTGGTTAGCACTGCTGCCCCACAGTGCCAGGGACCCAGGTTTGATTACACCCTCAAGCGACTGTCTGTGTGGAGTTTGTACATTCTCCCCATGTCTGTGTGGGTTTCCTCTGGGTGCTCCAGTTTGCTCCCACAAACTGGAGCACCCAGGTTAGATGAACTGGCCATGCTAACTTGCCCATAGTGTTCAGGGATGTGCAGGTGAGGTGCATTATTTAGGGGTAAATGTCGAGTAATGCGATAGGGGAATGGGTCTCTTCGGAGGGTCATTTGTGGATTTGTTGGGCCAAATGGCCTGTTTCTACACTGTAGGGATTCTATAATTCTGTGAAAAAGACTGTTCTCTCTGCAGCACCCTGGTCCACTCCGCTTTTACTCTCAAAATCCACCTCCTTTCCGTAGGCTGAATGTTATTTAAACAGAGAAAGACTGCAGAAAGCTGCAGCACAGAGGGACTTGTGAGTCCTTGGGCATAAAGCACAGAGAGCAAGCATCCAAGTTCAGCAGGTAACAGGGAAAGCAAATGGAATGTTGACTTTTATTTCAAAGAGAATGGAATACAAAAGATAGAATACCGTTGCTAAGGCAATACAAACCACTCGTCAAACCACAGTTAGAATACCGTGGATAGTTTTGACCACCTTTATCTAAGAAATGATAGACTGGAATTAGAGGCAGCCCAGAGAAGGTTCACAACATTGATCCTGGGTGTGGAAGGAATGTCTTACTGAGTAGATGAAGCTAGTACTCATTTGAGGTTAGAATGATAGGAAATCCTATTGGAACATGCAGCATTGTTTAGGGGCTTGTCCGGGTAGATGTGGAGAGGTTATTTCTCCTTGTGGGAGAGTCTAGGACCAGACGGCATAATTTCAAAGTAAGGGGTCACCCATTTTAAGAAGCAAAAGGAGGAACCTTTCCTAAGGGTAGTGAAACTGTGTGGAATTCTTTTAATGTAGAGAGCTGTCGAGATGGTTGCATTAAATATATTCAAGGCTGAGAGAGATTCCTGAACAGTAAGGGAATTGAGGTTGATGGGGATAAGGCAGGAAAGTAGAGTTGAGGATTATCAAATCCGCTCTGATTTAATTGAATGGCAGAGCAGACTCGAATGGTCTACTTCTGCCTCTCTGTCTCATGATCTGTTGGTATTTCCTGTGTAGGTGATGCGACGCTGCATATTTATCTCTTCTCATCCTCCAGGGCCTTAATCACTCTTTCCAGGATAAACAATGAGTCTCTTATGCTTTTTATTTTGTATCCTGAATCCACTGCTCACAATGTGGTGTCCTCCATTTGTATAGGGTCTGAAAGGGTTCATGCTTAAGCGCTCCAAAAGCACTGTGTATTTTGTCTCTTTGCTTGGCCCGTTACCATTATAAGGTCACCCCAGTAGTTTGCTCCAATTAAAGGGGAAGGTAGCAGCAAACACCAGCATGAATAGTGGTTTGTAAAGTGTGCAGCGTTGTCCTAACTATACATCACCGTTAAGGTGGGGATCCCAACTGTAGATTGCAATACAGCTTTCCAGAACACCTTTCATCAGTCTGCAGATGTGACCTCAAGTTTCCATGCATCTGTGATTTTCGCACCCTGCTTCCTATCGCTTTGATCTCTGTCTTCGGTCACTTACAGTCACGCTCAATGTAAGGGAGGGATTTTCCAGCAATCCGGATTCAGTCCCATTCAATAATTTCAGCTTGTAACCACTGCTACTGTTTCTGTTTTTGGATAGTAGCAATTTCTGGTGATTTTGCTACTTCCATCAATATCTCCTGTATACACAGGGGTTGATTTAGTCCAGTGGAAGTGGGACCCCACCTACCCCATTTGGAGAATTGGTGGGAAACTGACATTACAGCAGTAAATGTTGTTTGGCTAGTCAAGATTCCCTTCTCCCCTGGAATTTAATCTCCAGAAGTGGGGAACACTGTCTACATAGATCTGCCAAGCCAGTAGTGTGGGATCACTGTCGGCAGTGGGCTCCATGTTGTCCAGCTCATCTTTTTTTGTCACTTTGTGTAATGATACTGCCCCTTCAACAAAGTTATGTTGTCCTTAGTTTTTTTTTCAAGAAAGGTTCTAAAAGTCAGAGGTTTCGATTTGTCTGGAGTTGGGAGATTTTGCCCATGGCGAACAGGTACTGCCCAAGACAACCAGAGAAAAGGCTTTAAGGGTTTTATTTTGAAACAGTTGTACGATGAAAGGGGAGTGGCCAGTCCTACCAGCTCAGCGATTTTTTCTCTCGTTTAATTTGGTTTCGCTGGAAACGGCTTCAGCGGAAAGAGGTTCCATGATTCAGTAAATGATCCCTGGCTGATTTTTCTCACTCTCGCTCTCGCTCTCATACCTCTCCTGTAAGAACCTGTCATAAAGATGTACAGCACGGAAACAGACCATTTGGTCCAATTCGTCCATACTGACCAGATATCTCAACCATAATCTACTCCCATTTGTCAGCACTTGGCCCATATCCCTCTCAACTCTTCCTATTCATGTACCATCATCCACATGCCTTTTAGATGTTATAATTGTGCTATCCTTGAATTTACCTTTTTTGCCAAGGTGTTTATGAGAATGTTGCAGGAAACCAGAAGAGGTCCTTTGTGAAGTTGCAGGGTATCATGTCGGTTGGCTTTTCAGCTAGCTGTTGTTCTAAATCCTGTTTGTGCTTTATTCAGGAGCTTTTTTTAAAAAAAAAAATCTGTTTTACTGGAAACCAAGTGGTTTGACCAGCTCCATCACTCCTGGAATATCCATCTTGCATCTGCCTAAAACAACTAAAATAGTTAGGGTCTGGGCTACCTTCTTAAAATGTTTTCATGGGGTCTGGCCTGGTCTTCTGTATGCCCCATTAACATCTCAATGTCACCCTCTTTACCATATAAAATATCACCTACCTTCCGCCCGGCTATAGACCTTCGACTTTATTCGGAACATAGGGATAGGAGTAGGCCATTCAGCCCATCGAGTCTGCACCCCAGCCTCCCCATTTAATATGATCACGGCTGATCAAATACTTCATTGCTTTTTACTCATCCCAACCCTATAACCCTATGTGCCGTTGGTAATCAGAAATGTTTCAATTTCTTCTTTCCATATACTGAAAGACTGAGTTTTCACAGTTCTGTGATAGAGAAGTCCAAAGGTTCTCAGGCCTCAGAGTAAAATCCTATTTCCTCATCCTGGGCCCAAGTGGTGTCTCTCTCTTTTTAAATTGTGACCTCTTGTTCTAGACTCCACAACATCTTAGCTGTAACTGCCCTGTCTAGCACTCAAAGTATTCTGTACATTTTAATGAGATGACCTCTCATTCTTCGAAACGCTAGCACCATACAGATCCCAGTTTGCCCCACCTCTTTGTAGGAGAATCCCAACATTCCAGGAACACGTCTGGTAAGCCTTTGTTTCCCTCTTGCTCTTTGGCAATTGTGTTTTCCTGAAAAACTCTCTCTCTTATCTATCCCTAACATCTCTCTCATCCCCCATACCCATACTTAACACTGTTTAAGACCATAATTCCGTAGAAGCAGAAATTAAGCCATTCGGCCCATCATATCTGCTCTGCAGTTTGATCATAGCTGATAGGTTTCTCAACACCATTTTCTCACTTTCTCCCCATAACCTTTGATCCCTTTGGCAATCAAAACTTATCTATTTCCATCTTAAATATACTCAATGACCTGGCCTCCACAAGCCCTCTGGCGATGAATTCCACAAATTCCCCACTCTCCAGCTAAAGAAGTTTTTCCTTGTCTCTGTTCTCAATGGTCTTCCCTTTACTGAAAATGTGTTGCTAGAAAAGCGCAGCAGGTCAGGCAGCATCCAAGGAGCAGGAGAATCGACGTTTCGGGCATGAGCCCTTCTTCAGGAATGAGGTAAGTGTGCCAAGCAGGCTAAGATAAAAGGTACGGAGGAGGGACTTGGGGGAGGGGCATTGGAAATGCAGTAGGTGGGAGGAGGTTAAGGTGAGGGTAATAGGCCGGAGTGGGGGTGGGGGCGAAGAG
>NC_057719.1:79184053-79198520 GCF_004010195.1 Chiloscyllium plagiosum
TCATGGAGGGAGTGGTCTTTTTGGAACGCTGATCGGGGAGGGGAGTGAAATATATCCCTGGTGGTGGGGTCCATTTGGAGGTGGCAGAAATGACGACGGATGAAACGATGTATATGGAGGTTGGTGGGGTGGTAGGTGAGGACCAATGGGGTTCTGTCCTGGTGGCGATTGGAGGAGCGGGGCTCAAGGGCGGAGGAGCGGGAAGTGGAGGAGATGCGGTGGAGAGCATCGCCGATCACTTCTGGGGGGAAATTGCTGTGCCCTCAGGTCCTCCCCTCTCTCACCATGCATCTTCCCAATGTCCACTCTGTACAGGCTGTTCGGTATTCTGAGAGTTTCAATCAGATTCCCCCCTCATTCTTCTAAACTCCATCGAGTATAGTCCCAGAGTCCTCCAACGTTCCTCATATGTTAAGCCTTTTATTCCTGGGATCATTCTGTGAAGTCCTCTGGACCCACTCCAGGGCCAATACATCCTTCCTGAGGTATGGGGCCCAAAATTACTCGCAATACTCTTAAATGTGTTCTGACCAGAGCCTTTTAAATCCTCAGAAGTACTTTCCTGCGCTTGTATTTTCGTCCCCTCAAGATGAATAACAACATTGTATTTGCCTTCCTAATTACTGACTCGACCGGCAAGTTGACCTTGAGAGAATCCTGAACTAGAATTCCCAAGTCCCTTCACACTCCAGATTGCTGAATTTCCCCCCCCATTTGGAAAATAGTCCATATCTCTCTTCTTCCTACCAAAGTGCATGACCTCACACCTTTCCACATTGTATTTCATCTGCCACTTTACCCACTCTCCTAACCTGTCCTAATCTTCCTGCAGCTTCCCTGCCTCCTCAGTGCTACCTGCCCTCCACCTATCTTTGTAACATCTGCAAACCTAGCCAGAATGGCTTCAATTCCTTCATCCACATCATTAATGTATAAAGTGAAACATTGTGGTCCTAAAACTGATCTTTGCGGAACACCACTTGTCACCAACTGTCATCCTGAGAAGGACCCTTTTATCCCCACTCTCTGCCCTCTGCCAGGCAGCCAATCTTCTATCCATGTTGGTACCTTTCCTCTAACACCATGGGCCCTTATCTTACTCAGCAGCCTCCTGCACAGTACCTTATCTAAGGCCTTCTGAAAGTCCAGATAGATAACATCCATTGACTCTCCTTGGTTTAACCTGCTTGTTACCACCTCATAAGAGTTCTAACAGATTTGTCAGGCATGACCTCCTCTTGATGAAGGCCATCTTCCTGATCGATTCTCCTGTTCCTCGGATGCTGCCTGACCTGCTGTGCTTTTCCAGCACCATGCTCTCGACTCTGATCTCCAGCCTCTGCAGTCCTCACTTTGTCGTCCTGATGAAATCATGTCCACTTAGCCCTATTTTACTGTGCGCTTTCCAATGTTCAGAAATCTAATCCTTCACAATGGACTCCAAAACCTTACCAATGACTGAGGTCAGGCTATTCGGCCTGTAATTCTTTTGCTTTACTCTTTTCTTGAATGGGGGGGGTTATTAGCAATTTTCTGCAGATGCTCTGTGCTTCTGGCATTTTCTATGATTGCAACTTTTTCTCTTTGTGTAGAGGGCAGTGTAGAGAGCAGGCCAATTGCTGTTGGTGGCCTTGAAACTTTCTTAAATCGATGGAGATGTTGTGGATTCAAGAAAGCGTCAGGGCCATTCTCACCAGTACTTTGGTCAATCCTCGACCATTCTCATTCCAGCCAACTCCCTCGATTTGCATTTCATGATTCTGTTTTTCTGGACCAGCTCCCTGACCAGCTTTTCACTCACTGTGAGTTCAGTCTTTGTTTAGCTGCAGTGTCTAAGGCAAACATGAGAAGAAAACATTCTTCCCAGAATAGAAAATGCGCCACCATTTATGTGCAGTCTGCCATTTTATTGTTTGTGAAGAGGTCTGAGGTTTTGTTTTTAAGGTCATGGCGGGCAATGAGACTTTATCTGGTTATTCTTACCTTGCTTTTAACGGAGCTGGTTGGATATCTCTAAAACGATAATTCTGAGAGCACTTAATTGGCTGTGAAATTCATCTGGAAGTCCTGGGTGTATCAAATGGCTTTTTATTGTAAAAGATCTAAAGCTAGTGTGAAGTATTTGATGATCAAAAAGCAGAGATCTGGTATGCTAGAAATACTCATAACGTCATAAGAGCTGTACAGCATGGCAACAGACCCTTCAGTCCAACTCGTCCATGACGACCAGGTATCCTAAATTAATCTAGTCCCATTTGCAAGCATTTGATCTATATCCTTCTAAATCCTTCCTATTCAACCTTTAAATGATGTAATTGTACCACCTCCGCAACACTTCCTCTAGCCTATTCCATACAGGCCCCACATACTGTGTGAAAAAGCTGCCCCTTCGGTCCCTTTTAAATCTTTTTCTTCTCACTTTCAACCTATGCCCTCTCTATGTGGACTCCCCTACCCTGGGGAAAAGGCCTTGACTATTCATCCTATCTATGCCCTTCATGATTTTATAAACCTCTTTAAGGTCACCTCTCAGCCTCCGATACTTCAGGTAAAACAGCCCTAGCCTATTCAGCCTCTCCCTTGGCTCAAACCCTCCAACCCTGGGCAACATCCTTGTAAATTCAGGAAGCAACTCTGGCGAGAGGAACTGAGTCAATGTCTCAGGTCATCAGTACTAAGAGACGTTGTCTCCTGTACTAACTGAGGACTTCCTTTTTTTTTCCCCCCCTTTCTCACACGCTCAAAGCCTTTTAAGTTTTTCAGTTCCCATTTACGCCTACTCTCTCCCAACCTCTGACTCAATTCTTCCATTCCCACATTCTCCCATTCACCTCTTCCAACCCCTGACCTACCTGCTTACCCCTTCGCTCTGTCAACCATCCATCCCCTGACCCTCACACTTGCCACATTGACCCCTCTTTGCTTGCTGCCTGTGTTACCATTCCGCACCCACGTCCCCGTTGTGAGCGATGGTTTGAGGGAGGGTGGCTGTGAGGGAGGATCAGTGAGTGGGGAGGTTCAGGATAGGGAAGTGGCAAGTGGGGCAAGAAAGGAACATGGGATGTAGGAGCAGGAATCGGCTGAGATCATGGCTGATATTTTTGTGGACTCAGCTCCACAAACTCGCCTGCTCACCATAACCTTTAAATTCCTTTACTGTTCAAAAACCTACCTTTGCCTTAAAAACGTTCAACAAGGTAGCCTCAACTGCTTCACTGGGCTGGGAATTCCACAGATTCACAATCCTTTGGGTGAAGAAGTTCCTCTTCAACTCAGCCCTAAATCTGATCCTCCTCATTTTGAGGCTGTTTTCCCCCCCCATTCTAGTTTCACTCACCTATGGAAACATCCTCTTAACTTCTATCTTATCTATTCCCTTCATAATTTTATATATTTCTGTAAGATTCCCCCTCATTCTTCTAAATTCCAATGAGTATAGTCAATGGATTAAATGTGATGCTCGAGCATGTTTGAGCCAGTTCAGTTCAAGGCAGTCAATACATTTTTAATATCAGTGACCAAGCAGAACATCACCCACTTTTTTGTTTGATGTTTTCTTAAGAAAAGTGATCTTTGTTCCACCTCGTTACATTTAACACCACCTTTTGGACAGCAGCAGAAGTGAAAAACGAATGTTAGCTGTGTTCAACAGTTTGTAAAGTGCTTTGAGATATCCACTGGTCATGCCAACATATAAGTCTAATAAACAAAAATAGAAAGTGCTGGAGAAGCTCGGCAGATCTGTAGAGAGAAATCAGAGTTAATGTTTCGGGTCAAGTGACCCTCCCTTGGAACTGATGGTAGATAGGAAAATGTCGGTTTTTAGAGTGGAGAGAGACGGTAAGGAGTTAACGACAGATGGGGATAGAGCCCAAAAAGAGAGAAGAACAGTTGGACAGACAAAAAGAATGGATAACAATCTGGCGAGGAGCGTGAAAAGCTATGTGGGGACTTCATAAAAAAAGGTTTTATTTAATTTTTTTTTGAAGAGAATTGGCAGTGCTTTTAGTAAGGACAAAACATATTAATTAGCATGTGTACCTAACAGCACAGGAGTGCAGACAGTGGTTTATGAGCTCTGTTTTGAGTCAGGTAGCATCTAGTTAGAATGCCGCAGGCAATGTGAGGGTGGGGGCAGCCTTGACGGAGCAGCTGGTCTGTTCCTTTCTTATCTTTTATGTCTGCTTTCTGATCCTGTTGCCTCTGCTGGATACACGCTGCAAGTTGGAGATCTGGTTCCAGTTAATGAACAGAGGTCCTTACCACGCTGATCCGGTTCTAAAGCCGCTTTCATTCAAGTCATTAACGGGCGGGTCAGACTTGTAATCCAGCCTCCAGTTCCAATGCAGGATTTAAACACTCTGGTTTAATCGGAGTATTGACATGAAAATCCATGTGGTCCAAGCAGTCTTTTTTTTTTGTGTGGTTTAATGCCTTGTTATTTTGAGTTCTTTACAGACGGGTCAAGGAGCAGGCAAAGTCATAGTCCTAGAGCTATAGAGATGTACTGCATGCAAACAGACTCTTCGGTCCAGTCAGTCCATGCCGACTAGATATCCCAACCCAACCTAGTCCCACCTGCCAGCACCCGGCCCATGTCCCTCCAAACCCTTCCTATTCATATACCCATCCAAATGGCTCTTAAATGTTGCAATTGTACCAGCTTCCAACACTTTCTCTGGCAGCTCATTCCATACACGTACCACTCTCTGCGTGAATAAGTTGCCCCATAGGTCTCTTTTATATCTTTCCCCTCTCACCCTAAACCTATGCCCTCTAGTTCTGGACTCCTCGACCCCAGGGAAAAGACTTTGCCTATTTACCGGACTGTCTTCAGATTTAGACTTCAAAGTTGCACTTTGTTATACTTGCATACAAAATAGTTATATCAGGCTCTGACTTCCATTATCTAGGCATTGAACTCTCTTCTTTGCACATTCATGTCTAAATACCCCCTGAGTTTTCTTTCGGTATAGTGTTCTAATCCAGCCCGCGCTGTGTTAATTGATGTGCAGTGCCATGACATCATCACAAGATTACTCCAGGGTCTGGAAGCTGTTGCGTAATACTTCAGATTCTCTTCTATAATTTTAACAAAAATATCTTTGGGCTGTGGATATTGCTGACAAATGCAACATTTGTTGCCCTTCCCTTTGTTATCCTTGATTAGACCACTTCACAAGGCGGTTAATAGGCAACGACATGGCTGCTGGTATGGAGTCACATGTAGGCCAGATCAGGTAAGGGTGGACACTTTCCTTCCGTCAAGGGACATAAATGCACCAGATGAGATTTTTCAACAATTGACAATGTTTTCATGGTCGCCGTTACCAAGACTAACTTTCAATTTTAAACTTCATTCACTAAAATTAAACCCCCTGCTGCTGTTTTGGAATTTGCAGTCTAATTTCAGACTGCAGAAATTAGTCTGAGACATTGTCCTAACACTATTATCCTGCTCAAGAGTACTTATTGATTGATATTAGAATTGCCAATAGGTTACAGAACTGGAAAGTATGAAGAATACAGGAATAGGAATAGGCCAGAAAGCTCCTTGTGCTGGTTCCTTCATTGCATTAGATTCCAGTCATCTACTCCTTGCTTTCATTGAAACATCTTTGTCCCCAAGCTGATAATACCATTGTTTAATAAAAATGCATCCATCTCAACTTTGACATTTTCAATTGCTGCTCACTGCTCCCCACAACCCTTGGAGAGGGATAGCGTTGCAGATTCCTGGTCCCCTATGTGTGAGAAAGTGACCCCCAACAGCAATCTTGAATGGCCTGGCTCCCCAAGTTCTGCTACATTTTGTTCTTGTCCTCTCACTTTCAAAAACTATTCTTTCAGTCGTACAGCAAAAGTTGCAGTGTCTAGCATCAGTTTGGTGTGTCGCTTGCCCTTCAGTTGCATCATTACACTGGTCTTTACAGTGGGTGGCACATAGTGAGCACTGCAGACTCTCAGCACTAGGGACCTGGGTTTGAATCTACCCTCGGTTAACTGTCTCTCAGGAGCTTGAACCCCTGTACCTGCATGGGTTTCCTCTGGGTGCTCCAGTTTCCTCCTACGGTCCAAAAATGTGCATGCTAAATTACCCATAGTGTCCAGGGATGTGCAGGCTGGGTGGAATAGCCATGGGAATGGCTGAGTTATGGGGATAGAATAGGAGGAGGGTTGGGTATGCACTTCAAACCGTCTGTGTTGACTCATTGGGCCGAATGACCAGCTTCTGCACTTCCACATTCTGTGAAAATGTTAGGATCCAAATGTGATGATTTTATCAAACTTTAAGTGACCAACCAGAACCTGAGAGATTGTAACCGTTAGGAATCGTGGGAACTGGGACAAGATTCTTTTCTCTCCAAAGAAAAGAATAATGAGGCACTGAAGAAATTTGCAACCATTTTCTTTTTCATGTAGAGGGATAGCAGATCTCCAGAGATGACCTGATGAAGGTTTTTAGAAGTTATGACTGTGTTTGATGGGCCAGACATCGAGATGTTTCCGCTTGTGGGAGAATCCAGAAGCGTTGGTCATAAATAGAGGACAGTCACTCATGAATCCGACAAGCAGCACAGAAGAGGATTCTTTAGTTGGAAAGTGATAAGAATGTGAAACTTTTGGAATAGCTGAACTAAATTACGTAGGTGCACTGAAGGAGCAGTTTGAGCTACAAAGTGAGGAAGAGTAGAATAGATGGATTATGCAGTTGGGCTGATGTCCTTGGAGTTGGAAACACTGTGGGCGATGCCATGTTTTGGTCATTGAAGTGGATGTCACCCCATTTCTTCCTTCAATGAAGAGTGGTGGGACTTCTCCCTAGTGTCAAGGCTGATGTTCCACCCTCCGCAAACTGTGCAGTTCAGCTTGTCGCTGTGTGCAGGAGCTTACTGGCAGAAGGTAGCTGACCATTTCAATTAAACACTTCAATAATCCAGCTTCCTGTATCCTAACACGCATCCAGTCCTCTTTATCTACCACCATGACTCTGCTTATTGGTCTACAGTAGCCTTTGATGGACAACCTCTCAGTAAAACTCTGATCCAAATTAGGAAGTTGCTGGAGGGACTCAGCAGAATTGGCTGCATCTGAAGAGAGAGAAAGTATTTTTGGGTCCACTAACCCTCCTTCACTACATCTATTTTAGAAATCTGATGTTTGTGTTCAAATTCCCCCAGGAGCTTGCTCTTTCTGATTCCAGCAACCATCTCCAACACTGTTGCTCTAATCTCCAGAGTTGGCCTCTTGTATGTCCCTGATTTTCATTGCTTCCCTTTTGCTTTCACCTGAGGAATTGGGAGGTCATGTTACGGCTGCACAGGATATTGGTTAGGCCACATTTGGAATATTGTGTTCCATTCTGGTCTCCCTGCTATTGGAAGGATGTCGTGAAACTTGAAAGGGTTCGGAAAAGATTTACAAGGATGTTGCCAGGGTTGGAGGGTTTGAGCTACAGGGAGAGGCTGAACAGGCTGGGGCTGTTTTTCCCTGGAGCGTCAGAGGCGGAGGGTGACCTTATAGAGGTTTATAAAATCATGAGGGGCATGGATAACGGTAAATAGACAAGGTCTTTCCCCGGGGTGGGGGAGTCCAAAACTAAAGGGATAGATTTAGTGTGAGGGGGGGAAATATTTAAAAGGGACCTAAGGGGCAAACATTTCATGCAGTGGATGGTGCGTGTGTGGAACGAGCTGCCAGAGGAAGTGGGGGAGGCTGGTACAATTACAGCATTTAAAAGGCATCTGGATGAGTATATGAATAGGAAGAGTTTAGAGGGATATCGGCCAAATGCTGGCAAATGGGACTAGATTAGGTTAGGATATCTGGTCAGCATGGAAGAGTTGGACCGAAGGGTCTATTTCTGTGCTGTACATCTCTATAACTCCATGACTAGACCCTAAGTTCTGAATTCCCTCCTCTACCTGCCGTCCACAAGTTTTATCATTTAAGATGCTCCTTTGACAAACTTTTAGTCATTTATCCGAATATCCCTATGTTCAATCATTTCGGATGTGAAATACTTCAAGATGACTTGGCCTATTAATGCGTCTATATAAACACCAGTTTCTGTTTGCTGTTGAAATTATGCTGCTTGAGTGAGAGTGTCAGTCACAGTATTTTTGTTGTCTCTCTTTCACCCTCTATTCCACATAACTATGTTTTGCCACATTGAGGGTGTGGTATGGAAATCTACCAAGTCATTACTCAGAACCTGTTCCACCACAAACAGGATTCAAGGTAAGTAATTAGAGACTGCTACAGATGTGATGCGAATGGGTGAGAGCTTCAGAGGACTGAGATTCTGGGCACCTAGGCTACGTGCATAGGTAGAACATGTTGTTGTGGCTACTGCACTTCCCCATTGTTCTGCACATAATGTCCTGATTAACCTAAACTTAGCATTGATGTCATTGAGAACTGATTTCAGTCAACAATCTTCATCAGTCCCACCTGCTGTATAATTACAGTTTGAGGATGATGCTGGATTGCCCTCCATTTTGGTCTCTGACCTCCATTTTTAACAATGCGAATCAGGGGGGTCTTTGAGATGTAGTGAGGACTAAGCAGTGAGCAGCTCTTCCACTGAGGACCATACCACACCCAGGGCCCATTTTCCATGGGGTGTACCTGTTTTGTTTAAATAGAGCATCATTTGGAAAGGATTAGCAGTGAGAGGTTTAGCTACCATTTAGAACTTGGTAAAACAAATGGAAGAAACAAAGACGTCTTTTGCAAAACTTGATACGTTTGAAAGCAGCTTAAACGAAAGGAGATTAAGTACTTTGGAAGTGTTGCAATTTAAAGTGTTGGCGCCAGTATATTCTGGCAAAGAACTCCCTATAAACAGCAATATGGTAATGACCAAAGGCACTGTTTCAGTGAAGATAAATATGAGGCAGGGCTGTAGACAGCTTCCCTATTCTTTGAATGCAAGCATTTTCTTTTAAATGCTCATTTGAGGGGCAGGCAAGATGAGATTCAACATCATATCTAAAAGGCAAAGAGCGAACTCCCATTTTACATAACGTCTGTGAAGATTTCCGGGTGTCCAGTGTGCTTTGTATTTTCTGAAATTCAGACATTGTCAAAGAGGAAACAGCAGTTAATTAATGTACAGGAAGATCCCACATATACTAATGACTTGATCAACTGTCTCTGGTGCAGTGCTCCCTTCTATTAGACTGAAGGGTCACTCTCACAGTTAAGTGGTCAGTAAAAGACTCATTGATGACTGATACTAGGGAAGATCTTCACACAAAGCAATAATATCCAGCTGATCTCTTCGGGGGCTGTTACTTTGATCCTCCTGCCATTGTATCTGTTCTGTCAAACTATGTCTTGTACTCCAAAAATGATGTACAAGAATATAATTTTTGTGTCAAAGGTGCAAGATAAAGACAGACTGCTAATGAGAAGTAATGTTTGTCGATCTAACTTTCTCTAGACGATAATTGTAAATATTGGGCATGTGTGTGGTTTTCTTTGGTGTGGGACCTGATGCCAGGTACACCTTCCTTGCTCTTCATTTTAAAAGTTTATGCCTTTATCATATAATCGTTTTCTCCCATTTTTTTGTGAAGGTCTTTGTGGTGAGACAAACCAATCTGCTCAGTTGTCTCGAGTGCATAGTACCTGAGGGCAGTGACTAGTTTCCTGGAGAGATGTAATTACATATACTCCCAGGATAATTCTGTCAGAAAATCTTTCATGACTTTAAAACACATAAGCAAACTCAGTGCTTAATGAGGGTGCATTGGGTTTTTAATGCCAAACAAGTATGTATATCGAAATCGATGTCTCAACAAAATTAAACCAAGGGATTTGATTCACTTTCAATATATCTGAATGTTAAAACAAAAGACCATAAGCACCTGAATTAGGCCATTCAGCCCATCCAGAATGCTTTACTGTTCAGTCGTGGATGATATGTTTCTCAACCCCATTTTCCTCTGCCCCGTAGCCCTTGATTCCCTTACTAATCAAGAACCTATCCATCTCTGTCCTAAATATACTCAATTTGACAATGCTCTGCGGCAATGAGTTCCACAGATTCCTCACCCTCTGGCTGAAAGATTGTGCCTTCATTCTGAGGCTGTGCCCTACTAGAGGAAACATCCTCTCCACATACGCTCTATCCAGACCTCTCAGTATCCTATCCAGTTTCAATCATATCTCACCCCTTCATCCTTCTAAATTCCAAGTACAGACCTAGAGTCCTCAATGGCTCCTCATATGACAAGCCTTTGATCCAGAGGATCACTCTCTTGTAAATCTCCTCTGGACCCCTTCCAGTGCCAGCACATTCTCCCTTAAATGCGGGGCCCAAAACTGCTCACAACATTCCAAATACAGTTTTACCAGAGCCTTCTACAGCCTCAGCAGTACAACTCTGCTCTTGCATTTTAGCCCTCTCGAAATGAAGCCAAACATTGCATTTGCCTTCCTGACTGCCAACTGAATCTGCATATTATCCTTCAGAAGACACCTAAGTTCCTTCATGTTTTGGGTTTCCACAGCCTTTCTCTGGTTAGAAAATAGTCTACACCTTCGCTCTTCCTACCAAAGTGCACAGCCTCACACTTTCCCATATTCTGTTTCATTTGCCAATTCTTTGTCCCATTCTCCTCACCTTTCCAACCCCTTCTGGACCCTGCCCTCTTCCTCAACACTACCTGGTCCTCCACCTATCTTTGCATCATGCTCACGTTAGAGTTTTCATCAAAGAAATCTATTTGCATTTCATTGAAAGCCATGAGTGAGAGCAATCTTTTGGATATTTGATTTCCAGTTGTCTGTTTGCTTGCCTTTACTATAAGGTCATAGTGAAAACTGGAGTTTGGACATAGATGGTTTCAGACTGTCAAAATAAGTTGAACGTTGTGTCGGAAGATTCTGTAACGTCTGAATAACTCAACCTGTAATAAATCTTAATTGGTAGTTTTAGGCTGTAATGTGTAGCCTAGCAGATGAAGCAGGTGGGATTGACTAGTGTTCTGCTGTATCCCTGATGCCAAGATGGAATTGTTTCACCTGAAGAGTACTGAATCTGTAGAACTCTTTTCACCGCAGAGAACTGTTGAAGCTGTATTGCTAAGTGTATTCAAGGCTGAGCCAGACAAATATTAATCAGTGAGGGAATCGAGGGTTAAGGCAAGAAAGTGGAGTTGAGGATTGGATAGCACGGTGGCTCAGTGGGTTAGCACTGCTGCCTGTCAGCACCAGGGACCCAGGTTCGATTCCGCCCTCAGGCAACTGTCTGTGTAGGGTTTATGCATGCTCCCAGTGTCTGTGTGGGTTTCCTCTGGGTGCTCCGGTTTCCTCCCACAGTCCAAAGAGGTGCAGGTTAGGTGAATTGGCCATGAGAAATGCAGGGTAAAAGGGATAGGGGAAGGGAGTGGGTCTAGGTGGAATGCTCTTCAGAGGGTCTGTGTGGACTTGATGGGCCGAATGACCTGCTTCCACACTGTAGGGATTCTGTGATTACCAGATGATCTGAGTGGTGGAGCAGCCTCAATGGACTGAGTGGCCTACTTCTGTACCTATTCTTATGGTCAATAAATTACAGTTTGAAAAGAAAGCATTGTGTAGCAAGTGCTGAAGGTCTGAAATGCAAACGGGAGCAGTGGAGAGACTCAAGCCATGAGTATGACAGCAGTTTGTTTGGACACTTGGTGGTGGAGGCTGGAAATTCGAAGATGGCCAAATAGTCTGGTCTTTTTTGGGGACCCTGACACAACTATGTCTGTCGGCAGTACTAAGTAGCATTGGGGCAAGTTCCCCTTTGAGAGGTGAGATCCTGTCTCCAAGGGCTGTGGGCCAATTGGAGCAGCAGCTGGGATCACGCCCAGTCTGAAGCAGCAACTTGGAGGGTGGGGCTGGGTAAGTGGAGCCAGTCATGCTGGAGAGTCAGTGGGTAGGGACTTTGTTGTAGGTCAGACAGAGGCGAGGAGCCTGGTTTGACCACTTGACCCCTCAGTTCTGTTCAGCCTGATCTGATTGTGGGCTAACCCCACTTTTTCTTGTCTACTCCCCTGTAACCCTTCACTCCCTTGTCTATCAAATATTGATTGAACTCCATCTTGAAAAAACTTAATGACCCAGTTTGGACTACTGTCAGGGGAAGAGAATTTCACAGACCAGCAAACCTCTGAGAGAAGACCATTCCTCCTTGAATAGCCATCTTAAAAGAGAAACCACCTCCCCTCCAGCCATGTCTCTTTAGTAAGTGGGAACATCCTCCTGTCAAGTCCCCTCAGAATCTCGTGTGTCTCAATAGAATAGCCCCTCGTTTGTCTAAATCCCAATAGGTGAAGGCCCAATCTGCCCAACCATGCTGCCTTAGAAAAGCTGGATCTGTGTGGGAGTTGGCGTGTGAGAGCTGGGGCTGCTGGTTCCACGAGGTTAGTTCTGCCTCCCCCAACCCCCACCGCCACCGCACCCGTTCAGTAGTCCTCTGAGCAAAGGAAAAGGCCATTCTCAACCTTGCCCACCTCCTGTGATAATTGCCCATTGCTGAGTAGGCATCAGACACACCATCTATCCCATTCTAATGTTGTACCTTCACACCCCTCAGCTCCCAGCTGGGAGACGGATTTATAATGTGAAAGATACACAATGAAGAGGCGAGCCTTGGCCTGGGTTAGGTATGAGGAAACAATTGCCTTCCCATGCGTGTGCGGCAGATCGACATCAGCTGCTCTGTTTCGGTTGGGCAGCTACGGATGTAGTGATGACAAGCCTCTGAGCTTCCTGGAGGAAATGGCAGAGGCAGTGAGATCCCAATAGTGACTTGGTGTGATCCATGGGAGATGAGGCTCCCTGCTGCCAATTGCTGTATTCTCTACAGGCAAAGTGCTGTCAGACATGAAGCATTTTTGAGTCCTGAGTATTAGGTTTACTTTTGTGAGATTCCCAATGGGTTTCTAAGCCTGGGAGAGTAGTCTGCGTCTGGATGCTAAATGCGAAGATATCTTTACGCAATATTTAAATGGCCTTTAGATTATGACAGTTATACAAACACCAGCTGACTCGAGATAAATACTGGGTTATGCTGCCAAGAAGCCAATGGCTTTATAAACTGAAACAAGAAGTAGTTAATGTGTAGACACGAAATCTAATCAGTTATTTGGTCATTGACCCAGACTTAAAACATCATCATTGTCCCTATCTTTCACTACTACTAGTGATTCATGCAGTCTGATGGAATCTCCCTGTGCCAATTCTCCATTTGAAGTGAAACAAAAATAGTAACTTGCTTTCCGATAGTGCCTTTTTAATCTCATGAAATGTCAAAAAAAGGAGTCATAGAGATGTGCAGCATGGAAACAGACCCTTCAGTCCAATCCGTCTGTGCTGACCAGATATCCCAACCCAATCTAGTCCTGCCTGCCAGTACCCGGCCCATATCCCTCCAAACCCTTCCTATTCATATATACCCATCCAAATGCCTCTTAAATGTTGCAATTGTACCAGCCTCCACTACATCCTATTCTGAAGAACATAATTGGAAAGATTTTGGTACTGAACCACTTGAGATGTTGTTGGAAGGTGATCAAAGCAGAGTGAAAGAGATAATTCTTTTAAGGGAGAGTATTCGAGAAGCAGATATGAGAAAAGGATAGCATGAGATATAGTCCTTGGAGCTGGAGGTATGGCTGCCAGTGGTGGATGTGCATGAGGTACTGAGATTTTGTGCAGGGTTGGAGAAGGTTCTAGAGATGGTGAGGGGTGAGAGCGCCATGGTTGAAAATGTTAAGATTGGAACCATCACAGGATTATGTAGGTATTCGAGCAGGATGCAGGGTGAATTGAACATTGCTAAATCTAGCTTCAACTTTGTTAGTGCTCCACTGACTGACCTCCCTTTTCATATCCCCTGTCAACTTCAATGCATTGAAAGCTCTTCTGCATTCACCTGACTTGCACAAAGAGCACTGGTGATGGTTTGTGTTGTAGCTGGGCATTTGGAAGCCTGTTCAAATGTAGTTGAGATTGACTAACTTGGCTCCAACATTTTGGGGGAAAAAAAATCCCTTATTCTGCATTGCTACGGTGGAAGACCTCCACAGAAAGCTTGGGCTATTTCTGCCTCTGACCATTCATCCTGATCGTAGTGTCAGACTTTTTTTCAATTCAAAGATTTCTTGTAAACTGTGTTGGAATGTCTGTGCAGGTGGAGAATGTGAGGACTGCAGATGCTGGAGATCAGTTGAAAAGTGTGGTGCTGGAAAAGCACAGCTAGTCAGGCAGCATCCAAGGAGCAGGAGAATCGACATTTTCGAGCATAAGCTCTTCATTGGGAATGGGGGTGGGGGGGGTGCCCAAGGGGGCTGAGAGATAAATGGGAAGAGGGCAGGGTTGGGGGGGTGGGAAGGTAGCTGGGAATGTAATAGGTAAATGAATGAGGGTGATGGTGATAGGTTGAAGAGGAGGGTGGAGTGGATAGATGGGAAGGAAGATGGAC
>NC_057719.1:79199053-79208990 GCF_004010195.1 Chiloscyllium plagiosum
GGTGGAGGATGGTGTGTTGTATCGGGAGGTGGGGGGGGTGGAAAGTGAGGAGCAGGGGGTTTCTGTCCTTGTTGCGATTGGAAGGTGGGGTTCAAGGGTAGAGGTGTGGGAAGTGGAGGAGGTATGCTGCAGGGCATTGTTTACCATATGGGAGGGGAAAGTGTGGTCTTTGAAGAAGTAGGCCATCTGGGATGTTCTATGGTGGAACTGGTCCTTCTGGGAGCAGATGTGGCAGAGGCAGAGGAATTGGGAATAAGGGATAGTGTTTTTGCAGGAGGCAGGGTGGGAGGAAGTGTTTTCCAGGTAGCTGTGGGAGCTGATGGTATAAAAGTAGATGTCCATGTTGAGTCAGTGATCAGTGATGGAGATGGAGAGGTCCAGGAAGGGGAAGGATATGTCCGTGATGGTCTGGGTGGAAGGTGTTAGTGAAGTTGATGAACTGGTCAACCTCCTCCATGGGAATACAAGGTGATGCCAATACAGTCATCGATGTAGCGGAGAAAAAGGTCGGTGGGTAGGGGGTACCTGACAAAGAGGCAGGCATAGCTGGGGCCCATGTGGTGCCCGCAGCTACCCCTTTGGTCAGGAGAAAGTGGGACGATTCGAAAGAGAAATTGTTGAGGGTGTGGACCCATTCAGCCAAACAAATGAGTGTGTCAGTGGAAGGGTACTGGTAGGGTCGGCGGGAGAGGAAGTAACGGAGGGCTTGGAGGCCCTTGTCATGGTGGATGGATGTGTACAAGGACTGGATGTCCATGATGAAGATGGGGCATTGGGGGCTGGGTAAACAAAAGCCATGGACTCCTGAGTTCACATAATGTGTTTATGGGGCCGAGAGCAGGAACTGGCAGTGGAAGTACACAGCACGGCAGACAGGGAGGATGTGCTCACTCAATAACAGTGACCATAGGATATTGGAAGAATGCGCTAGTAAGTTATACAGGTGTTTTGTTAGGGAGGGGGTGCAGCTAGTCATGCGGCATAGGAATGAGCCACAGTGCCAGGAACACAGCAACAATGGTCTCAGAGCAGCAGCAGCAGGACTACAAAGCTGATGGATTTCATTGGCATTGGGGGTCGGGGGGGTGGGGGTGGGAGCAGTTGATAGCTCTGTGCTGCTAATGAGACTGGGGCTCAGATAAATCCCCGCAGAGCAACTAGAGCCTCTGGGAAGCTGGGAGTTGGTGTGGCGATTGTCTTGAGCAGTGCTGTCTGCTGGCAAAGCTGGGTGTGTCCTTGTAATTCCACTGCGCTGCAGTCTCGGGAGTAGAGATTGAGCAGCCGGGGAGGGAGTAATTGTTGGAGCAAATTGACAATTCATTGGGGGGGTGCGTAACCGAGAAGACTTTGAGGCTGAGTTGGGGTTGTAGTTGAGGAAGATTGAAGGAGGCCACCTGAAATCGCTCACAAGGAAGATAGAGTTTACAAGTTTTTTTTTGTCACTCTGTGATCGTTTGTTTGCTGGATGGATTGCCAATAAGATTTTTGGCATCTATCTGAGATACATGGACCATTTAATATGACGTTTGTGGTGTATTGAACCTCAATTTACCTCATGATTAGCTCATGTTAGTTCTGGATGATAAAGTATTAAATAGCAATGACTATTTGCTCTGCTGCCTCTTTTGTAGTAATTTTCTTAAGTTTCTTTTAAATCTTGCTTCCAGTTACTGGTCTATGAGCAGATTGTTATCATAAAGTCATAGAGATGTACAGCACGGTAACCAACCCTTTGTTCCAACTCGTCCATACCCGACCAGATATCCCATTTGCCAGCACTTAGCCCATATCCCTCTAAACCCTTCCTATTTATATACCCATCCAGATGCCTTTTAAATGTTGCAATTGTACCAGCCTCCACCACTTCCTGTGGCAGCTCATTCCATACACGCACGACACTCTGCATGAAACAGTTTCCCTTCGGTCCCTTTTAAATTTTAATCCTCCCACCCTAAACCTTTGCCCTCTAGCTCTGGACTCCCACACCCCAGGGAAAAGACTTTGTCTATTTATCCCATCCATGCCCTTCATGATTTTATAAACCTCTAGAAGGTCACCCCTCAGCCTCTGATGCTGTGGGGAAAATAGCCCCAGCTTATTCAGCCTCTCCATATAGGTCAAACACTCCAACATTGGCAACATATTTGTAAATCTTTTCTAAGGCTTTCATGTTTCACAACATCCTTCCAGTAGGAGAGAGACAAGAATTGCAAACAATATTCCAACAGTGGCCTAACCAATGTCCTGTACAGCCGCAACATGGCCTCCCAACTCCTATACTCAATACTCTGACCAATAAAGGAAAGCATACCAACCGTTGTCTTCACTATCCTATCTACCTGCGACTCCACTTTCAAGGAATCCTGAACCTGCACTCCAAGGGTCTCTTTGTTCAGCAACACTCCCCAGGACCTTACCATTAAGTGTATAAGTCCTGCTCTGATTTGCCTTTCCAAAATGCAACACTTCACATTTATCTAAATTAAACTCCATCTGCCACTTCTCAGCCCATTGGCCAATCTGATCAAAAGCCTGTTGATCAAGGTAACCTCCTTCGTTGTCTACTACACCTCCAATTTTGGTGTCATCTGCAAACTTACTAAGTATCCTTCCAATGTTCATATCCAAATCATTTATATAAATGACAAAAGGAAGTGGACCCAGCACCGATCCTTGTGGCACTCCACTGGTCACAGGCCTCCAGCCTGAAAAACAACGCTCCACCACCACCCTCTGTCTTCTACCTTTGAGACAGTTCTGTATCCAAATGGCTAGTTCTTCCTGTATGCCATGAGATCTAACTTTGCTAATCAGTCTACAACTTGTCAAACATCTTACTGAAGTCCATATAGATCACATCCTTCCCTTTGCCCTCATCAGTCTTCGTTATTTCTTCAAAAAATTTAATCAAGCTCTTGAGACGCAATTTCCCATACACAACTGTGTTGACTATCCCTAATTAGTCATTACCTTTCCAAATGCATGTAAATCCTGTCTGTCAGGATTTCCTCCAACAGCTTACCCACCACCGACGGCAGGCTCACTGGCCTATAATTCCCTGGCTTGTCCTTACCTTCTTTCTTGAATAGTGGTACTACATTAGCTAACCTCCAGTCTTCCGGCACCTCACCTGTGACTATCGATGATCCAAATATCTCAGCAAGGGGCCCAGCAATCACTTCCCTAGCTTCCCACAGAGTTCTAGGGTACATCTGGTCAGGTTCTGGAGATTTATCCACTTTTGTGAGTTTCAAGACATCCAGCGCTA
The DNA here is from genome assembly GCF_004010195.1 of Chiloscyllium plagiosum. Classification (NCBI taxonomy): domain Eukaryota; kingdom Metazoa; phylum Chordata; class Chondrichthyes; order Orectolobiformes; family Hemiscylliidae; genus Chiloscyllium; species Chiloscyllium plagiosum. The sequence goes on from NC_057719.1 coordinate 79,202,322, forward strand.
CCTCCTTTGTAATATGGACATTTTTCAAGATGTCACCATCTACATCCCCACATTCTGCATCTTCCATGTCCTTCTGCACAGTAAACATTGATGCAAAATACTAGTTTAGTATCTTTTCCATCTCCTGTGGTCCCGCACATAGGCTGCCTTGCTGACTTTTTGAGGGGCCCTATTCTCTCCCTAGTTACTTTTTTGACATTAATAAAATCCCTTTGGATTCTCCTTAACCCTATTTGCCAAAACTATCCCATGTCCCCTTTTTGCCCTCCTGATTTCCCTCTGAAGTATACTCCTACTACCTTTATACTCTTCTCAGGATTTACTCAATCTCTGCTGTCTATACCTGGCATATGCTTCCTTTTTCTTGACCAAACCTCAACCTCAATTTCTCTAGTCATTCAGCATTCCCTACACCCCACCAGCCTTGTCTTTCATCTGAACAGGAATATACTGTCTGTGGACTCTCATTATCTCATTTCTGAAGGCTTCCATTTTCCAACCGCCCTTTTACCTGCTAACATCTGCCCCCAATCAACTTTTGAAAGTTCTTGCCTAAAACCATTAAAATTGGCCTTCCTCCAATTTCTGTCGAGAGCTTCCTTATTTTCCTTCCTGCAATTGCTGACTTCCACCTGATTGGGTCTTGATTTAATACCTCATTCAAAAGACAGTCCCACTGACAATGAAACATTTCCTGAGTGCTGCATTGTAGTATCAGACTAAATTTGAGTGTTCCAGCTGACCCACTGTCAATAATTAAGGGCTTTTTCTTTCATTCATTTAAGGGATGTGGAAATCACTCAAACTTATTGCCCATCCCTAGTTGCCTTTGAGAAGGTGAGAGTGAACTGCATTTGCTGCAGGTAGATCCATTATGTTGCTAAAGGGGGCATTCCAGGATTTTGACCCAGCAGCACTGAAGGAATGGTGATATATTTCCAAGTCAGGATAATGAGTGTGCTGGAGGGAAACTGGTAGGTGTTACCATATGTTTGCTGCCCTTGTCCTTCTAGACAGTTGTAGGCTGGGAAGGTGCTATTGAGGATTTTCTGCAGTGCATCTTGTAGGTGGTACAGACTGTTGCTACTGGAAGTTGGCAGTGAAGCGAGTGAATATTTTGGGTATGTTGCCAATTGAGTAAACTGCTTTGTCCTGAATTGTATCAAGCACTTGTGTTGTTGGAGTTGTACTCCCTCAGACAAGTGGGGAATATTCCTGACTTGCTGGAGAAACTCAGCAGGTCTGGCTGCATCTGTGGCGGGAGAAATAGAATTAACATTCTGAGTCCAATATGGTTCAGTTTTGGTTTTAATGAAGTAGTCTGTCTCGGAAACCCAAGCATGCAAATTTCTGATAATAGGAACAAAGATAAAATCGAATAATTGAAACTATCTATTTATAAAACAAATTTAACCACTGTAGCACAATAATCCTATTAATCTCAAAACACTCCTTTATAAATTGAAAAGAAACAAGCAGCTTTTGTATGCACGCAACACGCCTTGTACAGTTTTCAATACACTCCAGTATCGAACATCTCAATAGGTTTAAGGCTCTCGAGAGTACAGTTATTAAACTGGAACTGCAGTAGCTTCTTCCAGAAGCTATCATGTACTTGGATGTCACTGCACTGGGCCTAAATAACCATATCTGAGTTTTATATAGTCTGGAATAGCACTAGCTCTTCACTGTAAGGACCTAACTCACTATATCCTTTATAGGCTCCATTATTTATCAGACTGGGTTGCAAACAAACTAAACAAAAATCCATCGGTGCACTAAAACCCACTCATTCTACAACCAGGCTTCAAAAACTCTTTCCTTAAAGAAATCAGCATGGTTACAGAAATATTTACAAGTTGATTATTAACTTCACACACGCACAGATAACTACCATTTAAAAGTTATACATGCAAGTCTCCCACTTTACACTGTGGGGAGCGAGTAACTCAATTTTTCAGAGTAGATCAGTCCCCTTGCCCTCCCATGCTTCCTGCCTATTGTCAATGTCTCTTTAGAGGGAATTGAACAGAAAGCTCCCAAATTTGATATCTGCTGACAATCTTGGGCTTGCTGACTATGGTGGTGGGGAGAAGTTAGGACATATTCTTGGTGTGGTTTCCCTAGTCTAGAATCTTCTCAGAAGAACCGGCATTAATGCAAGATGAAGATCTCAACTCAGTTGGATTCTTGCCTTGTTTTTAAAAGAAAATTTTTTAGAATTGAGAAGCTTGAAAGCAATTGGTAGTTCTGAGGTTGAAAATTGGAGCGAGGAAGAGCAGATAAGTCAGAAAAACTGTGGTGAGACTGTAGGAACTCGGGATTGAAGATTTTCGAAGGAAAGCCCGGCTGAGAGAGTTGTGAGAAGTTCACTGTTTTGAAGTTCAGAGGAAGAAAGACATGGCATAGAAGGTAGAGTGAAGGGCCCTGATTATGATAGTGTAGACAGAGGGCAGCATATGATTTGGTTGGAACAGAGTAAATGCAAGTTAACAGTAACACCGTTTTATAGACATTATTATGTGCAAAGTCCAAAAAGGCTTAGAAATTATAAATGGGAGACGCATCCTACCACGGGCAAAGACTAATTTCAGCTCCCTATTTTATACGGAAGAAAAGCTTCAACCAGTTGACTAGTTTGGCTCTTCAAGCTTATTCTATCCACAGAGAAGATTCAATATAGCAGGGAGATAACTATTTCTATGTCATTAGTGGAAGTGTTCCAACATAATGATTCTGATACTATTGCTGTTGAACATTGTATTTGGGAGTTTTTTTAAAAATTATAGATGTAATTAGATCCAATCTGTCTAAAACCCATTCTGCTGTAGTTCACTGTGCTCTGCCTGTCCTAATGATTTTTATTTACCTTCTCTTGCAGGTGACAAACTACCAAGGGCAGATGCAGGAAGAGACCGAATTGTGCAGCCGAATGAGCAAGTGATGTTAAGTGGGTTGGCAAGTAGAGATGACTTTAGAATTGTCAGTTTTGATTGGAAGCTCCTCGAGGGAGATCCCTCTGTGAAGTTAGAGGTATCTATGCATTTACAGATATAATCTATTTGTTGATGTATTGTTATCAAATTACAATTTCTTGTATTTCAACTAATAGGAAGGGGTCTTTTTTTCTTTATGTCAAATGTCAGTTTGGCCTTCTGAGCAGGGAATATTGTTATTATTTATCCACTGTTTGACTCTACCCCTTGATGTTCCACATATTTCTATGTTTGATCTGTTGCCCCTCACAATTTGGTTAAAAATGCATTCTACTCTCCTCTTACTTGGTTCATAAGGTCACATTGGCCCCAGCACAATTCAGGCCATAGAGTCATAGAGATGTACAGCACGGAAACAGACCCTTCAGTCCAACTCGTCCATGCCGACCAGATATCCCAACCTAAACTAGTCCCATTTGCTAGCACTTGGCTCATATCCCTCCAAACCCTCCTTCTTCATCTACCCATCCAGATGCCTTTTTAAATAATGCAGCTGTACCAGAGTCCACCACTTCCTCTGGCAACTCATTCCATACACTCACCACCCTCTGTGTGAAGTGTAGATCATCTTGAAAGTACAGCCTCCTTTTTCCACAACATTGGGCTAATGACCCGCAAACTGAAACCCATTTCTCCTCCGTCAGTTTGTGAGCCAAGTATTAATCTCGCTAATGTATGCAAACTACACCAGAAATTAGAACCTCTTGAGATACTGTTTTTCGGTTCATTACTCTATATGCATGACCTCTGTCTTAATTTGGCATTGTCGGTATATTCATGCACCGCGATAACCATAGCTACTTTCGACTGCAAGTTTCTTTCCAGCCCTGAGTATACATCCTGAATCTTGGCATTGCACACGAAATACAGCAGTGTAGCATCTCATCCTTCCTACATCCACCCCTGTCCCCACAACCCTCCCTTTCTACACCTCTCATTCTTTCCCCATCTCTGCCTCCCACTCCCCACTTTCTGTCTCTCCCCATTAGCTCCCAGGCCACAGTACAGAGCATGTCCATTATAACACATGTCTACTGCCATGTCATATTGGATGCCTTGCTAACAAAAATTAAAAGAATTGATAGATTTTCCTTTTGGAGGTTTTGGCAGACTAAAATTTTCAATAGCCCACTTTTTAAAAAAAAAAATCATTTGTGTCCTCATATATTTCTGCTCCTGGTTTTTGTCATTGAACAAATTTTACAGAGCTTTCTAAGTTTTAATTTTACATCATCTTGAGAATGTTAAGTTTTTTTTTCTTTAACATTCACAGATGCATTGAAGAAAATCCAAATTTTTCTCAAGTATAACACTCCCAATCCCTGGTAACCTCCCAGTGAATCTATGCTACACCTGTCCCCACTGCTTTTGCATGCTCTGTAAAGGGAGTATATTCGGCATTGTCGATACATTCACGCACCATGATAACCAAATCTTCGCCTTTTGACTGCATGTTCCTCTCCAGCCCTGAGTATACGTCCTGAATCTTGACAGGACATACAGCAATGTAGCATCTCATCCTTCCTATTATCTATCCTCTGTCCAGTACAATATCCAATATGACTGCTGCAATAATAACCAAACAAATGCAGGAAATATTCACCAGGCCAGGGATTTTCTGCAAAGAGAAACATTTAACAAATCCAGTTGATGTTCTTTTGTTTTTTTTTTCATATTCATTCAGGAATATGGGTGTGATTTACTTGGTTGGCATTTATTGTCCATCCCTAGTTGTCCTTAAGAAGGTGGTGTTAAGCTGCTTTCGCGAAGCACTGTAGGTAAACACCGTAGTGCCGTTAGACAGGCAGTTCCAGCATATTAACCCATTAGGAAATTGGTAATATATTTCCTTGTTGGAATGATTTTTAAAATTTCATTCATGAGACCTTGTAGAAGTTCATAAAATCATGAGGGCCGTCAATAGAATGAATAGCCAAGGACTTCTCCCTCGGGTGGTGGAGTCCAAAACTAGAGGGCATAAGTTTAAGGTGAGAGCGGATAGATTTAAAAGGGACCTAAGGGGCAACTTTTTCATGCAGAGGGTGGTGCATGTTTGAGAATGAACTGCCAAAGGAAGCGGTGGGGGCTGGTATGATTACATAAATTAAAAGTCATCTGGACGGGTACATGAATAGGAAGGGTTTACAGGGATGTGGAACCAATGGTGGCAAATGGGATTAGATTAATTTTGGATATCTGGTCGGCATTAGTCTAACTGATCTGTTACCGTACTGTATAACTCCTATGACTCCGCGTTGTCGCAGTTCACCAAAACCTTAACAACACACACGTTTTCCAACACTTGGCCCAAAAAGCCTTATGATATGGTATTTCATTCGCTCATTTAAACAGTTTTTGCGTGTCTTGAGGATTCCCTCTTTAGCACTCTTTCAGGCAGTGAGTTCAATATACTGTCAACCCGCTGGCTGAGAAAAATATTTCCTCAAATCTCCTCTTTATCTTAAGACTGTGTGCCCTTTGGGTTTTGCTGTCTATCTTCCCTGTCTTTGCCCCTCGGAACTTTGTACACCTCCATCAGATTCCCCCTCAGCCTTCTCGGCGCTAAGAAGAATAACTCCTGCCTATCACATGTCTCTTCATTAGCAATATCCTGGTGCGTCGTTGAGGTGACATGATGGCTCAGTGGTTAGCAATGCTGCCTAACAGCACCAGGGACCCGGGTTCGATTCCAATCTCGGGTGACTGCAGATTCCACGCAGCCATTCTCCTCCGGTTCCCTCTGGGGGCTCTGTCTTCCTCCACAAACCGGGTATGTGCAGGTTAGGTAGGTTGGCCATGGGAAATGCAGGGCTACAGGGGCCGAATGGCCTGTTTCCACGCTGTAGGGATTCTACGATCTGGGCGTCAAACTTTGGAGTTTTCATGTAACCATTGGCAACCCCTAGTACCTTCCAAAATGCTCCCTTAAACCCATCTCTGTGTCAGCGAACGTTTGGTTGTCTGCCTCACCATCTCTTTGGCTTGGTTTCAAATGTTCTTTCAAGGTTAGAATGGTGCTGGAAAAGCACAGCAGGCAGCATCCTCATTCCTGATGAAGGGCTTTTGCCCGAAACATTGATTTCCCTGCTCCTCAGATGCTGCCTGACGTGCTGTGCTTTTCCAGCACCACGCTAATCTAGACTCTGATCTCCAGTATCTGCAGTACCCACTTTCGTCTTCAAATTTTCTTTGGCTGCTATGAAAGGCCTTTGGACATTATTGATCTGCTAAAGGTAATATGCAAATGTGAATTGTCGCAAATGGTTTTGTAAGTCCCTAGTAGTGAGCTACAGACGGCAATAAAATCAAGTATTGAGCCACACCCTAGTTTTATTTGGAAGTGTGCTGGGAAATGCCAGCGGTATCCAGTAACTGAGAAAATCAGTTGCGGGTCATTAGATTGTGGTGATTGTGGAGAAAAAAAAGAGGCTGTTCTCATTTATATTGAATAGAAATGTTGGGCTTTGCACATTATAAAGATGTTGCATTATCTCAGTCCTTTTTGATCAGCTCTGGTGATTTGTTTATTGTTGAGTTTGCCCTGCCCTGGTTGCCCTGGTAACATTACACTGTAATATGATGTGATACTAACAGGGCTGATTAGTTTCTGGCAAGGCCTTAGTTTTGAGTCTCATCAATGACATCCTTGTTACCTCACCCCAATTCTTCTTTT